>NC_085990.1:10610000-11210000 GCF_030014385.1 Trichomycterus rosablanca
ATGATTTTATCACGGATAAAGACTAGGGATGTAACGATACACTCTACCCACGATGCGATACGATTCACGATACTGGGTTCACGATACGATTTTTCCCCGATTTTTTTTAACTAAATGAAATTGAAGACAAATTTTGATGTTTCCTTTTATTACTTCTATTTAAAATAAAATACTGTATTTGTGCTTATATTTAATTCATTTAAATAATGAATGTCCTTTTATTTATTAGATAGTTGCAAACTATGCAAAATAAATGCTACACATTTCCCTTATTCTGTAATAAAATATATAGCGCCAGCGCCCTCTGCTGTTTTAAGTGAATATCGATTCATCTTAAATGATTAAACGATTCAAATCGCGGCACATGCGCACCGATTTTTAACTGTTTTCCGGTGCACCGTTACCTCCCTAATAAAGACGGGTCAAAACATCCTTCCCTGTGATAAAATCATAGCAGAAACGCACGGTCTCGAGTGGCTTATTGCTTTTATAAAACGGCGGTCAACATAAAATATAATAAAATACAACAATGTTTAATTTATAAATGTTTTTATTTACAAAAAGCATTCTTCCGCGAAATCAGGTAGTCCGTTAACAGTGTTGCTAGGCAACATGAAGGCGAAAATAATATTCGCAATAAACATTCCTCCACAAACACTATTACACTATTTCTTGGACACCCGCTTAATGATTAGGATTACCGTTTATATTAATCTGGACATTTCCATGTACAGTACATGACTTAAAATAGTGTTCAACCAAGTTTGTACTTTTTCTTTTCAGTGGCGTATTAATATGGAATGATGTAAGGTGGTCATAGGCAGTGATGGCATAGTTACCTTGAAAAAGTAATCTGATTACTGATTACTGATTACTCCTTTAAAAAGTAACTTAGTTACTTCATGGATTACTTGATTTTAAAAGTAACTAAGTTAGATTACAAGTTACTTTATTAGTTATATAATGCGGTCCGCTAATGTATCCCATAATGCAACTGGAGCTGCGATTGAAGCGGAATAAGAAACAGGAAAGACGCGGAAAACGGAGTCCTCTGTTCACAAGTGTAAGTAAGATAAATAAAATAACATTTTTAAAGACAAATAAATAACAAAAAGACGATAAATATCCTACATTTTGGCGAGTGGGATTTGTAATGAGTCTGTAACCATGGTGATATTACGTCATCACGTCTCCACGTCATCACTCGGCGTTGGCCGAGTAGTGCACACTTCCTCCAATCTAGTGCACACTCTGTAAGTAACCGATTCCGGACGCAGCCCGTGACTTAACTGTCGCATAGGCCAGACGTCACTCCCCGAGACGCAAGAAGAAAGCAAATATACTGTACAGTATATCTTTTTACTAAGGAAAATGACAAAAATAGTAACGCACAGTAACTTGGATAAGTAACTTTAATCTGATTACTGGATGGGAAATAGTAACGCGTTAGATTACTCGTTACTGAAAAATGCGGTCAGATTAGAGTAACGCGTTACTGACCTTCACTGGTCATAGGTGTGCGTATATCTGGGATTTTACAGCGGCTTTGAACGTGGCTCAGCCAATCAGATTTTAGGACCAGAACTATCCGTTTTATAATGTTATTTAGAGGTGTAGTGGCCAGGGGCGTAACTACCGTGTGGGGGCTCTCCATGACATGAACTAAACCCCCAACTGATATAAATATATATTTAATTTGTTGAGAGGGCCCAACCTTTTTTTAGCACTCGGGCCCATGAGCTCCCAGTTATACCATTGGTAGTGGCTGCTATGTGGGGCATCTCCATATTACTGCTGATTGTTTTAGAATGGTATGTCCAACGAGTATGTTTAGGTGTGATGGTTGGGTGTCCACATACTTTTAGCCATATAGTGTAAACAACACTATGCTTTAGGTCAAAAAGGTCCAAACAAGAACTTTTCTGTGCTCATATAAACAGGGTTAGTTTGACTGCACCCATTACAAAGTGCATGGAACTCCAGTGGCCTACACTGAGCCTTGAACTCAACCCCAATGAACATCAGATTAATTATTATGTTAATTTTGATCTAGGTCTTTTTGTCTAACTCCATCGCCTGAACGTTCAAATGCTTTTCAAATGCTCTTTTTACATAAAATTGAAAAAGACTTGTGTAAAGCTTGTGGTAGCACACCCCGGACACGACGCCAATCCTTTGGCCGACTGAACTGCAGTTCATGCAAGAGCATTGGCCAAATAAACACGACTGTAGAAAATATGGCCGATGATTTTCTGTCAGGCCCTTGAACACGAATATCTGGCAACCTGAACACTTGTACTATCTCTTGTACTACTTGAGAGACTTTCTGTTTTTAAACTCTGTATTGGTGTGGACGAGGTTACTCTATGCCTTTCCCATGACACAATCATTTTGTCATTTGCTAGTGGTGGAACGTTTTTTATTTGCGTATTTCCTGCAATCCCGGTGGTGTTTTTTTAACCTGCGGATTTGAAATCATGCACTGAATTTTGATTAGGGGTTTGCACAAAATTAAGGAAGCAATCATGGTTTGGATTTTCTCCTTGAATAAGCTGGATATCTGCAGCGTATAGGCCGATGTGGTGTAATGTAGACTGTTTTAGATTATTATGTAATTTGTACAGGATGCCAGATCTAAGGTCATATTTTTCCAATCAGCAAACAGTTACAGATGGAGTTGGAAAATGAATTACAGTTGCCTTGCAGAGGGGCATGGTGGGTGTGACAAGATTTTATTTTTGGTGTGTTCTTTATATTCAATTGTACATTCTCAAAAGTTTTTCTGACCTGTTCATAATGTTGCACTGTTTATTATTATCATGTATTATTTTTCATTCCCTCTTTTTGCTAAATCTAGTCATTTTTGATTACCCAATACGATTGCTCCACCCTTATACAGGCCAAGGAGCACTCACCCCCTCTAAAGTTGACGACCAGTTCTTTACACTAGTCAACAGTACTGCATACGGAGAGTCTGTCACCTCCACCAGACAGCAAGAGTCACTGTGTAACAGCAATGAGGAGAAAACGTATCTAACCTCCTCCCAGCATGGCCAACTAACATGGCAGCTAAGATTTTAACTCAAAATCTTGAACTCTGTATACTGTTGGGCTAACATATTAAATTTTCTTGTCATAGCCAAGCGCCCAGGTGCCACTTCTTAACCCTAAACAATACTGTATTCTAAGAATATGCAAATAAATTCATAGCTATTTGCACCTGAAGCATGGTTTCACCAAGATCTAAGACTCACAAATCATGCATGCACCTCGTGTCACCCAAATTACTGCCAGTTTGTGTTTTTTGAGCATTCATGACCTCAAATTTACCACTGGTTGCTTGTCTTTAGAAGTATGTATGGAATATTGGCCTTGACAAAGAAAAAAAAAGTGTCTGTTGCTATAAATACCTTGTTTCCCCAAACAGTAGTCTCTTACCAAGGTCAGAACCTTAAGTTGTTGACTTGTGCTAAAGATTACTTTTATCCAAATGGTTATATTAAAAAAAACAGGTCTGCCATTAAATAGAAGCTGCTGAAACATGGCTGGCATTGTCTACAAATGAGCAAGCTTAAAGGCTAAAAAGAAATAAACCTCAAAATTGGCACCATGAAGCTCAACTGAAGGGCACAGATAGTGGTATGATTAATATTAAAACATAAACTCTATGGCCCTCACATCATCAGACCCAATTCTTAATTCAACTGAACATCTATGTATGTGAGTGTAGGCCAACCCAACTGAAAATCTTTGTATGTGGGTGTAGACCAACCCAACTGAACATCTATGTATGGGGGTGTAGACCAACCCAACTGAACATCTATGTATGTGGGTGTAGACCAACCCAACTGAACATCTATGTATGGGGGTGTAGACCAACCCAACTGAACATCTATGTATGTGGGTGTAGACCAACCCAACTGTAATTCTTTGTATGTGGGTGTAGACCAACCCAACTGTAATTCTTTGAATGTGGGTGTAGACCAACCCAACTGAACATCTATGTATGTGGGTGTAGACCAACCCAACTGAACATCTATGTATGGGGGTGTAGACCAACCCAACTGAACATCTATGTATGTGGGTGTAGACCAACCCAACTGTAATTCTTTGTATGTGGGTGTAGACCAACCCAACTGTAATTCTTTGTATGTGGGTGTAGACCAACCCAACTGAACATCTATGTATGTGGGTGTAGACCAACCCAACTGAACATCTATGTATGTGGGTGTAGACCAACCCAACTGAACATCTATGTATGTGGGTGTAGACCAACCCAACTGAACATCTTTGTATGTGGGTGTAGACCAACCCAACTGTAATTCTTTGTATGTGGGTGTAGACCAACCCAACTGTAATTCTTTGTATGTGGGTGTAAACCAATAATCCCTTCGTCCCTTGCAATTGGTGCAAAATGTAGCAGCCGTCTTTTAACTGGGCAAAAGAAACGTGATTCAATAATGCCAGTCCTGGCTTCCCTTCATTGGTTTCCAGTAAAATTTAGGATTGATTTCAAGGTATTATTGCAGGTTTTTAAGGCATTAAATGGGATGGCACCATCATACCTTGCAGAACTTTTGCTATTCGGATTCCTCTGAAAGACCCAAGATCTGGTAACCTAATGCTTTTGGAGACATCAAGGTCTAAGCTCAGGAGCAAAGGTGATTGAGCCTTTGCAGTAGCTGCTCCGATATTATGGAACAACTTGCCTTCCCGGATTAGGACTGCACAATCACTTCAATCCATGCTGAAGACACATCTTTTTACTTTGGCATTTAACTCTGGTTGATGGGTGTCATGCTATTGTAAGATTGGATTTATCTGCATCCTTGACAGTTTTACGTTGTATAGTATACTGAGCCTGTACAGCACTTTGGTCAACCACGGGTTGTGTTTAAGGTGCTATATAAATTAACTTTGCCTATGAGAGATTTAGGACCAACATTGATCTTCACCACCTTCATTAATGAGAGATTTAGGACCAACATTGATCTTCACCACCTTCATTAAAATGCAAATTTAGGGAAGAATGGTCCTCCATTCTTTATGGAAAGCGACATACTTTACAGTTACAGTATACAGTCAGAGCAATTGAGGGTTAAAGGCCTTGCTCAAGGGTCCAACAGCAGCAACCTGGCAGTAGTGGGGCTTGAACCAGCAACCTTCTGATTACTAGTCCAGTACCTTTTTTGTTTTTAATTTATATTTTTTCCCAATTTTTTATCCCCCAGTCTAGTCAAGTCCAATTACCCTGAATGCGTCCTCTATACTGATTCGACCCTTCACCGCTGACTGAGGACGCCTCCGGTACACACAGTCAGTACAGATAGTGCATTTTTCACCTGCATGAGTCGAGTTCATATACTTGACAGACACTGTGCACGGAGGGCCACACCCCCATCAGCATTATTCCTCAGCCCTGTGCAGGCGCCATCAGTCAGCCAGCAGGGGCCGCAGTCGCACCAGTTATGAGGATCTATGATCCGACTTTCTTACCCCTAACCCTGAACAACAGCCAGACGTTGTTCATACTGCCGCCCAGCCTAGTCGGAGAGTCAGAGCTGAGGTTCGATACGATGTATTCGAAACCCCAACTTTACCGCTGCGCCACCTGAGCGGCACTAGTCCAGTACCTTAACCACTAGGCTATGGTGTCCTCCTGCTCTCCAGTACAGTTTGGGACCCGTCAGTTTCAGAGAATCGATGTAGAGTGCATTGAAGCTGTTCTGGAGATCATGATGGTTTGTTAGTTTATCACCCATCTGCATATACTGTATACTGTATGGCCAAAAGTATGTGGATTCCTGCCCATAAACGTAATGGGAATTCCAACATAAAAGCATAGGTTTTAATATGAGTTGGCCATGAGTATGTCTGTGTCTGCTTGTGTCAGAACATTTGTGAGTTTGGGCCTTTTATTTACCTGATGTAGAATGAGAACTCTGGGCTCACGGTGGGTTTGAGTTCATGGCGCTGTGTTAGCAATCTTTATGGCTAAAATGCCTAAACTAGTTAAAACAAGTGCCCACATACTCATGTAAGTACTGGGTACGTTTAACAACACTCCAAACAACCTATGAAGGACTGGGTGGGGAGCTTTAGATGCAGAAACCCTTATATATTTTGGGACTCCTGTATTGTCTAATTGCCAGTTGGCTGCGTTGGAATCTAGAAACATGGGTCATGAAGCGGCTATGCGGCGCCGTTCCACTGGGAACTGCAGGAAGCGCTGTTGGCAGGGGTCCAGAATTTTGGTGGTTCCTCTCCGAGTGCTCGTCTCTTTTGATTTTTTCTTTCTCTTCTCGGCCTTTCTAAATCTTTTGAAGCCCTCTGACTCACAGCACGGATACAATCATAAACAGATGTTAAACACAAGCTCATTCTGGAGGTATCAGAAGAAGCGTTTTTTGTTCTGGTGCTTAACAAGGTCTGTCTCTGCAGAGGACTAGGCAGATCCCAAACGTCAGTCAAAGTCCATAGATTCTTTCTTTAAAACCATTACAGTCCAGTTCTGTTCTTAATACCATACTAAGATGTTTTTTGGTCCGTGTGTGTGTGTGTGTGTGTGATTAATAAGGGATGACATGGTGTAGGTGCATTACAGATACGTCAGTGTAAATCTGCACCACAGCTGCACTTCCATTTGGATGGAAATTGGATAAAGTAAATAATTCATCCTTCACCCATGTAGAGAGCAGTCGGCTATAAAAGCCTTGTTCAATCAAAAGCTGATATTGGATTGGTGGATTGGATTGCTGGTTCCGGGTCTGTAAGAAGAATAGCTTTATTATTATATCTTCATATTGTTAAAACACAGCTTAGAATACAAACCTGGACCTGCAAGGATCATGGAATTTTAGCAAATGATGCTAATGATCATAAGAATAATCACTATACATAATAAACTGTAATGCATTCATTCATTCATTCATTTTGCACCTCATGTCCAGCCTTTTTAAGCATTTTTCAGGTATTGCTAGGTAAAATCAACTTCAGCAGCGGAAGACAAATTGACTACGCTAAATTGGGAGAAAATGCATAAGTAAAATAGAAAAAAAGTGTAAGGACACTGGAGCACTCGGAAGAAAGCTGCTTTTAATCTCTTTTTGATCCGAAAGACACAGTCTGGGCTTTAATTGGATATATCATTGTATGTACAAGCACTTCAATAGTCTCTTTAGACAGATGGTTGGATTCTTCACCTGTTCATCATCTAAATCCATTTAAAAAATAAAGTAGCTTCTTACATGGCCAACTGAAGAGTAAATGGTTTGTGAAGATTCCGGAACTGTTTCTGTTTTACTTTCTTTAATGGACCACACACATGTACTATACACAAACTCTGGAGTGTAACCACGTGTAGGAGGAAGCGGATGAAACACTCTTGCTTCCTATATGCGACAGAAAATGTACTATGTTTATTTATTTATTTCACCGCTCATGCTTGTATGCTGGTGGCCTCATTCTGCTTCAGCACTGTAGGCTGTAGATCAAACACTGGTTCTGTGGTTTGTGTGCAGTCGGATCCTGTGTGTCAGTAAAAGAAACCAAACTGTATGATATCAAATATCAAAACTGGTAGAATCATTTTATCCAATGCACAACATTATACACAGATCAGGCATAACATTAAAACCACCTCCTTGTTTCCACTTACCATATAGAAGCACTTTGTAGTTCTACAATTACTGACTGTAGTCCATCTGTTTCTCTACATACCCTTTTAACCTGCTTTCACCCTGTTCTTCAATGGTCAGGACCCCCACAGCACCACCACAGAGCAGTGACAATGCCATGGTGGTGATGTGTCAGTGTGTGTTGTGCTGGTATGAGTGGATCAGTTTTTATACCGTGTCCACTCACTGTCCACTTAGACACTCCTACCTAGTTGGACCACCTTGTAGATGTAACGTCAGAGACGATCGCTCATCTATTGCTGCTGTTTGAGATGGTCATCTTCTAGACCTTCATCAGCGGTCACAGGACGCTGCCCACGGGGCGCTGTTGGCTGGATGCTTTTGGTTGGTGGACTATTCTCAGTCAAGCAGTGACAGTGAGGTGTTTAAAAACTCCATCAGCGCTGCTGTGTCTTATCCACTCATACCAGCACAACACACACTAACACACCACCACCATGTCAGTGTCACTGCAGTGCTGAGAATGATCCACCACCCAAATAATACCTACTCTGTAGTGGTCCTGTGGGGGTCCTGATTATTGAAGAAAAAGGTGAAAGCAGGCTACAAAAGTATGTAGAGAAACAAATGGACTACAGTCAGTAATTGTAGAACTACAAAGTGCTACTATATGGTAAGTGGAGCTGATAAAATGGACAGTGAGTGTAGAATCAAGGAGGTGTTCATAATGTTATGCCTGATCGGTGTATTGGTACATGAACTACCACAGGTCCTAGTTTCAGGAGTTTTCAGTGTATAAGTGTCAAAAACAACCCCATTATTTTACATAAGCCTAAAATATATGTAGTTCCACAGGACCATGGAACACATTAACAGGTTTCCTATACATCCTTATGGGAAAAATACCTTGAAACTCAACGCCTTTTAAACTCAGTCAACGCCACTCCCAGAACCAACTGACGTCAAGTTTCAAGGTACCACTGTATTAGTTTTATTAGTTCCAGTTTCCACACTAAATCCTTTAATTCCAACATTTTAGTACAAGTGCATTTGCAGGGTTGGGCACTGATGTTGGTCAAGAAAGCCTCGATTGGTGCCCAGGTGGTGCAGTGGGATATTCCGCTAGCACACCAGTGCCGAGATTCTGAACTCCTCGGTTTGAAACTCAGCGTTTCCACCGGTTGGCTGGGTGCCATCTAGTGGGCATAATTGGCAGTGCCTGCAGCAGACACGGTTCTGCTAGGGTGGGAAAACCGGACTATGTGGGTTGGGTCTTCAAATGCTGTGTAAGGAGGACCCTGATTAGTAAATAGAAAGGCGCCTGTCCAGAGTGCATAGGTGAAAAAGGGTTCCGCTAAGGGCTGCGCGCGGGTCGTAGCACTCGTGAGCAGCAATATACCCACCTCGACTGCAATCAGGGATCCCCCAGCAGCAGAAGACAAACTGACTATGCTAAAATGGGAGAAATCCTCGATTAATGTTCCAGTTCATTCCAGAGCTGTTCAGTGGGGCTGAGATCAGGGCTCTGTGCAGACCACTGGAGTTTCTTTAAACCAAACTTTTCATGTCTTTGTAGAGCTTGGTTTGTGCACAGGCGTACAGTCATGCTGGGAAAGGAAAGGGCCTTCCTTAAACTGTTGCTGCAAAGTTAGAAGCTTTAATTTTTTGTGTATCATTGATTCGTTACACCTGTTAGCAATTATTGTGTCTGAAACACCTGAATTCAAAAATTAGACAGGGTGTCCCAATACTTTTGTCTGTAGAATGGAAAGACAGTCTTCCATTTCTTGTCTGTTTTGTCTCAGTTTAATTTATTAACATTTTGATACCAGATTTTTTTAAATAAATGGGACTTGATGCTCCACTCATCACTCACAGTTCACAAATAGCAAGTACCGTTCACGCCTGGTTTGAGGGTGGACGATGATGAATATGCAGCTGTCGTTTCATGATGTTCATTTTTAACTCCTGCCAACCACTAAACTGCTTTGAACTTTATTGTTATGTCTTGCGGGACGTGTTTTGTAACATGTGGCCGTCTGTGTCGGGCCATGTTGTAAAAATCTCATTCTTGGTTCATTCACACATCAAAGCGTTACAAAAATCCTTTATTCTAAACGGAACCCTTTTTTTACCATGAGTTTACTGATCTTTTTCATTGGTTTTTTTTTCCAGATTGTTCTTTCCCGAAGTGTGAAGCCAAGCTGGATTTAGCTGGACACACAGGTGAGTTAATAGACTAATTGAAGACCTTTACAGTCATTAAGAGGGCGGAACGGTGGCTCGGTGGGTAGCACTGTCGCCTCACAGCAAGAAGGTCCTGGGTTTGATTCCTAGGTGGAGTGGTCTGGGTCCTTTCTGTGTGGAGTTTTCATGATCTCTCCGTGTCTGCATGGGTTTCCTCCTACAGTCCAAAGACATGCAAGTGAGATGAATTGGAGATACAAAATTGTCCATGACTGTGTTTGATATTGAACTTGAACTGATGAATCTTGTGTAACCAGTAACTACCTGTCCTGTCATGAATGTAACCAAAGTGTGTAAAACATACACATACACTGATAAGCCGTAACATTTAAACCACCTCCTTGTTTCTACACTCACTGTCCATTTTATCAGCTCCACTTACCATATAGAAGCACTTTGTAGTCCATCTGTTTCTCTACATACCTTTTTAACCTGCTTTCACCCTGGTCTTCAATGGTCAGGACCACTACAGAGCAGGTATTATTTAGGTGGTGGATCGTTCTCAGCACTGCAGTGACACTGACATGGTGGTGGTGTGTTAGTGTGTGTTGCGCTGGTATGAGTGGATCAGACACAGCAGCGCTGCTGGGGTTTTAAATACCGTGTCCACACACTGTCCACTCTATTAGACACTCCTACCTAGTTGGTCCACCTTGTAGATGTAAAGTCAGAGACGATCACTCAACTATTGCTGCTGTTTGAGTTGGTCATCTTCTAGACCTTCATCAGTGGTCACAGGACGCTGCCCATGGGGCGCTGTTGACTGGATATTTTTGGTTGGTGGACTATTCTCAGTCCAGCAGTGACAGTGAGGTGTTTGTCTTGTGTGGTACTTTGTCAATAAAAATGTATTTTACGTTTCTATAAGTGTGTCCATTATAGTCCCTTATTCTTGGTAAATTTTTTGCTTTTTTAATTGTTAATATGGGCACAGAAAAGTCACCAGCTATAGTAATTGTAAGTATTAAAACTAAATACATTTGAAGAATTGTTACAATTCCAAAACTGTCATTACAGAAATATCTTTTATAAGTGTATGAAAACTATTAATTTAATATCTATGCTTTTGTTCGGTGCATGCAGAATTTTTAGTAGAAGTGTAACATTGTTAGCATGTCAAATGATCCAGAGATGCAGAATACTTTAAATAAATCCTTTATAAAAAACATGCATTATTCATTTCAATGCTCATCTGTTCCTTTCATGCTGCTCCTCTAACAAGTGTTGCCCGTCTGAAAAGGATGATTTGGATTACAATGACCACATGGTCCTTTCAGGTTAAAGCTAATAGAAATTAGAATTACTTTGGTCTTTTTAAACAGTAAATAAATAATGAAATATTGCTCTGGGATTGCTCTGGGTGCAGATGGTACGTTTTAAGATGAATGGACACACCAGCAGTGGGTTCTGCTATAATCCCAGCAGTGCCAGGTCTTTCCTCTAATTGGTTGCTGAAGTGTATCAGGTTCATGCTGAGCTCAGGCTGGCGCTGCTGGTCTTTCTGGACCAAAGGAAGAACATTTACACAAAGATGCTCTATGGGGGAAGCCTTGGTGCCTTTGTGCCCATTGCCAAAGCTCTTTACCAGGCTGTTAGGGCAGATCAGACCCTCCTCAGTGGCCGGTCCGGTCCGACCCGGATTTGAAAGCCCAGAGCGTCTCTTAACGTCTCTTTGGTATAGAGAGTGATGGGAGAGTATTCAGTGCTTTTATAAAGCAGGTGAAAACAGCCATTCAGTGGTGTTTCAAAAGCCCAAAGCTGTTTATTCAATCAGATAAACAGAACCACAATAAATTAAGTCTGCAGAAACCAGGACGGTATACTGGGAACTGTAGCAAGTGGTCGGAATAGGTCTGATTTAAAACACCTTTTTGGACTTTTTTTCACATTTCCCCTATTTTTCTCCCAATCTAGTCGATTCCAGTTCTTGATTGCAACTTTTCTGCCAGTTGCACCACCTTAGCCCCGACCAAAGAGAGCCGCAGACTCACAGGCTGCTTTTTCACTTAGCAGAAGTGGAGAGTCACACTGTACCCCCCTCAAATCACCCACCACATGTGCAGGCACCTGGACCATCCGGCAGATGTCGTATTTGCAAAAGCATCGAGGAGCCCCACCAACCTCCCTCCTTCAGGCACGGCCAAGTGTGCCTGTTGGATGCCAAGCCAGGTTAATAACAAAGATAAGATTCAAACTCAAGAGCTTGAGAGCTCATTGGTGAAGGGCTAGTGCAGCTATAACACCCGAACACCCCAAATTTAAAATATAAAAGACATTTATAACTTTTAATGGTTTTTAAAATAAATCAAGCAGACAGAATGAGGATTATAGTAAATTAAAGCTACAAACCAAACCTAAATAATTACGTTTAGGTCAAAAATTAAATACAACTAATGTCAACTATCAACCGTGTGTCATGGCTTCCTAATTTACTGCTGGATAGCTGATGTAATTTTTGTGCCTATAAAAGTAAGGCTCATTTGACCAGCACGTGGGGCGCCCAGGTAGCGCAGCAGGATATTCTGCTAACGCACCAGCGCCGGGATTCTGAACTCCTCAGTTCGACTGGGCTGGGCGGCATCTGGCGAGCATAATTGGCAGTGGCTGCAGCAGATACTAATTGGCCACCGTATCTGCTGGGGGGGACGCCCGGACTATGTGTGGGTGGGTGGGACCTTCATACTCTGTGTAGGGTCCCTGATTGACGGAAGAGGCGCCTGTGCAGAATGCAGGGGCGAGAAGAGGAGGGCTGGGCACATGTCGGAAGAGGCGTGAGCAGCGACGTGCTCTCCTCAGATGCAATTGGGTATTCCTCAGCAGCGGAAGACAGATTGACTGAGAAAATGCATAAAAAAAGCACGTGGAACAGTGGTCTCATCATAGTTGGGAAGAAAACTCAAAACGCCACTCTATGCAAAAAATGGCTTGGATAAAACCATTGCTGGCTGGCTGGTAAAACCATTTAAAAACATTAAAAACAGTGTCGTTGTGAATTAGAAGCTACTGGAACACAGGTACCCTTGTCAAGTGTCAGGTGTCAAGTGAGTATTAAGTGGCGTCAGGCTTGGATTGCTCCAAAATTAGCATCTTAATGCTTAATTTTGCCTCCATTACTAAAGCAGAAGCAGGGTTTTAATTTACTTGGATGTTACTTGGATGATATCTACCCCAACAAATCTACCCCAAAAAAGCAAACCATCACTGACAGATCATTTTACTGACAGCTATTAAAGCATCTTAATTTACTAGATTATTGTTTGATGAGAGATTGGGTTACATCCTGGGTTCTCACTCATGTCTGGCTGGACTTGCTTTGGTTGAGGCCCTGTTGTTTTTAGGATTGACACGGTCTATGTTTGACAGCTTGTTGACCTTGTTGAGCTTCTTTAAAACCAGATGAATTGCTGTTACAGCCTGATCATCTGCTTTAGACCGCTTCACTAGTGCCTCTCGATCGGAAGTGCCCTCAAATTCTAAAGAAAACCATCCCACGGTGAACCTAATCCCAGTGCTTAATGGGCTCTGTGGAAAACTGCTCTTTCCCAAGCTTGCTGTCAATTCCAGCTCTGATGTAAAATGAACCTTGTGGGAAATGATGGGCCTTCAATTTATTATTATTATTATTATTATTATTGCATTTTTAAACAGATCCAATTCCCAAATGCACTCACAACATCCAGTTTTCCACCTGTGCATGTGAACAAGCAGTTTTCATTCTTACATTCACTTTTAAGTCTACATTTGTTACCTTGTTTGTTTCTGTTATTTTGGCCACCCTCTTTCTTTTCCATTGCCATTTTTGTTGGTGGTGATATGAGTCTGGCAGGGCCCTCAACAGACACAATTGGCTGTGTCTAAGGAATGGAAGGTCGGGCAGAGTTTCTAGTAAATGCCACGGCAATAGAAACTCCTGATGTATGGTTGAGTTCCTTGCACAAGTTTTGGAAATAATCCACTGCTGGCTGGTGTAAAGAAGCAGCCGTCAATTGCATATATGTCAGAGTTGGTGGTTGCTAGTTTGTAGCCCTATTTTTTTATTTCTAATACATTTTAGGTAGCTTCTCTATTTTGGTTTAGTTTTAAGTTTGAGTACATTTCATTTTAGAATAAAAGTTTCAAGTGTTTCTGTATAAATGAAATAAATAAATAAATAAAAATACACTGTACATATTTCTGATCCAGCAGATTTAGTCATATATTTGGAAAACTCAAATTAAGCCTTGGAAATTATACTGCCCACAAGTCTGGGAATTGAAAACAAACAAGTTGCTCTGCAGAAGATAAAGGTAAAATTGGCCGAAAGAAATGTAAATCTTCAACACACACTAACACACCACCACCATGTCAGTGGCACTGCAGTGCTGAGAATGATCCACCACCTAAATAATACCTGCTCTGTAGTGGTTCTGTGAGGGTCCTGACCATTGAAGAACAGGGTGAAAGCAGGCTAAAAAAGTATGTAGAGAACCAGATGGACTACAGTCAGTAATTGTAGAACTACAAAGTGCTTCTGTATGGTAAGTGGAGCTGATAAAATGGACAGTGAGTATAGAAACAAGGAGGTGGTTTTAATGTTATGGCTGATCAGTGTATATGTTTATAGTAATATATTTCATATATTTATATATTCTAATTGTATCATAAGTCATAGGAAGTCAAGTGACATTTCTCCTGCTTACATCATCGACCATGAGAGCGCAGTATTCCACGATGCAGTTCGTCCACCGCCGAAACATTAATAAGGGTTACAACAGGTTTAATGGTTACAATTGTGTTCACAGCATAAATACTTATAGCTGTACTCAAAAGGGATGCAGTACATATTGTGTACATGTTTGTGTATATTTGTATATTACCGTTTTTGTTAAGTGTGTTGTGATTGGTGACCTGTCTGTTCTGGTAACTGGTTAAGTGGGAGGGATCTGCTGTACGTCAGATCTGGCCCTTGTGATTTACACAAGAATTCCTAAATAAATGAGCTTCCTCTTACAGTGTGAGAGCGTTATGTTTCATTACATCTTGCCGACACAACAGTGTATAAAATGGACAGTGTAATACTGGACAAAGTGTGTTTATTGGACAGTGTTTAGGTGATTCAGTCACAGAAACAGAACAGCTGCAGAAATGTAACTCCAGCTGTACATTATACACATGTTGATGCCAGTTTAACAATCATTTATTCACCTATTACAATGAATAAAGGATTTTTACTGATGCTCTTTGTCAGTCCTGCATCCTGAGCTTCTGCTCAGCTCCATAAACACGACGCTTTACTGAGAGAAAATGAGCCTCTACACCAGAATATGAAAAAAAAATCTTATGCATTATGCAAATGAAGCCTCACTCGTTTGAACAGCCCCCTACCGCTCACACTCCACGGCTAATTTTAGAGCGTTTACCCAATGTAAACAGAGGATGTAAATTGTCCTGCGAGGTGCCTCCTGACGTAATTAGGATGAGGGCGCTTCTCTTCTTGCTTCGGGGTAAGATTTTTATTGTGAGCAGCACTTAATAAGATTTGGCCTGTGTGCTGATTACGTCCCTCTCGGTTGTTGTTTGTCACTAGGAGCAGGGATATAGGACCTTGCAGCACCAATATGCAAATGCATAGTGTGAAATGGTAATGCACAGGGCATGGCGGCTTTATTAGAACTGTAATACCGAGTGCATTATGCATTATTTGTATGTGTATTTATGCTGGGAGCCTCGTGCCAAAAATTATCACCTCAATATTGGATTTATCGACGACGTGACATAAAACTCACATTTCCTTTAGGCAATTTTACCTTTATTATCTTCTGCAGGGCAACTCGTTTATTTCTAATTCCCAGACGTGTGAGGAAATCAGTCCGCCATGAGCCCTTTTTCATCAACACGGTGCGAGTGCTGGTGCTTAATTCAGAACCATTTAGTTCTTTTCTGCATTGATGTGCTGCTTCTTGGGTAGTAAAATCGGTTTGGTTTTTAATTCAGCACCCAAATTCTGCTTGTTTAAAAGCATCAGGGGTGACATTAGGGGCTGGAGGCAGGAAAAAATTACTTTCTGTGTGTTTACGAACCGTTCAGGGTGCTCGGGTGGCGCTGGGGTAAAACACGATAGCCTGCCAGTGCTGACATCTTAAGCTTGCGAGTTCGAATCTCATCTCATACATGGGCAATGATAGACTCATTCAAGAGAGGGAGGGCTGAAGGGATTCCTCATAATGGCTGGCCGATTGATGGTGTCTGCACAATGAGGCCGGGGATAATGGAGATCGGTGAGTGACTCTCCGTGCGCGATTACGATCTCCATATGAACCCGCTTCAAGCAGGTGAAAAGAAGTGGTCGGCTGCTGCACATGTGTCAAAGGGTGTGTGTGTGTGTTAAATGTGGCCCTCCTCAGTCAGGAGTGGAGGTCTGCAATAGCAGAGGTGGAAATTCAAATCGGGGAATTGGATATGACTAGATGCATAATAAAAGAACTATTTCTTCAAAGTGAGACTCACCGAAGTCAAGACTCAAGTACTTTATTATAATAATTATTACTTCACTTATTTAAAAGAGACTGAGACTAAACTGTATGGCCAAAAGTATGTGGACACCACTTCTAATGATTAAGTTTAGGTGTTGGTGGTTTGGTGACATCACAGAGCTTTACATATGATCTTATTCACACCCCAGGCAGGTAATAGCATCCAATCCATACATTGGTTCAATTTTTAGGGTGTGTGTGTGTGTGTAAACCAGAGTACCCAAAAGAAGGCCATACAGACACACACCAGTCCTCATAAAAACCTGCCTGGTGCCTGGAAGTAAGGATCAAACCCTGGAGCTGTGTGGCACCCACACCTAATTTATCTCTGCCAGCTGAAGATATGAGTTTCCAAGTGGTTGCTTGGATGACATCCAGTTTCTTATTTTGGCACATTCTAAGATGACCCGCATGTTGAAGCTTTATTGAACCCATTCCTGCATGAGGGCACGTGCTGGCATTGTTAGGAAGTTGGCTGTGACTTTATTAAAGGCTCAGTGCATCATCAGGAAGAAAGAACGGCAGCTCTGTGTACACATATACGAAAGGTTCGATCATACAAGCTTTTGTGGTGGGGCACAGTTTAGGACTCGCCAAATATGGCAGACAGATGGGGCATGGAGGCACAGATGATGAACATATTGGCTCTTCTTAACTGACATTCACTGCACCTTGTCGAGTGTTAATTCGCTCCAGGTGAAAGTGTCTCTTCCTTTTTCTTTTTCCTTTACTTTGTTGGTTAACCTGCTTTTCTTTTGGAACCCATGATGCCCTGCTTGATCCAGTCTGGTCCAATCCACATAGTAGTCAATCCACATACTGGTTCAATTTTTAGGGTGTGTGTGTAAACCTGAGTGCCCAAAAGAAAGCCATACAGACACACACCAGTCCTCATAAGAACTGTGCCTGGAAGTAAGGATCAAACTCTGGAGCTGTGTGGCACCCACACCTAATTTATCTCTGCCAGCTGAAGATATGAGTTTTCAAGTGGTTGCTTGGATGACATCCAGTTTCTTATTCTGGCACATTCTAAGATGACCCGCATGTTGAAGCTTTATTGAACTCATTCCTGCATGAGGGCACGTGCTGGCTTTGTTAGGAAGTTGGCTGTGACTTTATTAAAGGCTCACTGCATCATCAGGAAGAAAGAACGGCAGCTCTGTGTATACGAAAGGTTCAATCATACAAGCTTTTGTGGCGGGGCACGGTTAAGGACTTGCCAAATATGGCAGACAAATGGGGCATGGAGGCACAGATGACAGATGTGTTAGCTCTTCTTAATCGACAGTCACGGTGCCCTGTTGAGCGTTAATTCGCTCCAGGTGGAAGTGTTTCTACGTATCATGATTTCTTTTTTTTTCCTTTACTTTGTTGGTAAACCTGCTTTTCTTTTGGAACCCATGATGCCCTGCTTGATCCAGTCTGGTCCAATCCACATACATGATTAGACATAATATTATGACCACTGACGGGTGAAGTGAATAACACTGATTATCTCTTCATCACGGCACCTGTTAGTGGGTGGGATATATTAGGCAGTAAGTGAACATTTTACCCTTAAAGTTGATGAGTTATAAGCAGGAAAAATGGGTGAGCGTAAGGACTTAAGTGAGTTTGACAAGGGCCAGATGTGATGGCTTGATGACTGGGTCAGAGCATCTCCAAAACTGCAGCTCTTGTGGGGTGTTCTTGGCCTGCAGTAGTCATCAATCATCAAAAGTGGTCCAAGGAAGGAACAGTGGTAAACCGGCGACAGGGTCATGGGCGGCCAAGGCATGGGGAGCGAAGGCTGGCCCTTGTGGTCCAATCCAACTGGAAGTAAGGATCAAACTCTGGAGCTGTGTGGCACCCACACCTAATTTATCTCTGCCAGCTGAAGATATGAGTTTTCAAGTGGTTGCTTGGATGGCATCCAGTTTCTTATCCTGGCACATTCTATGATGACCCGCATGTTGAAGCTTTATTGAACCCATTCCTGCATGAGGGCACGTGTTAGCATTGTGAGGAAGTTGGTTGTGACTGATAGTGGACAAACTTCTGAGGAAGAATATTAAAACCCTTGTCGTGATTCAAGCCACCTTCATTCTGGGCAGTCATTAATCAGATTAGCTCGGGTGAGGATCAGCAAATCATTACGATTAAAATAACTCACGTCTTTGTCACAAAGGATGATTGTTTTTGTATCCAAAATGAGATTTTATAAAAATGAGAGATACACCGATCAGCCATAACATTAAAACCACCTCCTTGTTTCTACACTCAATGTCCAGTTTATCAGCTCCACTTACCATATAGAAGCACTTTGTAGTTCTACAATTACTGACTGTAGTCCTTCTATTTGTCTACATACTTTTTTAGTCTGCTTTCACCCTGTTCTTTAATGGTCAGGACCCCCACAGGACCACACAGAGTATGTATTATTTGGGTGTTAGATCATTCTCAGCACTGCAGTGACACTGACATGGTGGTGGTGTGTTAGTGTGTGTTGGTGGTGGTGGTGTGAGTGGATCAGACACAGCAGTGCTGCTGGAGTTTTTAAATACCATGTCCACTCACTGTCCACTCTATTAGACACTCCTACCTAGTTGGTTCACCTTGTAGATGTAAAGTCAGAGACGATCGCTCATCTATTGATGCTGTTTGAGTTGGTCATCTTCTGGATCTTCATCAGTGGTCACAGGATGCTGCCTACGGGGCGCTGTTGGCTGGATATATTTTAGGTAGGTGGACTATTCTCAGTTCAGCATTGACAGTGAGGTGTAAAAACTCCAGCAGCGCTGCTGTGTCTTATCCACTCATATTAGCACAACACACACTAACACACCACCACCATGTCATTGTCACTGCAGTGCTGAGAATGATCCACCACCTAAATAATACCTGCTCTGTGGTGTTCCTGTGGGGGTCCTGATTATTGAAGAACAGCATGAAAGGGGGCTAACAAAGCATGCAGAGAAACAGATGGACTACAGTCAGTAATTGTAGAACTACAAAGTGCTTCTATATGGTAAGTGGAGCTGATAAAATGTACAGTGAGTGTAGAAACAAGGAGGTGGTTTTAATGTTATGGCTGATCAGATGGCTGGTGTTTGATCGGTTTGTTCTTTCAGCTCCTCAGTCGTCTGTACGCTGGATTTATTTGTGCCGCCCCGTCGCCTCAGAGGATGTGCCTGGTTATTTATCTGAAACACACCGAGCCTGGGGGCTCCTTCAGGGTCATTCAAAGCCCTGGTCTGTTTGTCAGAGCTTTATGGGACAGCGAGAATGATGAGAAAACGCTGCGGTGACGACACCTAATCTAAGACTGATGGGAAGCGCTGGAGATGTAGACCTCTTTTAGCTTCATAAATCTTGTCAGGAGGTGTGAGTCACGCTAGGATTGATACGTCTAGACGAGACGGGACGGAGGCGAGTGAGATGTAGTGGGGCGTGTTTTCGGTGCTGCTTGTTTTGTGGTAGCATTACATCACCGTGTTCATGTGCATCTGGGTAAGTTTGCGGCGCTGCAGAAGTGGATAGGATATCAAGAGGCTATAAATAACTTCACATGGCCTAATGAAGTAAGAACCATAAAGGTTTAATAGGAAGTCAGCTCTATTTTGCAGCTATAACAGTGTCTACTCTTCTGAATTGCTTACCAGTGGCGTTTAGATTTAAAAAGTTTTCAATGTAAAGAGGTTGAACACTGATGTGCATTGATGAGGCCTGACTCACAGTCTGCGTTCCAATTTGACCCAATTGGATTAGAATAGAATGCCTTTATTTGTCATATATACACTGATCAGCCATAACATTAAAACCACCTCCTTGTTTCTACACTCACAGTCTATTTTATCAGCTCCACTTATCATATAGGAGCACTTTGTAGTTCTACAATTACTGACTGTAGTCCATCTGTTTCTCTACATACCTTTTTAACCTGTTTTCACCCTGTTCTTCAATGATCAGGACCCCCACAGGACCACCACAGAGCAGGTATTATTTAGGTAGTGGATCATTCTCAGCACTATAGTGACAATGACATGGTGGTGGTGTGTTAGTGTGTGTTGTGCTGGTATGAGTGGATCAGACACAGCAGCGCTGCTGGAGTTTTTAAGTACCGTGTCCACTCACTGTCCACTCTATCAGACACTCCTACCTAGTTGGTCCACCTTGTAGATGTAAAGTCAGAGACTGTCGCTCATCTATTGCTGCTGTTTGAGTCGGTCATCTTCTAGACCTTCATCAGTGGTCACAGGACGCTGCCCACGGGGCGCTGTTGGCTGGATGTTTTTGGTTGGTGGACTATTCTCAGTCCAGCAGTGACAGTGAGGTGTTTAATAACTCGAGCAGCATTGCTGTGTCTGAGCCACTCATACCAGCACAACACACACTAACACACCACCACCATGTCAGTGCCACACCACCCAAATAATACCTGCTCTGTGGTGGTCCTGTGGGGGTCCTGACCATTGAAGAACAGCATGAAAGGGGGCTAACAAAGCATGCAGAGAGACAGATGGACTACAGTCAGTAATTGTAGAACTACAAAGTGCTTCTATATGGTAAGTGGAGCTGATGAAATGGACAGTGAGTGTAGAAACAAGGAGGTGGTTTTATGTTATGGCTGATCAGTGTATATTTAAGCAATAGAACACAAGAGGGAGTGTGTTATCGCGAATAACATCACGGCTGTGATTTGATCGCAGGCACGAACCGAAGGTGAGTGCCGTAGATCATCAACAACAACAGTTTTTACAAAATAGAGAAAGAAAATAAATCAAAGAAATAAAAAAACCTCTCGCACACACCAAAGGCTATGGATGAAAACAGAACTACTAGGAGCTGCTAACTGGCTTAACTAACTGTTCGCGTTACAAACACATTAATGTTCCCTAAATAGTGCACTAGATAGTGTATCAGATCATGGATATATGTTCCCTACATAGTGCACTAGATAGTGAATTAGACAATTGGTTATGTTCCCTACACAGTGCGCTAGATTGTATATCAGGTAACGGATTTAAAAAGCGACCGGGAAAAAAAGGCTGTGTTGCCTGCGTGCGCGTTTGTGTGCATGAAGCTTGTCGTTAATGGCAACGCGTCAGCGGAGTAATACCATTGTGGTGTGAAAAGACTGTGCTATTATCACGAATATCAGCACGTTTAGAACGCTTCTCAACCAATCAGATTGTAAGGTCGGAACTACCTGTTGTATAAATGACAAATAAAGGCGTTTTATTCTATTCTTTTCCTTTGATTGTCATTCATTTGTATTCTGTGTTTTTTGCATATCATCCAGCCCTGCTATATTGTAAAGATTTGTTCTAGTTTGACACGCCTAGTTCATCTGTTTCTAAAATGCCAAATGTTCATACCAGCAGAACAGCTGTTCTATACACGACGGTTAGCCCATATGTTCACTCGGCTTAGAAAAAATCATTATGGATTTAAAGTAACAACAACTATTATAATCCAACACTGAAAGTTATAGCATTTTTCAAATACAGAATAGAATAGATAGAAAAGAAAGTATTTGTCATATATACATATACAGGTGTACAGTACAATGAAATTCTTTCTTCACATATCCCAGCTTGTTTTGGAAGCTGGGGTCAGAGCGCAGGGTCAGCCATTGTACGGCATCCCTGGAGCAGAGAGGGTTAAGGGCCTTGCTCAAGGGCCCAACAGTGGCTGCATGGCAGAGCTGGGATTCAAACTCTCAACCTTTCAGTTGATAGCCCAAAGCCCTACCCACTAGGCTACCACTGTTCCCAACTGTACAGAAGATATTTCTCACATCTCATATAAAATTTGAGCTTGTTTACAAGTATTAAGATAGAAATAAAGGTTATGGGCCGCGCAGGTGGCGCAGCGGTAAAAACACACGCTGGTACTGGACTAGTAATCAAAAAGTTGCTGGTTACTCTCAAGCTGGCACTGTTGTGCCCCTGAGCAATGTCCTTAACCCTTCAGTCACAGTTGTAAGTCGCTTTGGATAAAAGTGTCTACCAAATGCCACAAATGTAAATGTAAAATAGGAAGGTTAGAATTTAAAGTGATGGAGGAGCGTTTACAGAGCACCTATAGACCTATCGACTATAGTTAAATGCCAAGGACAGTCTTCTGGACTGACTGTATAAGGGGGACTATGGGGCAATGCAATTCTGACAGGTAGGTTGGAGCAAGACCTTATTAGGCTTTTAGTAATGATCTAATGGAACACCAGAGCTGGGATCTTGAATACATCGTATCGAGTCCCAGCTCTGCTTGCCGGCTGGGCTGAGCAGCCACATGAACAACGATTGGCCTGTTGTTCAGATAGGGGTGGGATATTAAGCCGGATAGGGTATCTTTCCTAACTGATGCAATTACGACCTCTGCTGGCTGATTGATGGCGCCCGCACGGAGACGGGGAAACAGTGCTGTCAGGGTGTGTCTCTCCGTACACAGTGCTGATCCGCATTGCACTCGTCAAAAGTGTAGGTGACAAAATGCATACGGCTGCTGCCCACGTGTCGGAGGGGGCGTGGGTTAGCTTCGTTCTCCTCAATCAGTACAGGGATCGGCATTGGTGGAGAGGAAGCATGACGCAAACGGGCAATTGGACGCGATAAAAGGGAGAAAAAGGGGAGAAAATGCTTAAAAACTAAATATACAAGTACATTTACATTAACCTTTACAAATAAAGGTTAGTTCCTGTACTGGGCTCTGTTTTCTCTGTTCCGAGACTCCTTGGTTTCATGAACCATTGGCTCTGTATTAAAGTGTCACTGTTTGGTGAGAAAATACACACTACTCCTCTGACTAAATCTGTTTTGTTAAAGCCTCAGTGGTTTGTTGTTTACGGGCTTTACAAAAGGTCCCAATATAGAGCCTTGTGGAATGCCCAATGAGTCAAATGCTAAATTCAGCCTCAAAGAGAAGTCAGACGCATCCAGACGTGTTTTCGGTGGAGAGTGGGGGATTTCTCAAAAGGTTTGACCACCAAGGTCATTGCAAAGTCTCTGTAGAAATGGAGTCCATCTGAATCTCACTGTGTCACCGCAGGGTTATAATTAAACAAGTAGAGGTCACACAGAATCACCTGATCTTGGGGGAGGGTAGGAAGCGTATGGGTTTTGAGCTGCGTGTACGACTTGCACTTGCTGTTCATAGCCCGCTTATTGTACTCATCGTGAAGGGTCAACCTTCCCTCTCTTGCTGTTCCTCTCTCTATGATGGGTGGTTAACTCTGCCAGTGTCTGAATACCAACAGTCTATTTTAGGTGGGGGGCTTTATTGCATAACACACACACACACACGCACATGGAGGTCAATGTCTACACCAAACAAGAGAACTCGAAAAAAACAGACCCAGCTTGGAAGCTTTTGTTCATTTAGATGCCGCACTGTCATGCTTGGTGGGTAATATACTGTTATTTCTGAGTGGTTTTGGTCGGTTTGACCAGTCATGGCAGGTCTTACGGTGCTTTTACGCTTCCTTTATGTGGGGTTTTTGCGGGACAGACAGAGACGCCTCACAGAGCATGGTGCCGCTACAAATAATGGTAGGATATTAAGGATATTTCTTTGTTCGGTTTGGCTTATTCAGCATGGGCTTCTGTTACCCCTACTAATCTTGTCTATTTACACCAATCAGCCATAACATTAAAACCACCTCCTTGTGTCTACACCCACTGTCCATTTTATCAGCTCCACTTACCATAAAGAAGCACTTTGTAGTTCTACAATTACTGACTGTAGTCCATCTGTTTTTCTGCATGCTTTGTTAGCCTCCTTTCACCCTGTTCTTCAATGGTCAGGACCCCCACAGGACCACCACAGAGCAGGTATTATTTGGGTGGTGGATCATTCTCTGCACTGCAGTTACACTGACATAGTGGTGGTGTGTTAGTGTGTGTTGTGCTGGTATGAGTAGATCAGACACAGCAGCGCTGCTGGAGTTTTTAAATACCGTGTCCACTCACTGTCCACTCTGTTCACTAGACACTCCTACCTAGTTGGTTCACCTTGTAGATGTAAAGTCAGAGACGATCGCTCATCTATTGCTGCTGTTTGAGTCGGTCATCTTCTCGACCTTCATCAGTGGTCACAGGACGCTGCCCATGGGGCGCTGTTGGCTGGACGTTTTTGGTTGGTGCACTATTCTCAGTCCAGCAGTGACAGTGAGGTGTTTAAAAACTCCATCAGCACCGCTGTGTCTTATCCACTCATACCAGCACAACACACACTAACACACCACCACCATGTCAGTGTTACTGCAGTGCTGAGAATGATCCACCACCTAAATAATACCTGCTCTGTGGTGGTCCTGTGGGGGGTCCTGACCATTAAAGAACAGTGTAAAAGCAGGCTAAAAAAGTATGTAGAGAAACAGATGGACTACAGTCAGTATTTGTAAAGCTTATAGTAATAGTAGTTAAATAGAGTTTTAATTTGTATAAACTTGCACAAGTGTTTTTATTTGTAAATTCGGGCTTGTCAGTGAATTTGACCGTTTTTGGTACATGGCGGGAGATGTTAGTTGACATGCTAGTGCGTTGTGCCACCCCATCCCATTGGTTGGAATGGCATGAGGCTAACTATGTTAGCTTAGTAAGCGAAAACTGATGGGATCACTGTCTAAGTAGTGCGTTCGAATAACCTGCCTTATAAGTCAATGACTTATTAGAATCCTCTCTACTTAGGTAGCTGCCTATATAGACAGTAGGACAGCAAGGCAGCTCACTAGGTTTTCGGCGGCACGGTGGCTAAGTGGGTAGCACTGTCGCCTCACAGCAAGAAGGTCCTGGGTTCGATCCCCAGGTGGGGCGGTCCGGGTCCTTTCTGTGTGGAGTTTGCATGTTCTCTCCATGTCCGCGTTGGTTTTCTTGGATGCTCCGGTTTCCTCCCACAGTCCAAAGACATGCAAGAGGGGTGAATTGGAGATACTAAATTGTCCATGACTGTGTTTGATATAACCTTGTGAACTACCGTTCCTGTCATGAATGCAACCAAAGTGTAAAACATGACGTTAAAATCCTAATAAACAAACAAACAAGCACTAGGTTTTCGAACACACCCATTGAAACACTAATTGTTTTAGATCAGTGCAGCTCCGCCTTTCAGTGTCATTCATTCGTATTTGTTGTTTCTGATATTTTGTCCACCACCTGTGGATAATATAAAAAGTCCAAATACAGCAATTCATTTTCAGACTATTTTGTCTAATACTTTGTGAACAAACAGACTCACTGACGGCTGACGGAAATCCGTAGTGAATCTTTTCTTGGTGTTTTTAATGCGTCTCGTTTAGCAAATGCTCCCGGATCACAAGCCGTTAAACTCATTAAATCTTAGCTTAGCTCCCTTCCGCTGGCTTCCAAGAGTTATGAGAAAATAATGATGGATTTTCCTTCTAGGAGGGGCGCAATCGGACGGCTTTGATGCTGTTAGCCCAATTTTATCTCCCCGCTTGCAACAACATTCGGCATCTTCTAAACTTCAGAACCAGTCCGGGACATTAAGCACTTAATAGAACTTAATTAAGGCTGGAGATGTTGAACTTGGTACGTCGGATGTGAATGGATGTGTACTTACTAGCAGTTCACTTCTAATGTGTGTTTACCAAGAGTCCAAGACAGAATGAAAACAATCGGCGGAGTTATTTTTACTGCTACCCGCCGTTGCTTGCCAAGCACAGAGTCTCAGACCGCTAACAGTGTACCGAACCACACATTCTCATTCAACCGCAGCGGTAAAAACACACGCAGGAACCAGAGCTGGGATCTCAAATACATGGTATCGAATCTCAGCTCTGCCTGCTGGCTGGGCTGAACGACCACATGAACAACGATTGGCCTGTTGTTCAGATATGGGTGGGACTAAGCCGGATGGGGTGTCTCTCTCATGACTGGTGCAGCTACGACCTCTGCTGGCTGATTGATGGTGCCTGCACAGAGATGAGAAAAGAGTGCTCTCAGGGTGTGTCTCTCCGTACACAACGCTGAAACTGTAACTTTGTAAACAAACAGACTCACTGACGGCTGACGGAAATCCGTAGTGAATCTTTTCTTGGTGTTTTTAATGCGTCTCGTTTAGCAAATGCTCCCGGATCACAAGCCGTTAAACTCATTAAATCTTAGCTTAGCTCTCTTCCGCTGGCTTCCACAAGTTATGAGAAAATAATGATGGATTTTCCTTCCAGGAGGAGAGCAATCGGACGGCTTTGATGCTGTTAGCCCAATTTTATCTCCCCGCTTGCAACAAATTCGGCATCTTCTAAACTTCAGAACCAGTCCGGGACATTAAGCACTTAATAGAACTTAATTAAGGCTGGAGATGTTGAACTTGGTACGTCGGATGTGAATGGATGTGTACTTACTAGCAGTTCACTTCTAATGTGTGTTTACCAAGAGTCCAAGACAGAATGAAAACAATCGGCGGAGTTATTTTTACTGCTACCCGCCGTTGCTTGCCAAGCACAGAGTCTCAGACCGCTAACAGTGTACCGAACCACACATTCTCATTCCCATGAGTAAATCTTTCTTACAGACTAAAGGAGGTGAATTAATGTGGCACCGCCTTTCTCAGTACCAGCGGTCCTTTCTTCCCATGCTGCCTATTTTCAACCCTACACTCCAGTTTTGCATCAGTCCAGAGGTGGAAGCGCATGTTAGCTGTGTCGCGGCGTGTAAATGTGATGTTAATGTAGCATGGAAACTGATGTGAGTATACACAGCTGGCGGTTCGCTCAGGCTGGGATGAGGCTGATCCGGCTCTCGGGTAACGTAACCTCCTGCTCTTCGCCTGTACTGAGATTGAAGTGCTTTATACCCCTGGTTGCAGTAAAAATAGGACATTTGTAGGACAATCTATTAGCAATGCACAAAGAGAATTGAGACCGGAATTGTTGAGGATTAAAATCAGACAATTTTGTCCTTTTAAACAACCTTGTTTGTTAATTATATTAGTTTGTTTGTTTGTTTTTTAGTTTGCCTGATTTGTGTCATGAATGCTAATGTTTGCATTAAATAATGTGAGACAACAGTTAGCAATTCGGTTAGCTGCAGGGCAGCTGTAGCCTAGCGGTTAAGGTACTGGTCCAGTAGTCAGAAGGTTGCGATTCAAGTCTCACCACTGCCAGGTTGCCACTGTTGGGCCCTTGAGCAAGGCCCATAACCTTGTCACAACTGTAAGTTGCTTTGGATTACCGCAGCGGTAAAAACACACGCTGGAACCAGAGCTGGATCTCAAATACATTGCCGGCTAGGCTGAGCGGCCACATGAACAACGATTGGCCTGTTGTTCAGATATGGGCGGGACTAAGCCGGATGGGGTCTCTCTCTCATGACTGGTGCAATTACGACCTCTGCTGGCTGATTGATGGCGCCTGCACAGAGATGAGAAAAGAGTGCTCTCAGGGTGTGTCTCTCCGTACACAACGCTGATCCGCATTGCACTCGTCAAAGTGTAGGTGATAAGATGCATACGGCTGCTGCCCATGTGTCGGAGGGGGCATGGGTTAGCTTCGTTTTTCTTAATCAGAGCAGGGATCGCTACTCTGTCGAGTTTTTCTACAATTTTCTCCCCATTTTCTCCCCTAATCTAGTCATATAATTGCGTTATGCTTCCTCTCTACTGATACAACTCTCCACTGCTGACTGAGGAGCCTCGCAACTGACACACACCCCCTCCGACACGTGTGCAGTACCGACTGCATCTTTTCACCTGCATGAGGCGAGTTCATATGTGGATCAGCCTTGTGCACGGAGAGCCACACTCTGATCAGCATTATTCCCCAAACTTGTTATAACACCAGTTATAAGGAACCTTGGTCCGGCTCATCCCACCCTCTGAACAACAGCCAACCGTTGTTCATGTAGCCACCCAGCCTAGCCGGATGGCAGAGCTGAGATTCGATATGATGTATTTGAAATCTCAGCTCTAGCGTGTTTACCTCTGCACCACCTGAGCGCCTAGTCAACTTTTTTAATAGTTCTGGAGCTGACTGTACATCATTTATCCTAATAAATAAAGCAGAATTTATTTGTAACAGCACAACAACACAATATCAGTCTCATGGCCTCTGACATGCAGATCAGCCCTCACTCAGGCTGGAATATCAGAACACCTGTAAGGGAACAAAGGTCGTCCGTCACACGAACAGCTCCACGGAAAGAAATTACGTCTTGGAGATTTTTCAGCGCCCGTGTCATTTCCAGGCGACCTACAAGAGTGTAACCTCATCTTGAACTGACTTTGGAGTCACCCCCGTGGGAGACATTCACTCCGTGTAAAACAAGAAGCAATCAGGGCCAGTGAACAAGGCTCATAAAAAAGGCGCTGGGAGAACGGGCGGTGAAGGTTGCCAGAGAGGGGGCTAGGAAGGCAGGGAGGGGATCATGGAGCTGTAATTCATTTGAAGGACAGTGTGCATTCAGAGGCACTGATGTGTGAGAGGAATGAACTGGAGGGAGATCACAGAGGGAAGGACGCCCTGAAAAGCTGATTTCAGAGAAATAAAATGTCTTGAAGAGGCTGTACGGTAAACATAATGTCATGAAATCATGGGTTATGAGACATTATTCTGTAGTATTGTATGTAACAGATCATTTAAAAAAAAAAATTGGAAGCTTGTGGACTAAAATTCTTTATTTTGCTGTGTCATTTCCCAAAAATGATGTTTTTTGGAAGGTAAGTGGCACAGCATTGCAACAGACTGTAGAAATGTGTGATTGCAAGACACACATGATGCAACAGAAATGAATAGTACTTCTAAAGGAACTACAGTTGCTTGTGTGTTTTCACAATTTGGATATACTCTATTACCATTTGTTTTCATGGCAAGCTGAGATGGGCTGACAAAGTAATGCCTAGTTCACACTACATGATTTCTGCCCTGATTTTGTTTGAACTGTTTAACGACTCGATCTGGACAATTTGAGGTTTTTATCTGCTTTTCCATCTGCGCAAAATGTAGACTGTGTGTTGGGTTGCCAGGTGTTGGAATTTTTAATTATTTGTTCATTACTAGAGATGGGAGGATCGATCGGCTATGTATCGGTATCGGCCGATGTTTAATCAAAATATGCAATCGGCCGATATTTCTCAAATGTAGCCGATCCCGAGAGCCGATCGCGATTATGGTGTTCAGCTGCGGACAGGAAACATGTCGTCAGTCTGGCAGTTTTTTAGCGTATATGACACAGACTCATCCAGGACGTTTTGTAAAATTTGTGAAACGTGTCTCGCGGGGGAACCAAAACAAAGACATTTAACACTACTAATCTGATACGGCACTTAAGAGTACACCATGCACGCGGCTGAATACAGTGAGTATCAGAAAACTGCAATCATTCAATTTAGACCATCAATTATTTTAACACGGAAAAACAGTGAATTAAACAAATACAGTGAAAATACTGCAATCATTAAATGTAGATCATTCATTATTTTAACACTGAAAAACAGTATATTACATAAATGCTGTCAAAATTACAGTCATTAAACTCATTATTTTAAAACGAAAAACTGCAACCATTAAATGTAGATATTGAATTATTTTAAACTAAAACCAGCTAATTAAACAAATGTTGTCTGCATAGCATCACTGAAATCGTGCAGTCGTCGTGGGTCTTGAATTAATTATAGATAAAATATAACAGCAGCTATATAAAATATGGAACGTTTGAAATTAAACAACTGGGCCTGTTTTAATTCTTTTCACAAATAGTAATATTTCAGCTTTTTGGGATGACAGTCTGTTCCTCTATTCAGTATATTTGAAGCGACGCTAAACAATATTTCACTATCCATGCTTGTGCAAGGCGTGTATTGCACTATTGACTGTTTAATTTACTGTTTAAAAACAATTCGAGTTCGTTTTAAAACAATTCAAGATCTACATTTAATGGTTGAAGTTTTTCGTTTAAAATAACTGCGTTTCTGTTTCATGACTGCAGTTCTGACTGCATTTATTTAATTTACTTTTTTTGTTTTAAATCAATGAATGGTCTAAATATAATCATTGCAGTATTGGCTGTATTTGTTTGATTTACTTTCTTTATTTACTGCTAATTTTGTTAAAGATATGCTGTTTTACATGAGTTTGTTAAAAATGGTAATAAACCAGTTTATACCATGCTTGCGCTAAAAATTGCATGTTGCCCTGCCGTGGCATATAGCCCCGCCCTAGATCGGTATCGGCTAACGGCCGATCACGCTGAAAGGTGATCGGCGATCGGAATCGGCCTCAAAAACGCTGATCGGTCCATCTCTATTCATTACTTTCTGTAGTGCTGGTTTAATTGATGCTATGTTAGGGCAAGGTTGGAAGAAATCAACAGCTGAAATCTGGCAACCCAAGTGTGGCAGTACCAGTAAAGCTAGGTGACAAGCAGCAAATGAGCAGTAAAATCATGTGCTTCTATACTGCTAAGAAATGTAAGAAATACCCTTTTAAATGTGGGACCAGGGTTCCTGGAAATGCCATCCAAGACTCGACTCCTTCAGTTAACTACAGACCAGTCTCAGCGGTTCGTCCCGAGCTAATGTCTTCATCTCCTCCTCAGCACGGCTCGTTAAATGAGGCGAAACCTGCGCTTAACTGCAGACGCCAGCCGTGTGAGGGTACAAATAAGCCACCCTGAGCTCCTGAAGATAATAGCTTTCTTGATTACAGATCCAGCAGAAATGCGTAATGCTTTTCTCTCGCGGTTTTTCAGAGCAGATCGATGATTCAGTTCCAGTCTGTTTGTTTTCATGCATTTTAGATCTGCTTTGTCTGATTATTCTTTCAACCACATGATTACGCTTCATAACAAAAAGTATGTGGACACCCCCTCCTAATTATTATGTTTAGGGGTTTCACCCATACCAACTGCTGAAAGGGATATAAACCCAACTATATCAAACATCCGACATCCAAAGACAAAATAGGTCCTTGTGCCAGATCCATTTAAACATGGGTTGATGAATTTGATGTAAAGGAACCAATGTGCCTGAACGAAACCCTAAATGAACGCCTTTGGTTTAAGTCCAAATGTGAGTGATGAGCCAGTTTTGGGTATTTTGACTAAATTCAGACAGACACATTTGAAAATGCCTTTTTAGATGAGTGGAGCCTGTTAAAGTTGAATGGACTGAAGTGAAAGGGGGCAGCAAACTCTATATTAATGGCCCAGTTTTGGAACTGGATGTCCAACATGCTTATAGTCAGATGTCCACATACTTTTGGACAAATAATGTGTTCTGGACCATCTGTGTCCTGCTCCTTGTGTATTTTGGATCATGTGTGCTCTGGACCTTGTGTGTCTTGGACCATCTGTGTCCTGAAGCATGTGTGTTTTGTTCCATTTGTTTTCTGAACCGTGTGTTCTGGACCACCTATCTTCTGGTCAATCCGTGTCTTGGACCTTGTGTGTTCTGGACCATGTGTGTTCTGGACCTTGTGTGTTCTGGTCCATGTGTATTCTGGACCATGTGCGTTCGGAATCTTGTGTGTTCTGGACCATCCGTGTCTTGGACCTTGTGTGTCCTGGCTCTTGTGTGCTCTGGACCTTGTGTGCTCTAGACTATCTGTGTCCAGGATCATGTGTGTTGCCCATTCAGTCAAAAAAGCATTTGTTGGATTGGGCAGTTAAAAAATAACAAATATCGGGATCTCTTGACAGGCCACTGGCGTGTAACCTGTGTTGGGTTCTCGAACAGAAAAGCGTTCACCCTGTTTTCAAGTGCTTGTGGGTTCACCTCCCTATAATGCTGTAGCCATCCATGCCCAGCAGTCCAAACCTCTGCAACCCTGGAGCTCCTCAATGTGATGCAGCACGTGTCGGATGAACCCAGTGACATAACGAATTCTAATGGGCATCGACGCCCGACTGCTGCTGACGCTCACGCTGAGCTAATGGAATCGATACGGGCGAGATTAAACCTGCATGGGCTAAAAACATGCCGTCCACATCCAGAAACATCACATCAATAGAACACCGCCATGAGGGGTGGATCATCTTGCTTCAACATTTTGAGTGGAGTTTAGTTATGTGGCACTGTTCACTGTATGGCAAAAATTATGTGGACGCCTCTCCATGAGCTTTTTGGATGTGTCATTCCAAAACCTTGGGCATTAGTTACAGAGTTGGCTGGAACAGCCTGGGAATCCTGTCCCAACTATTTTAGAAAGTGTCACAGATGTCATATTTCAAAATAATTTTGACATTTTCCTGTAGAATTGGAATTGGTTATTTTGATTATTGGGGTATTGGGGAGTTTACACCAGATTTATACCCACATCTGCTGCGGGAGAAGACGTGATTCACCTCGTTTTGCTTGTGATGCGCCCAGCAGATCAAAATTCATTTTATTTTTGACACATTGTTATTGATAAAGCAGCTTCTTTTGTTTCGTCTCTTCACAGGGTTTAACAGAAATGAAGAAATGAAGGCCATCGAGGTTCTGCCCATCCTGAAAGAGAAAGTGGCTTTTATATCAGGTGGGCTCACACCACACCTCAGCACCATGGAGGTAGTATAGAACTATTATAATGGTTAGCATTAGGTTTAGCATTAGCTACAATTTATTTTACTGGTGTTTGTTTACTAAACAATGACTGTTCGAGGACACCCATGGTAGCACATAGGATACATAGTAATCTTTTAGTAGTGTGATTTACTGTTAGCAATGCTAACGAAACATTTCATTCGGGGGGCGTGTTGGGAATGTGCCCTAGATGGACCAACCCTGGCTCCAGAGAAATAGCAGGTTGTCAACAGAGGAGCTGGCAAGTCTGTAAGGGAGAATCAGTGATCTATAGAAAAACCTACACCTGGAGCCAACACACTCTTATGAACCGAAATGCCAATCATCTGTGTCTCCATGCCCCGTCTGCTCGCCAAATTTGGAATGGCAGGAGCACATTATTTCTGTAACCAAGCCATGCCACACATCTCCACAGCGGTTTTGTTACACACACAGACACAGAAGACACATGTAAACCTGACGAGGATTTAATCTAGGTTCCAGGTTTGCTGTGTGGCAACTCATTCTGCCAGCTGTGGCATCATGCCTCCATAATGCTGCCATGTTTTGAATAAAAATCTACTTCTTTTGATGTTATGCATGCCTCCCAAAAACGATGAGCATTCCTGTAATAAAACACATACACTATATGGCCAAAAGTATTTGGACACCTGACAATAAGCATGTTGGACATTTCATTCCATAATACCAAAAACAAATGGTATTAAAACAAAGTGACCTCTATGTGATCTTTTCAGCTGTAACAACAGCCACTCTTCTGTCAAAGCTTCTGAGAAGGCTTCTCACAAGACTTTGAAGCATATCTGTGGGAATTTGTGCTCATTCAGTCCAAAGAGCATTAGTATGGCTGGGCACTGATGTTGCTCAAAAAAGCCTCAATTAATGTTCCAGTTCATTCCAAAGCTCTTTACTGGGACTGAGGTCAGGGCCAGTGCTTTTTGCAAATCTCAGAATCATACGACTTGTTATTGAAGATGACTGAAAACCCTGTACACTGTCTTTATTTCCGTTATGCGTGATGTGTCATACAGGAGGGAGAGACAGACGAGGGGGACCGGTCCTCACGTTTCCAGCCAGAACCAATCACGACAGAATAAGACAAGAGGATCTTCGACGTCTCATTTCCTACCTGGCAGGAATTCCCAGGTACGGGGTGTGTGTGTACATTGTGGGGACGTCCGGTTTATATACAGCAGCTCATTTACCTTCACTGATCAGATCAACATGATTTGACAAATGTGCCATCCCGCTCCCCCATAGGGCAACGCCAATAACAATTATGGTATTATCAGGGCTTAAACCTCACACCAGACCCTCTTCATCTCGGTGGGACATACAGTGCTGCTCCATGTGAGCAGTTGCTGGTAGAAACATGGCACTGAGCCATTATATTCAAACAACAGCTATGTAAGTCAGAGTTTGGCTCAGGGCTTGTTCCGTTCAATTTTGGTCATTAGAACCAAATACTGTCCCAGAAATGCACTCGAACTCTGGGTTGTTGTTGCATAGAGAGAGACAACAAAACCCTGATTCCCAAAACATCACAGTACTGATTTGAAGATTGGACCTTGGTCTGTCTCTCTCTCTCTTTCTCTCTCTCTAATTATCTCAGTGTCTCTCTACCACCCTCTCATGGGAGACCAGTATGATTTGGTAGTCCTCATGATCTCCCGTCACTCCTCTCTGAGAGTAAAACAATCATTTAGCTCCACTTAACAACATCTCAACCCTTCATGTTTTTCTTCTCTATAGGACAATGTAAGTATTTCTGACTGGGGAGCTTCGGTCGTACTGGATGCTGTTGTAAAAAGTTAATGAGAAGTTATTTTAGAGAACTGTTGAAAGAATAATTCACAAATCAACAGCTGATGTGTATTTTATTCGCAGTGAGGAGGTCAGCAGGCATGGCTTCACTGTTATCGTGGATATGCGAGGCTCCAAATGGGACTCCATCAAACCTCTGCTGAAGATCCTGCAGGAGTCTTTCCCATCCTGCATCCACGTGGCTCTCATCATCAAACCTGACAACTTCTGGCAGAAACAGAGAACCAACTTCGGCAGCTCCAAGTTTGAGTTTGAGGTGAACATTCACATTTTTTGCTATGAATCTCTGCATTAAAAAAAACATTCAGTAAGGTCTGTAGGGAAAGAGCTTAGTACTAACATTTAATTTCTGATTTGATTTTAATTTTCTGCTGTTAGTAAAGCAGCATGGGGCCTGTGCATTTCGTTGCCTTGTACTTGTACATGTGTAATGACAATAAAGTTGAATCTAATCTAATCTAATCTAAATAATCAATGCCAGGTGGTGTGATGATTTAAAAGTGTGTGAACACAACCAGTTTACCTATTTTTATGGCTTTCCACATGATTTTGGAATTTGTCTGTGGGAATTTGTGTCTATTAAGTCAAACAAGCATTTGGAAACTTGAGACTAATGGGACTCCAGCCATGTCATATGCTGTAATAAGTGGTCATAGCATTTTTTTTTATTAGACATTATATCAGTGTTGTTACCAGTACTGGAAAATGTTATTACACTTTTTATAACTTGTGATGTCATAACAACTAAAAGAAGCTGTCATTACACATGTTATAAGCTCTTTACAGAGGCTTCAAGGAAAGTGTTACAGTGGTATCTTGAAACTCAACTCAGTTGGTTCTGGCAGTGGTGTTAAGTTTTAAGGTATTTTTTCCCATAAGGATGTATGGGAAACCTGTTAATGCGTTCCATGGTCCTGTGGAACTGCATATATTTTAGGCTAATGTAAAATAATGGGGTTGTTTTTGACACTTATAGACTGAAAATAACACAAATATAATATAAAAACACTGAAATACAATTAATAAACCGTTAAAATCAATCAAAAATACAATAAAACCGGCACTTTTCTTTATTGTTTTCTTATGCTTCTTAATTAGTGGAAAGAACTTATGAGCAGTAATAATTAAGAGGTTTAGTGTTTCTATGTCATTTTTTAAATACATTAAGTTACATATTTTTTTAATGATATGCATTTTAGACTGAATTTTTAAAGCTGATTCTTACAATTTCTCAGAACCTTGAGCTGTAACACAAGTTTAAAAGTGAAACAGGGGAAAAATCCAGATAAACACAGGTACATGTGGACAAGGACGGATTAAGGATAGTCTGGGCCCTCCAAAAACATAAATAGATTAATACATTAAACCAGAGTTTCTCAACCTTTGCTCAGTCACAGCACCCTTTAAAAGTGTTCAAAATATTGGTTTGCCCCAATCTACAATGTATTGAAAGGCACTTCATCTCTGCGTCCCTCCTCGCACCACGCCCCCCTCCCCTTGGTGAACCAGCTCTCGGTTGCATATGATACACCCAGCTTCCGCCACGCCCCCTCCCCCTGGGCGGAGCAACACTCGGTCGGCACACACCCCTCCCCTTGTAGAGTAAAGTACGGTGGCTTGCTTGGCAATTTCTAGGTCCCTGGAGGATCAAGGGCCCAAGGTGAACGACTTATGTAGAAGTCTAGGGGCCCCTAACCTCGGGAGCCCCTGGGCGCTGGCCCGGTCAGTAATCCAGCCATGCATGTGGAGCCTTCGGAGTGAATTTGACGATTATTCCACACAAATGCAGATTCGTCTCACATTTCTCGACGAAGGGCATTGAGTTTCAAAGATTTTAGGGGACGTTGAGTTACAAGGTACCACTGTACTTAGTTTTTAAGTCTGCATAATTACTTAAGCCCAATTAGTTGGCATATAAAGGCATTGTTTACATGATTAGTTACAGCTTTAGTAAATTAGATGGTAATTTCAGATGCATTTTGAAAGCCAATGCTGAATCAAAACACGAATCACTTCAGAAATTCAAGCGTTACATTGACATTGCTTAAGTGATTTCTAGGCTGTGTTCAAAACCTCATCCTGTGTCCTACATAGATAGTGTGTACCTAAACCATTCGAAGTGCACTAATCAGATGTATTGTTTAATACAGTACTGTGCAATTTGGGACTGTGCAATTTGGGACACAGCCACTTTGAGGCTTGTAGTGACTGAGTTTGTTTCCACTCATGAGTCCTCAGTTCCATATTCGCCTCTTATCTCGTCCAAGTTAAAGAGTTCAGCCAATTATCGGAAGCCTAGAGGACTGATGTTGTGGTTTTTACACTCAGACCAGTTTCCTGCACACAGATTTTAGGTTTGTGGATCGAAGTGCTGGTAAGAAACTGGAGCTGTTAAAATTAGAGCTGACCCAGTTTACCAGGCGAAGATAAACCCGCATCCTTTACAATCAGAATCATCACGACAGCAGCCCAGAATTCAACCAACCTTAAAACAACACCTGCTCTTCATCGTTCTTCTGTAGCTATGATGTAAAACAAACCAAAAAATATGTTTATAATCTTTAATAAACATACTTTTTCACCTTCTAATTTTTACATACATTATACATACATTATACACTGATCAGCCATAACATTAAAACCACCTCCTTGTTTCTACGCTCACTGTCCATTTTATCAGCTCTACTTATCATTTAGAAGCACTTTGTTGTTCTACAATTACTAACTGTAGTCCACCTGTTTCTCTACATACTTTTAGCCTGCTTTCACCCTGTTCTTCAATGGTCAGGACCCACATGACCACCACAGAGTAGGTATTATTTAGGTGGTGGATCATCTCAGCGCTGCAGTGACACTGACATGGTGGTGGTGTGTTAGTGTGTGTTGTGCTGGTATCAGTGGATCAGACACAGCAGCACTGCTGGAGTTTTTAAACACTGTGTCCACTCACTGTCCACTCTATTAGACACTCCTACCTAGTTGGTCCACCTTGTAGATGTAAAGTCAGAGATCGCTTATCTATTGCTGCTGTTTGAGTTGGTCTTCTTCTGGATCTTCATCAGTGGTCACAGGACGCTGCTCACGGGGCGCTGTTGGCTGGATATATTTTTGAGGTTGGTGGACTCTTCTCAGTCCAGCAGTGACAGCGAGGTGTTTAAAAACTCCATCAGCATGGCTGTGTTTTATCCACTCATAAAAGCACAACACACACTAACACACCACCACCATGTCAGTGTCACTGCAGTGCTGAGAATGATCCACCACCCAAATAATACCTGCTCTGTAGTGGTCCTGCGAGAGTCCTGACCATTGAAGAACAGCGTAAAAGCAGGCTAACAAAGTATGTAGAGAAACAGATGGACTACAGTCAGTAATTGTAGAACTACAAAGTGCTTCTTATGGTAAGTGGAGCTGATAAAATGGACAGTGAGTGTAGAAACAAGGAGGTGGTTTTAATGTTATGGCTGATCGGTGTATATGCAGATATAAGTGGACACCCCTTCAAATGAACAATTTCATAATATGGTTTAGCCACACCCATTTCCAACATGAGTATAAAATCAATGATTTTATTTAATTTTAATAACTTGTAACGTCATAATTACTAATTTATAGAGTAAAGTGTTACTCAGTTTTTAACACTGCATAATTACAAAAGCCCAATTAGTTGGCATATCCAGGCATTGTTTGCATGATTAGTTACAGCTTTAGTAAACTGAATGTTAATTTCAAATGCATTTTAAAAGCTAATTGCTGCTGCATCACATCAAACATAACTTCGGAGTCTGGTTTTACCTAGAATCACTGGACGCAATGCAAAAACACCCCAAACAGGACACCAGTTCATCACAGGGCTTTGGCCACCATGACACAGTCAATCATGTCTGTATGTAGATGCCTGACCGACTGATAGCACCGCTGGGGATTTGAACCCTGGATCCCAGCAGTAGTGGGCTACAAAGTGAGGTCCATAAACATATTTTGATTAGTTTGGTATTGAGGAACTTTAGTGTCTAGCACAGAGCCCTGACCTCAACCCCATTGAACACCTTTGGGATGAATTGGAATGCAGATTGTAAGCCAGGCCTTGTCATCCAACATCTGCCTGAGCCTACAAATGCTCTTTAGACTGAATGGGTACAAATTCTCACAGGCACAGTTGAATGGCAAGGTGGACGCTAGTGTTGATACCAAATGGTATTTTCATATTTTGTATACCTGTTTTGCATCTCAATAAACACAGTTTGCTTTTCTGTCCCATGTTAGACCATTATGGTGTCCCTGGAGGGCTTGTCCAAGGCAGTGGATCCCTCACAGCTGACCGCTGACTTGGACGGCAGCCTGGACTACGATCACGACGAGTGGATCGAGGTGCGCATGGCTTTTGAGGAGTTTGCAGGAAACGTGACTCGTGCTGTGACCCGCCTCGATCAGCTTCAGGAGCTCGTTTCTTGTCGGGAGCTCCCGGACGACCTGGAGAGTGCGCGGTGTGCCATGGACGAGCACGCGGTGTTAAAGAAACGGATAGCCAAAGCACCGGACGGGGACCTGGAGGCTGAGGGTCAGCGTCTGCTCCACCGTATACAGGGATGTATGCGGACAGGCGGAGAGGTACAGGGCCTGGCACCCAGGGTGTCAGCGCTGCTGGAGGAGCTGCGAGCTGCCCGGCAGCATCTGCAGCAGTTCTGGCACGGTCGTAAACTCAAGCTGGACCAGTGCTTCCAGCTCCGGCTCTTCGAACAGGATGCAGAGAAGGTGAGTGGGAATATTTGGGAATGATTTGTGATGGTAGGGTTGGATGCATAATGTAACAGTTGGTCATCATCATTATCATTATTTTTCATTACTTTATGCTGGTCAGAATCGCAGTGGGTCAGGTTTCTTTGAAATCACTGGGCACAGTGCATTAACACATCCCAGACAGGACACCAATCCATCACTGTGCTTTATCCATGCCCCCCCTTAGACACAGCCAATCATGTCTGTATGTCAACACCCGACCGGCCGATAGCACAGCTGGGGATTTGAACCCCCTTTATTTACAGCTGCGCCACCCGAGTCACTGTACATTTTCAGCATTTAGCAGTCCACAGTCTAAGCAATTGAGGGTTAATGGCCAGTGACAACCTGGTGGTGGTGGGGCTTGAACCGGCAACCTTCTGATTACTAGTTCAGTACCTTAACCGCTAGGCTACAACTGTGTCTTATGTGTCTTATTATGTGCCCTATTATGTGTTTTATTATGTGTCACTGTGGCCCGGTGGCTAGCACTGTCACCTCACAGCAAGAAGGTCCTGGGTTTAAAGGTGGAGCAGTTCGGGTCCTTCCTGTGTGGAGTTTGCATGTTCTCCCTGTGTCTGCGTGGGTTTTCTCCCACAGTCCAAAGACATGCAGTCAGGTTAATTGGAAATTGGAGAGGCGACCTGTCGGGGTGTTTCCTACCTTTCGCCCAGTGAATCGTACCCACTGAGAGCCTGAGTAGAACAAAGTGGTGGCAAAACAGACAGTGAATGAATTTGTATATATGTGTATATATACTGTATATATACAGTGGGGGAAATAAGTATTTGATCACCTGCTGATTTTGTAAGTTTACCCCCTTACAAAGACTTGAACAGTCTATAATTTTTATGGAAGGTTTATTTTAACAGAGAGAGACAGAATATCAACAAAAAATTCAGAAAAAAAACATTGAATAAAAGTTATAAATTAATTTGTATTTAATTAAGAGAAATAAGTATTTGATCCCCTACCAACCAGCAAGAATTCTGACCCCCACAGACCGGTTATGTGCACAAAAGGCCCACAAATTAGTCCTGTCCCTGTATAAAAGACTCCTGTCACAGAATCAGTTTCTTCCGTTCAAATCTCTCGACCACCATGGGCAAGACCAAAGAGCTATCAAAGGACGTCAGGGACAAGATTGTAGACCTGCACAAGGCTGGAATGGGCTACAAGACCATCAGCAAGAAGTTATGTGAGAAAGAGACCACTGTTGGTGCGATAATTCGAAAATGGAAGAAATACAAGATCACAGTCAATCACCCTCGCTCTGGAGCTCCATGCAAGATCTCACCTGGTGGGGTAAGAATGATTCTGAGAAAGGTGAGGTCAGTCCAGAATTACACGGGAGGAGCTTGTCAATGATCTCAAGGGAGCTGGGAGCAGAGAAATGCTGGATATGACCCCAAGAACACCATCCCCACCAGGCATTTCTCTGCCTCCAAACACGGCGAGTGGAGTTGATGCCAAAGAGCTCAATTTTGGTCTCATCTGACCATATCACATTCTCCCAAGCTTTCTCTGAATCATTCAGGTGTTCATTGGCAAACTTCAGACGGGCCTGTACATGAGCCTTCTTGAGCAGAGGGACTTTGCGGGATCTCAATCCATTACGGCGAAGTGTGTTACTAATGGTTTTCTTGGTGACTGTGCTCCCAGCTCCCTTAAGATCATTGACAAGCTCCTCCCGTGTAATTCTGGACTGACCTCACCTTTCTCAGAATCATTCTTACCCCACCAGGTGAGATCTTGCATGGAGCTCCAGAGCGAGGGTGATTGACTGTGATCTTGTATTTCTTCCATTTTCGAATTATCGCACCAACAGTGGTCTCTTTCTCACCAAACTTCTTGCTGATGGTCTTGTAGCCCATTCCAGCCTTGTGCAGGTCTACAATCTTGTCCCTGACGTCCTTTGATAGCTCTTTGGTCTTGCCCATGGTGGTCGAGAGATTTGAACGGAAGAAACTGATTCTGTGACAGGAGTCTTTTATACAGGGACAGGACTAATTTGTGTGCCTCATGTGCACATAACCGGTCTGTGGGAGTCAGAATTCTTGCTGGTTGGTAGGGGATCAAATACTTATTTCCCTTAATTAAATACAAATTAATTTATAACTTTTATTTAATGTTTTTTTTCTGAATTTTTTGTTGATATTCTGTCTCTCTCTGTTAAAATAAATCTTCCATAAAAATTATAGACTGTTCAAGTCTTTGTAAGGGGGTAAACTTACAAAATCAGCAGGGGATCAAATACTTATTTTCCCCACTGTATATATATATACAGTATATATACAGTACAGGCCAAAAGTTTGGACACACCTTCTCATTCAATGCGTTTTCTGTATTTTCATGACTATTTACATTGTAGATTCTCACTGAAGGCATCAAAACTATGAATGAACACATGTGGAGTTATGTACTTAATACAGTTAAGTACCACTTAAGTGCCACTAAATACAGTTACACAAAATCAGGTACTTACAAGAAATATGTTGGTCTGACACCAACTGGTTAATGTGGTCGCAAGCACAGCAGACAAGAAAATACCTGTATGTCCATTCAGGGTTAAATTTCCTGTGCTCGAGATCCACTTTTCTTTGTTTACTCATACTTGGTTTGGACAAACACATGGTACCGCTGAAGTAACTTGTATTTACATCATTTACTTTTCAGTCACAATTTCATGGGATTACCCGGTGAATTTAAAGTGACAGTATCATTTATTTAAAAATGCATCAGCACTTCATTTGGCGGGCCGGATCGAGAGTTTTGCAGGGCCGGATCTGGCCCGCGGGCCGTATGTTGTGCACCCCTGTTATAAGTGCTCTGTACTGGTTATAAGAGCTCTGTACTGCTTATAAGAGCTCTGTACTGGTTATAAGTGCTCTGTACTGGTTATAAATGCTCTGTACTGGTTATGAGAGCTCTGTACTGGTTATAAACGCTCTGTACTGGTTATGAGAGCTCTGTACTGGTTATAAACGCTCTGTACTGGTTATAAGAGCTCTGTACTGGTTATAAATGCTCTGTAATGGTTATAAACGCTCTGTACTGGTTATAGGTTTTATATATTTTTATAGGTGTGCCCGCTGTATTTGTAGATCCATGTTTGTCGGCAGAGGCAGTTCGTTTTTCAGAAGTTGTTCAATGAATTGTGTTACCGAGCTGCCCTCTGCTCCCTCTTTCATGCCAAAGATGCGGATGTTATTCCGCCGATTTCTTCCCTCTTGGTCTGGCAGCATATCCTGTAGTGTTCTCTGTTGTTTTATAGATTAAAGCAGAGCCTCTTTTGCCTCCATGTTCCAGTTTTCTAACTCTTCGATTCTCTGTTCAGTTTCCGTGATTCTTGTAGCTCGTGTGTTTAGTTCTGTTGTTGTTTCCGTGAGCCGCCGGTTAATGTCCTTCCTAAAATCCTCAAATCCTCGAGTTCTTTTTTCATTTCTTTTTTGATTTCTTCTTTGAATGTGGTGAACTCTATTTTCAGTTCGGTTTTAAAGTCTTGGATTTCCTTAACGATGATGTCTTTCATTCCTGTTCGAATCACCGCAGCCGCCTCGGACTCCATGCACTCTTCCTCTCCCTCCATGTCATCTGCTGTATCGTCTCCGTTGGTCAATTCGGGTTGTTTTTTCGGGTTCTTTTGGTTTATTTGTCTTCTTGGTCTTCCTTCCCTTTTCCATCTCTGTTTCAGATGTATTAATTTTTATCGAAATAATCGAATTCGGGGTTTTTTTATCGAGTACTGATCGGGAGCAAGTTATCTATGCTGCCATCTTGGGTTTCCAGTTTGCAATATTTTTTATAACTGTGCAATTTTTGGTTAACTTCCTCTATTAATACTGTTTATATTTTTGTAATTTTTACATATTCTTACTTCTTAACATGTGTACATACATGTAAACACTTTGTCTTTTTCTATTTTTTGTATTCTTGAAAGCTGCTGTAACACTGCACATTTCCCCCTGTGGGATAATAAAAGGCGATCTTATCTTATCTTATCTACACCAGAAAAAGTCGCTAGAATTGTCGCTAGTCGCTTTTTTGAAGAAAAGAAAAAAAGTCGCTAAATACAGCGACAAAGTGGATAAATTGGCAACACTGCATACGAGACACCAGCACAGCACCCAAACCTCTACACTTGACACCAGATCAGACGCTAGTTCGCTGTCTGGAACCTCTTTTATCTGGAACCAGAACCGGAACCGTTCCACGTCGGTGGAAAAGGGGGATCGGAGCGATTGGATCTTTATCGGTCCACCCTCAATACCCAACGTACACAAAATCAAACCAACCAACATGTTCATGAAGGCACTTTATTGTTATTTTGATGTTGGAAAAGTCGGCGTGTGATTGGATGATCTCCGGATCGTCACCACCTCAGCTTCAGACGTTGAAGAACTGGAACCGTTTGGTTCTCAGGCTGGCTCTCCTCGACTTCGGCATCGGGACACCTACACAGCAACACAGAGCCGACATGCACACGTGTTACAGGAAACTCCAGCGTTACTCCACCTAGCGTGTATAACGTGTATTTCTGAATTGAAACCAGACCTTCATCTTCACGCGCGGTCTCCATCAGAGCCCCGGACTCTCCAGGTTGGGCTTCGACGATGGGGGAAACAAGAACGTCGTCCTGCAGCTGCTCGTGGTCCGGTTTGTTTGAAGACGCCTCGGAGATGTTCTTCAGTGGATCTGAGGGAGAAATGCAACCTGATTCAGTTTGTAACGTTCACCTTGATCAGATCACCACCATCCATCTATAAAATCCCTCAAATGTACCTTCAGTGCATCCTCTATCCAGGTTCTGCTCCTTCAGTTTCCATGTTTGGTGCTCCAAAGCTGCTGGCTCCTCCAGTTCTGTCCACTGGTGCTCAGGTGCTTCATCCCTGTCTGGTTCCTTCACCCGGTTCACTAGAACCACCTGCCTGTCCTGTAGACACACCTGCTCCTCAGGTTTATTAACCTTAGTCTTGAAAACTACCTGATCCACTCGTTCTTCTACCTTTGTCATCTGGTCCATCTGAAGCACCTGCTTCTCCAGCCTTTTGTTCTCCATCCTCTCCAGGTTTTTGAGGACCATTTTCTTCTCTAAATTTGGCTTCTTTATTTCAATCTGGTTCTTTCCTACCTGCTTTGGTTTTAACACTGTGTCCACTGGATCCACCTGCCTCTCTACCTTCTTCACAACCTGGTCTGGTTTTTCCACTGGGTCCACCTGCCTCTCGGCCTTCTTTATCTCATTCTCAATGAAACGAACCCTATTTTTTACATGTTCCTTCCACTGGTTTATTAGGATGACCTGCTCTGGTTCTTCCACCAGGTTCAGCTGGGCCATCTGCCTCTCTACCTTCTTCACAACCTGGTCTGGTTTTTCCTCTGGATCCACCTGCCTCTCGGCCTTCTTCACGACCTGGTCTGGTTTTTCCTCTGGGTCCACTTGCCTCTCGGCCTTCTTCACGACCTGGTCTGGTTTTTCCTCTGGGTCCACCTGCCTCTCTGCCTTTTTTATCTCATTCTCAAAGAAACAAACTCTATTTTTTACATGTTCCTTCCACTGGTTTATTAGGATGACCTGCTCTGGTTCTTCCACCAGGTTCAGCGGGGCCATCTGCCTCTCTACCTTCTTCACAACCTGGTCTGGTTTTTCCTCTGGGGCCATCTGCCTCTCTACCTTCTTCACAACCTGGTCTGGTTTTTCCTCTTGGTCCACCTGCCTCTCGGCCTTCTTCACGACCTGGTCTGGTTTTTCCTCTGGGTCCACCTGCCTCTCGGCCTTCTTCACGACCTGGTCTGGTTTTTCCTCTGGGTCCACCTGCCTCTCTGCCTTTTTTATCTCATTCTCAATGAAACAAACCCTATTTTTTACATGTTCCTTCCACTGGTTTATTAGGATGACCTGCTCTGGTTCTTCCACCAGGTTCAGCGGGGCCATCTGCCTCTCTACCTTCTTCACAACCTGGTCTGGTTTTTTCTCTGGGGCCATCTGCCTCTCTACCTTCTTCACAACCTGGTCTGGTTTATCCTCTGGGTCCACCTGCCTCTCGGCCTTCTTCACGACCTGGTCTGGTTTTTCCTCTGGGTCCACCTGCCTCTCGGCCTTCTTCACAACCTGGTCTGGTTTTTCCTCTGGGTCCACCTGCCTCTCGGCCTTCTTTATCTCATTCTCAATGAAACGAACCCTATTTTTTACATGTTCCTTCCACTGGTTTATTAGGATGACCTGCTCTGGTTCTTCAACCAGGTTCAGCGGGGCCATCTGCCTCTCTACCTTCTTCACAACCTGGTCTGGTTTTTCCTCTGGGTCCACCTGCCTCTCTACCTTCTTCACAACCTGGTCTGGTTTTACCACTGGGTCCACCTGCCTTTCGGCCTTTTTTATCTCATTCTCAATGAAATGAACCCTATTTTTTACATGTTCCTTCCACTGGTTTATTAGGATGACCTGCTCTGGTTCTTCAACCAGGTTCAGCGGGGCCATCTGCCTCTCTACCTTCTTCACAACCTGGTCTGGTTTTTCCTCTGGGGCCATCTGCCTCTCTACCTTCTTCACAACCTGGTCTGGTTTTACCACTGGGTCCACCTGCCTTTCGGCCTTCTTCACGACTTGGTCTGGTTTTTCCACTGGGTCCACCTGCCTTTCGGCCTTCTTCACGACCTGGTCTGTTTTTTCCACTTGGTCCACCTGCTCCACTGGGTCCACCTGCTCTAACTTCTTCATCTCAATCTCAGAAACCAGAACCACCTTGTTTACTGGTTCCCTCCTCTGGTCCTTTAGGACGACCTGCTCTGGTTCTTCCACCAGGTCCCGTGAGGCCACCTGCATCTCTACCTTCTGGCGTCTCTGCCACCATTTTCTCTTCTTTACCTGCTTCTCCATCTTTGGTATTTGGTCTGCCTGGTCCTCTAAAACATTCTGCCCCACTCCTTGCCCCATCTCTTCACCCTTTATCCCGCTTCCCTCCTGACCCTCCACGTCCTGCATCTCTACCTTCTGGCGTCTCTGCCACCATTTTCTCTTCTTTACTTTCTTCTCAGGTTTGGTTTTTCCCAGAACCACCTGCTTCTCCATCTTTGGTATTTGGTCTGCCTGGTCCTCTAAAACATTCTGCTCCACTCCTTGCCCCATCTCTTCACCCTTTACCTTGCTTCCCTCCCCACCCTCCACGTCCTGCATCTCCACCTTCTGGCGTCTTTGCCACCATTTTCTCTTCTTTACCTTCTTCTCCGGTTCGTTTACCCGCCTGTGCGGCTCGTCATCGTCAGATGGAGAAGTCCAACAGGAGAACATGTTCATGCTGCTTACTGTCTCGGCGTCTCAGATCAAATGAGCACAAACACACGAAACGCGGCTATTTATACCAGAGGTTTGGAATGTGGTGATGTCATCATGATGATGTCACAATGTGTGCATGTAGCTGAGAGTGGTGCTGATCATCATCACTGCTGCTCTCAGCATCATTAACCTCTAGTGTAGAGCGGGACAGTGGGAGGAGCTTCGGGCCCTATTAATCGAAAGGTTGAGGGTTCGAATCCCAGTTCTGCCTTTTAGCAAGACCTTTAACCCTGTTTGCTCCAGGGGCGTAACAGCTGGAATACTGCACACCTGTACATGTATACATGACTAATAAAGGCAATCAATTCTATTACCATATACGTATTTACACACACACACACACACACACACACACACACCGACCAGTCATAACATTATGACCACTGACAGCTGGAGTGAATAACACTGATTATCTTTTCATCACAGCACCTGTTAGTTGATGTTAGAAGCAGAAAAATGGATGCACGTTTGGATCCTGGTCTGCAGGGGTCAGTATCTATCAAAAGTGCTCCAAGGAAGGGACAGTGGTAAACTGGCGACAGGGTCATGAGCGCCAAGGCTCACTGATGCACGTAGGGAGCGAAGGCTGGCCCGTGTGGTCCGATCCAACAGACGAGCTCCTGTGGACGTTCTGCTGGGAAACCTCGGGTCCTGCCATCCATGTGGATGTTACTCTGATACGGAGCTCCTACCTAAGCATGGTTGAAGACCATGTTCACCCTTTTATGGAGACGCTTCCCTGATATCTGTGGCCTCTCATAGCAGGATGATGCGCCCTGACTCTGTACTGGTTATAAACGCTCTGGACTGGTTATAAGAGCTCTGTACTGGTTATAAACGCTCTGTACTGGTTATAAACGCTCTGTACTGGTTATAAGAGCTCTGTACTGGTTATAAACGCTCTGTACTGGTTATAAGAGCTCTGTACTGGTTATAAACGCTCTGTACTGGTTATAAGAGCTCTGTACTGGTTATAAGTGCTCTGTACTTGTTATAAGTGCTCTGTACTGGTTATAAGAGCTCTGTACTGGTTATAAGTGCTCTGTACTGGTTATAAATGTTCTGTACTGGTTATGAGAGCTCTGTACTGGTTATAAACGCTCTGTACTGGTTATAAGTGCTCTGTACTGGTTATAAACGCTCTGTACTGGTTATAAGAGCTCTGTACTGGTTATAAACGCTCTGTACTGGTTATAAGAGCTCTGTACTGGTTATAAGTGCTCTGTACTGGTTATAAATGTTCTGTACTGGTTATAAGAGCTCTGTACTGGTTATAAACGCTCTGTACTGGTTATAAGAGCTCTGTACTGGTTATAAACGCTCTGTACTGGTTATAAGTGCTCTGTACTGGTTATAAGTCAGGGGTGCACAACTTCTTTTTACCAAGGGCCGATTTCACATAAACACCTAAACCAGAGGGCCACACATTTCATTTTTACAGACCTGTCCACATGAAGTTGTAATACAGTTAGGGCTGGGTGATTTTTTTCAAATGTATTATTGATTCTCGATTGCGATTGCAATTTTTTTTTTTTTTTTGTATAATGCAATTGAAAATTTTTAATTTAAAAGACTGCAGAAATGCAAAAATAGTAACAGCACCACCTAATTATCCTTTCAAGGAACTCAAACTTTATAGCAATAACAATATAACAATAATTAACAATAATTTAAACAAAATAGAAATCGTAATTAGCTATATCCTTTATATAAAAAGCTCACAAACAACTCACTTTAAATAATGTGCAGCATAAGAAAAGTGCAAAACCACAAATAGTTCTTTACAGGTTTTTTAAAAGGAACACGAGCCTGTTTACTGTTTCCACCATATAAGTGAGTCTGTATCAGTATCTACACTGGGGGACATCGAATAAGCACTCAGCTCAGCTTTGATTTTGTCTTCTTGTGACTGGGGGGGTGGATGGACGGGGCACATTGCACGTCTAACCATATGGACTACAATTCCCATGAGCCCCTGGACTGTCACGTGACTACCACATGTCCCCGGTCAGCCAATCCTGATCGCGCTCACCGGAGTTTTGATTCAGTTCAGCTGTGTTCGGTTCCATGAATCTTATTTAAACTCTTCTGTTTTAGTCTCGTTGTGAAGTTTTGTCGATCGTGTTTGTCTCCTTATTTCTAAATCTAACCATTACCGTGTATAATCCTTGCTGTCTTCCGTTTGCTGCCTGTCTGTTTATCTTCTGGTTTTGGACTCTACCTGATTTTGTACACTGTTTTTGCCCTTTTGCCCCAGTTTCTGCCTCGTGACATGTTGGTATTTTAATTAAAATATAAAGTATGTAAACAATCGCTATTGTCACATTCTAACATCATGTGAAAACGTTCATTCGAATTAACCGAATTAATCGGGAAAATCGCCCAGCACTAAATACAGTTACACAAAATCAGGTACTTACAAGAAATATGTTGGTCTGACACCAACTGGTTAATGTGGTCGCAAGCACAGCAGACAAGAAAATACCTGTATGTCCATTCAGGGTTAAATTTCCTGTGCTCGAGATCCACTTTTCTTGAAACGCTCTGTACTGGTTATAGGTTTTATATATTTTTATAGAGCGCTAGTGACTGCCGTGCCTCAGGGCTTTATTTACAGCTGCGCCACCCGAGTCACTGTACATTTTCAGCATTTAGCAGTCCACAGTCTAAGCAATTGAGGGTTAATGGCCAGTGACAACCTGGTGGTGGTGGGGCTTGAACCGGCAACCTTCTGATTACTAGTTCAGTACCTTAACCGCTAGGCTACAACTGTGTCTTATGTGTCTTGTTATGTGCCCTATTATGTGTTTTATTATGTGTCACTGTGGCCCGGTGGCTAGCACTGTCACCTCACAGCAAGAAGGTCCTGGGTTTAAAGGTGGAGCAGTTCGGGTCCTTCCTGTGTGGAGTTTGCATGTTCTCCCTGTGTCTGCGTGGGTTTTCTCCCACAGTCCAAAGACATGCAGTCAGGTTAATTGGAAATTGGAGAGGCGACCTGTCGGGGTGTTTCCTACCTTTCGCCCAGTGAATCGTACCCACTGAGAGCCTGAGTAGAACAAAGTGGTGGCAAAACAGACAGTGAATGAATTTGTATATATGTGTATATATACTGTATATATACAGTGGGGGAAATAAGTATTTGATCCCCTGCTGATTTTGTAAGTTTACCCCCTTACAAAGACTTGAACAGTCTATAATTTTTATGGAAGGTTTATTTTAACAGAGAGAGACAGAATATCAACAAAAAAATTCAGAAAAAAAACATTGAATAAAAGTTATAAATTAATTTGTATTTAATTAAGAGAAATAAGTATTTGATCCCCTACCAACCAGCAAGAATTCTGACCCCCACAGACCGGTTATGTGCACAAAAGGCCCACAAATTAGTCCTGTCCCTGTATAAAAGACTCCTGTCACAGAATCAGTTTCTTCCGTTCAAATCTCTCGACCACCATGGGCAAGACCAAAGAGCTATCAAAGGACGTCAGGGACAAGATTGTAGACCTGCACAAGGCTGGAATGGGCTACAAGACCATCAGCAAGAAGCTTGGTGAGAAAGAGACCACTGTTGGTGCGATCATTCGAAAATGGAAGAAATACAAGATCACAGTCAATCACCCTCACTCTGGAGCTCCATGCAAGATCTCACCTGGTGGGGTAAGAATGATTCTGAGAAAGGTGAGGTCAGTCCAGAATTACACGGGAGGAGCTTGTCAATGATCTCAAGGGAGCTGGGAGCAGAGAAATGCTGGATATGACCCCAAGAACACCATCCCCACTGGGCATTTCTCTGCCTCCAAACACGGCGAGTGGAGTTGATGCCAAAGAGCTCAATTTTGGTCTCATCTGACCATATCACATTCTCCCAAGCTTTCTCTGAATCATTCAGGTGTTCATTGGCAAACTTCAGACGGGCCTGTACATGAGCCTTCTTGAGCAGAGGGACTTTGCGGGATCTCAATCCATTACGGCGAAGTGTGTTACTAATGGTTTTCTTGGTGACTGTGCTCCCAGCTCCCTTGAGATCATTGACAAGCTCCTCCCGTGTAATTCTGGACTGACCTCACCTTTCTCAGAATCATTCTTACCCCACCAGGTGAGATCTTGCATGGAGCTCCAGAGTGAGGGTGATTGACTGTGATCTTGTATTTCTTCCATTTTCGAATGATCGCACCAACAGTGGTCTCTTTCTCACCAAACTTCTTGCTGATGGTCTTGTAGCCCATTCCAGCCTTGTGCAGGTCTACAATCTTGTCCCTGACGTCCTTTGATAGCTCTTTGGTCTTGCCCATGGTGGTCGAGAGATTTGAACGGAAGAAACTGATTCTGTGACAGGAGTCTTTTATACAGGGACAGGACTAATTTGTGTGCCTCATGTGCACATAACCGGTCTGTGGGAGTCAGAATTCTTGCTGGTTGGTAGGGGATCAAATACTTATTTCCCTTAATTAAATACAAATTAATTTATAACTTTTATTTAATGTTTTTTTTCTGAATTTTTTGTTGATATTCTGTCTCTCTCTGTTAAAATAAATCTTCCATAAAAATTATAGACTGTTCAAGTCTTTGTAAGGGGGTAAACTTACAAAATCAGCAGGGGATCAAATACTGATTTTCCCCACTGTATATACAGTGTATCACAAAAGTGAGTACACCCCTCACATTTCTGCAGATATTTAAGTATATCTTTTCATGGGACAACACTGACAAAATGACACTTTGACACAATGAAAAGTAGTCTGTGTGCAGCTTATATAACAGTGTAAATTTATTCTTCCCTTAAAATAACTCAATATACAGCCATTAATGTCTAAACCACCGGCAACAAAAGTGAGTACACCCCTAAGAGACTACACCCCTAAATGTCCAAATTGAGCACTGCTTGTCATTTTCCCTCCAAAATGTCATGTGACTTGTTAGTGTTACTAGGTCTCAGGTGTGCATAGGGAGCAGGTGTGTTCAATTTAGTAGTACAGCTCTCACACTCTCTCATACTGGTCACTGAAAGTTCCAACATGGCACCTCATGGCAAAGAACTCTCTGAGGATCCTAAAAGACGAACTGTTGCGCTACATGAAGATGGCCAAGGCTACAAGAAGATTGCCAACACCCTGAAACTGAGCTGCAGCACAGTGGCCAAGATCATCCAGCGTTTTTAAAGAGCAGGGTCCACTCAGAACAGACCTCGCGTTGGTCGTCCAAAGAAGCTGAGTGCACGTGCTCAGCGTCACATCCAACTGCTGTCTTTAAAAGATAGGCGCAGGAGTGCTGTCAGCATTGCTGCAGAGATTGAAAAGGTGGGGGGTCAGCCTGTCAGTGCTCAGACCATACGCCGCACACTACATCAAATTGGTCTGCATGGCTGTCACCCCAGAAGGAAGCCTCTTCTGAAATCTCTACACAAGAAAGCCCGCAAACAGTTTGCTGAAGACATGTCAACAAAGGACATGGATTACTGGAACCATGTCCTATGGTCTGATGAGACCAAGATTAATTTGTTTGGTTCAGATGGTCTCAAGCATGTGTGGCGGCAATCAGGTGAGGAGTACAAAGATAAGTGTGTCATGCCTACAGTCAAGCATGGTGGTGGGAATGCCATGGTCTGGGGCTGCATGAGTGCAGCAGGTGTTGGGGAGTTACATTTCATTGAGGGACACATGAACTCCAATATGTACTGTGAAATACTGAAGCAGAGCATGATCCCCTCCCTCCAGAAACTGGGTCGCAGGGCAGTGTTCCAGCATGATAATGACCCCAAACACACCTCTAAGACGACCACTGCTTTATTGAAGAGGCTGAGGGTAAAGGTGATGGACTGGCCAAGCATGTCTCCAGACCTAAACCCAATAGAACATCTTTGGGGCATCCTCAAGCGGAAGGTGGAGGAGCGCAAAGTCTCGAATATCCGCCAGCTCCGTGATGTCGTCATGGAGGAGTGGAAAAGCATTCCAGTGGCAACCTGTGAAGCTCTGGTAAACTCCATGCCCAGGAGAGTTAAGGCAGTTCTGGGAAATAATGATGGCCACACAAAATATTGACACTTCAGGAACTTTCACTAAGGGGTGTACTCACTTTTGTTGCCGGTGGTTTAGACATTAATGGCTGTATATTGAGTTATTTTGAGGGAAGAATAAATTTACACTGTTATATAAGCTGCACACAGACTACTTTTCATTGTGTCAAAGTGTCATTTTGTCAGTGTTGTCCCATGAAAAGATATACTTAAATATCTGCAGAAATGTGAGGGGTGTACTCACTTTTGTGATACACTGTATATATACAGTATATATACAGTACAGGCCAAAAGTTTGGACACACCTTCTCATTCAATGCGTTTTCTGTATTTTCATGACTATTTACATTGTAGATTCTCACTGAAGGCATCAAAACTATGAATGAACACATGTGGAGTTATGTACTTAATACAGTTAAGTACCACTTAAGTGCCACTAAATACAGTTACACAAAATCAGGTACTTACAAGAAATATGTTGGTCTGACACCAACTGGTTAATGTGGTCGCAAGCACAGCAGACAAGAAAATACCTGTATGTCCATTCAGGGTTAAATTTCCTGTGCTCGAGATCCACTTTTCTTTGTTTACTCGTACTTGGTTTGGACAAACACATGGTACCGCTGAAGTAACTTGTATTTACATCATTTACTTTTCAGTCACAATTTCATGGGATTACCCGGTGAATTTAAAGTGACAGTATCATTTATTTAAAAATGCATCAGCACTTCATTTGGCGGGCCGGATCGAGAGTTTTGCAGGGCCGGATCTGGCCCGCGGGCCGTATGTTGTGCACCCCTGTTATAAGTGCTCTGTACTGGTTATAAGAGCTCTGTACTGCTTATAAGAGCTCTGTACTGGTTATAAGTGCTCTGTACTGGTTATAAATGCTCTGTACTGGTTATGAGAGCTCTGTACTGGTTATAAACGCTCTGTACTGGTTATAAGAGCTCTGTACTGGTTATAAACGCTCTGTACTGGTTATAAGAGCTCTGTACTGGTTATAAACGCTCTGTAATGGTTATAAACGCTCTGTACTGGTTATAGGTTTTATATATTTTTATAGGTGTGCCCGCTGTATTTGTAGATCCATGTTTGTCGGCAGAGGCAGTTCGTTTTTCAGAAGTTGTTCAATGAATTGTGTTACCGAGCTGCCCTCTGCTCCCTCTTTCATGCCAAAGATGCGGATGTTATTCCGCCGATTTCTTCCCTCTTGGTCTGGCAGCATATCCTGTAGTGTTCTCTGTTGTTTTATAGATTAAAGCAGAGCCTCTTTTGCCTCCATGTTCCAGTTTTCTAACTCTTCGATTCTCTGTTCAGTTTCCGTGATTCTTGTAGCTCGTGTGTTTAGTTCTGTTGTTGTTTCCGTGAGCCGCCGGTTAATGTCCTTCCTAAAATCCTCAAATCCTCGAGTTCTTTTTTCATTTCTTTTTTGATTTCTTCTTTGAATGTGGTGAACTCTATTTTCAGTTCGGTTTTAAAGTCTTGGATTTCCTTAACGATGATGTCTTTCATTCCTGTTCGAATCACCGCAGCCGCCTCGGACTCCATGCACTCTTCCTCTCCCTCCATGTCATCTGCTGTATCGTCTCCGTTGGTCAATTCGGGTTGTTTTTTCGGGTTCTTTTGGTTTATTTGTCTTCTTGGTCTTCCTTCCCTTTTCCATCTCTGTTTCAGATGTATTAATTTTTATCGAAATAATCGAATTCGGGTTTTTTTTATCGAGTACTGATCGGGAGCAAGTTATCTATGCTGCCATCTTGGGTTTCCAGTTTGCAATATTTTTTATAACTGTGCAATTTTTGGTTAACTTCCTCTATTAATACTGTTTATATTTTTGTAATTTTTACATATTCTTACTTCTTAACATGTGTACATACATGTAAACACTTTGTCTTTTTCTATTTTTTGTATTCTTGAAAGCTGCTGTAACACTGCACATTTCCCCCTGTGGGATAATAAAAGGCGATCTTATCTTATCTTATCTACACCAGAAAAAGTCGCTAGAATTGTCGCTAGTCGCTTTTTTGAAGAAAAGAAAAAAAGTCGCTAAATACAGCGACAAAGTGGATAAATTGGCAACACTGCATACGAGACACCAGCACAGCACCCAAACCTCTACACTTGACACCAGATCAGACGCTAGTTCGCTGTCTGGAACCTCTTTTATCTGGAACCAGAACCGGAACCGTTCCACGTCGGTGGAAAAGGGGGATCGGAGCGATTGGATCTTTATCGGTCCACCCTCAATACCCAACGTACACAAAATCAAACCAACCAACATGTTCATGAAGGCACTTTATTGTTATTTTGATGTTGGAAAAGTCGGCGTGTGATTGGATGATCTCCGGATCGTCACCACCTCAGCTTCAGACGTTGAAGAACTGGAACCGTTTGGTTCTCAGGCTGGCTCTCCTCGACTTCGGCATCGGGACACCTACACAGCAACACAGAGCCGACATGCACACGTGTTACAGGAAACTCCAGCGTTACTCCACCTAGCGTGTATAACGTGTATTTCTAAATTGAAACCAGACCTTCATCTTCACGCGCGGTCTCCATCAGAGCCCCGGACTCTCCAGGTTGGGCTTCGACGATGGGGGAAACAAGAACGTCGTCCTGCAGCTGCTCGTGGTCCGGTTTGTTTGAAGACGCCTCGGAGATGTTCTTCAGTGGATCTGAGGGAGAAATGCAACCTGATTCAGTTTGTAACGTTCACCTTGATCAGATCACCACCATCCATCTATAAAATCCCTCAAATGTACCTTCAGTGCATCCTCTATCCAGGTTCTGCTCCTTCAGTTTCCATGTTTGGTGCTCCAAAGCTGCTGGCTCCTCCAGTTCTGTCCACTGGTGCTCAGGTGCTTCATCCCTGTCTGGTTCCTTCACCCGGTTCACTAGAACCACCTGCCTGTCCTGTAGACACACCTGCTCCTCAGGTTTATTAACCTTAGTCTTCAAAACTACCTGATCCACTCGTTCTTCTACCTTTGTCATCTGGTCCATCTGAAGCACCTGCTTCTCCAGCCTTTTGTTCTCCATCCTCTCCAGGTTTTTGAGGACCATTTTCTTCTCTAAATTTGGCTTCTTTATTTCAATCTGGTTCTTTCCTACCTGCTTTGGTTTTAACACTGTGTCCACTGGGTCCACCTGCCTCTCTACCTTCTTCACAACCTGGTCTGTTTTTTCCACTGGGTCCACCTGCCTCTCGGCCTTCTTTATCTCATTCTCAATGAAACGAACCCTATTTTTTACATGTTCCTTCCACTGGTTTATTAGGATGACCTGCTCTGGCTCTTCCACCAGGTTCAGCTGGGCCATCTGCCTCTCTACCTTCTTCACAACCTGGTCTGGTTTTTCCTCTGGGTCCACCTGCCTCTCGGCCTTCTTCACGACCTGGTCTGGTTTTTCCTCTGGGTCCACTTGCCTCTCGGCCTTCTTCACGACCTGGTCTGGTTTTTCCTCTGGGTCCACCTGCCTCTCGGCCTTCTTCACAACCTGGTCTGGTTTTTCCTCTGGGTCCACCTGCCTCTCTGCCTTTTTTATCTCATTCTCAAAGAAACAAACTCTATTTTTTACATGTTCCTTCCACTGGTTTATTAGGATGACCTGCTCTGGTTCTTCCACCAGGTTCAGCGGGGCCATCTGCCTCTCTACCTTCTTCACAACCTGGTCTGGTTTTTCCTCTGGGGCCATCTGCCTCTCTACCTTCTTCACAACCTGGTCTGGTTTTTCCTCTGGGGCCATCTGCCTCTCTACCTTCTTCACAACCTGGTCTGGTTTTTCCTCTGGATCCACCTGCCTCTCGGCCTTCTTCACGACCTGGTCTGGTTTTTCCTCTGGGTCCACCTGCCTCTCGGCCTTCTTCACAACCTGGTCTGGTTTTTCCTCTGGGTCCACCTGCCTCTCGGCCTTCTTCATAACCTGGTCTGGTTTTTCCTCTGGGTCCACCTGCCTCTCGGCCTTTTTTATCTCATTCTCAATGAAATGAACCCTATTTTTTACATGTTCCTTCCACTGGTTTATTAGGATGACCTGCTCTGGTTCTTCAACCAGGTTCAGCGGGGCCATCTGCCTCTCTACCTTCTTCACAACCTGGTCTGGTTTTTCCTCTGGGTCCACCTGCCTCTCTACCTTCTTCACAACCTGGTCTGGTTTTTCCTCTGGGGCCATTTGCCTCTCTACCTTCTTCACAACCTGGTCTGGTTTTACCACTGGGTCCACCTGCCTTTCGGCCTTTTTTATCTCATTCTCAATGAAATGAACCCTATTTTTTACATGTTCCTTCCACTGGTTTATTAGGATGACCTGCTCTGGTTCTTCAACCAGGTTCAGCGGGGCCATCTGCCTCTCTACCTTCTTCACAACCTGGTCTGGTTTTTCCTCTGGGTCCACCTGCCTCTCTACCTTCTTCACAACCTGGTCTGGTTTTTCCTCTGGGGCCATCTGCCTCTCTACCTTCTTCACAACCTGGTCTGGTTTTACCACTGGGTCCACCTGCCTTTCGGCCTTCTTCACGACTTGGTCTGGTTTTTCCACTGGGTCCACCTGCCTTTCGGCCTTCTTCACGACCTGGTCTGTTTTTTCCACTTGGTCCACCTGCTCCACTGGGTCCACCTGCTCTAACTTCTTCATCTCAATCTCAGAAAACAGAACCACCTTGTTTACTGGTTCCCTCCTCTGGTCCTTTAGGACGACCTGCTCTGGTTCTTCCACCAGGTCCCGTGAGGCCACCTGCATCTCTACCTTCTGGCGTCTCTGCCACCATTTTCTCTTCTTTACCTGCTTCTCCATCTTTGGTATTTGGTCTGCCTGGTCCTCTAAAACATTCTGCTCCACTCCTTGCCCCATCTCTTCACCCTTTACCCCGCTTCCCTCCCCACCCTCCACGTCCTGCATCTCCACCTTCTGGCGTCTCTGCCACCATTTTCTCTTCTTTACCTTCTTCTCCGGTTCGTTTACCCGCCTGTGCGGCTCGTCATCGTCAGATGCAGAAGTCCAACAGGAGAACATGTTCATGCTGCTTACTGTCTCGGCGTCTCAGATCAAATGAGCACAAACACACGAAACGCGGCTATTTATACCAGAGGTTTGGAATGTGGTGATGTCATCATGATGATGTCACAATGTGTGCATGTAGCTGAGAGTGGTGCTGATCATCATCACTGCTGCTCTCAGCATCATTAACCTCTAGTGTAGAGCGGGACAGTGGGAGGAGCTTCGGGCCCTATTAATCGAAAGGTTGAGGGTTCGAATCCCAGTTCTGCCTTTTAGCAAGACCTTTAACCCTGTTTGCTCCAGGGGCGTAACAATCTGGAATACTGCACACCTGTACATGTATACATGACTAATAAAGGCAATCAATTCTATTACCATATACGTATTTACACACACACACACACACACACACCGACCAGTCATAACATTACGACCACTGACAGCTGGAGTGAATAACACTGATTATCTTTTCATCACAGCAGCTGTTAGTTGATGTTAGAAGCAGAAAAATGGATGCACGTTTGGATCCTGGTCTGCAGGGGTCAGTATCTATCAAAAGTGCTCCAAGGAAGGGACAGTGGTAAACTGGCGACAGGGTCATGAGCGCCAAGGCTCACTGATGCACGTAGGGAGCGAAGGCTGGCCCGTGTGGTCCGATCCAACAGACGAGCTCCTGTGGACGTTCTGCTGGGAAACCTCGGGTCCTGCCATCCATGTGGATGTTACTCTGATACGGAGCTCCTACCTAAGCATGGTTGAAGACCATGTTCACCCTTTTATGGAGACGCTTCCCTGATATCTGTGGCCTCTCATAGCCGGATGATGCGCCCTGACTCTGTACTGGTTATAAACGCTCTGTACTGGTTATAAGAGCTCTGTACTGGTTATAAACGCTCTGTACTGGTTATAAACGCTCTGTACTGGTTATAAGAGCTCTGTACTGGTTATAAGTGCTCTGTACTGGTTATGAGAGCTCTGTACTGGTTATAAACGCTCTGTACTGGTTATAAGAGCTCTGTACTGGTTATGAACGCTCTGTACTGTTATAAACGCTCTGTACTGGTTATAAATGCTCTGTACTGGTTATGAGAGCTCTGTACTGGTTATAAACGCTCTGTACTGGTTATAAGAGCTCTGTACTGGTTATAAGAGCTCTGTACTGGTTATAATTGCTCTGTACTTGTTATAAGAGCTCTGTACTGGTTATAAACGCTCTGTACTGGTTATAAGAGCTCTGTACTGGTTATAAACGCTCTGTACTGGTTATAAGTGCTCTGTGCTGGTTATAAGTCAGGGGTGCACAACTTATTTTTACCAAGGGCCGATTTCACATAAACACCTAAACCAGAGGGCCACACATTTCATTTTTACAGACCTGTCCACATGAAGTTGTAATACAGTCGATTTTTTTCAAATGTATTATTGATTCTCGATTGCGATTGCACATTTTTTTTTTTTTTGTATTATGCAATTGAAAATTTTTAATTTAAAAGACTGCAGAAATGCAAAAATAGTAACAGCACCACCTAATTATCCTTTCAAGGAACTCAAACTTTATAGCAATAACAATATAACAATAATTAACAATAATTTAAACAAAATAGAAATCGTAATTAGCTATATCCTTTATATAAAAAGCTCACAAACAACTCACTTTAAATAATGTGCAGCATAAGAAAAGTGCAAAACCACAAATAGTTCTTTACAGGTTTTTTAAAAGGAACACGAGCCTGTTTACTGTTTCCACCATATAAGTGAGTCTGTATCAGTATCTACACTGGGGGACATCGAATAAGCACTCAGCTCAGCTTTGATTTTGTCTTCTTGTGACTGGGGGGGTGGATGGACGGGGCACATTGCACGTCTAACCATATGGACTACAATTCCCATGAGCCCCTGGACTGTCACGTGACTACCACATGTCCCCGGTCAGCCAATCCTGATCGCGCTCACCGGAGTTTTGATTCAGTTCAGCTGTGTTCGGTTCCATGAATCTTATTTAAACTCTTCTGTTTTAGTCTCGTTGTGAAGTTTTGTCGATCGTGTTTGTCTCCTTATTTCTAAATCTAACCATTACCGTGTATAATCCTTGCTGTCTTCCGTTTGCTGCCTGTCTGTTTATCTTCTGGTTTTGGACTCTACCTGATTTTGTACACTGTTTTTGCCCTTTTGCCCCAGTTTCTGCCTCGTGACATGTTGGTATTTTAATTAAAATATAAAGTATGTAAACAATCGCTATTGTCACATTCTAACATCATGTGAAAACGTTCATTCGAATTAACCGAATTAATCGGGAAAATCGCCCAGCACTAAATACAGTTACACAAAATCAGGTACTTACAAGAAATATGTTGGTCTGACACCAACTGGTTAATGTGGTCGCAAGCACAGCAGACAAGAAAATACCTGTATGTCCATTCAGGGTTAAATTTCCTGTGCTCGAGATCCACTTTTCTTTAAACGCTCTGTACTGGTTATAGGTTTTATATATTTTTATAGAGCGCTAGTGACTGCCGTGCCTCAGGGCTTTATTTACAGCTGCGCCACCCGAGTCACTGTACATTTTCAGCATTTAGCAGTCCACAGTCTAAGCAATTGAGGGTTAATAGCCAGTGACAACCTGGTGGTGGTGGGGCTTGAACCGGCAACCTTCTGATTACTAGTTCAGTACCTTAACCGCTAGGCTACAACTGTGTCTTATGTGTCTTATTATGTGCCCTATTATGTGTTTTATTATGTGTCACTGTGGCCCGGTGGCTAGCACTGTCACCTCACAGCAAGAAGGTCCTGGGTTTAAAGGTGGAGCAGTTCGGGTCCTTCCTGTGTGGAGTTTGCATGTTCTCCCTGTGTCTGCGTGGGTTTTCTCCCACAGTCCAAAGACATGCAGTCAGGTTAATTGGAAATTGGAGAGGCGACCTGTGTTTCCTACCTTTCGCCCAGTGAATCGTACCCACTGAGAGCCTGAGTAGAACAAAGTGGTGGCAAAACAGACAGTGAATGAATTTGTATATATGTGTATATATACTGTATATATACAGTGGGGGAAATAAGTATTTGATCACCTGCTGATTTTGTAAGTTTACCCCCTTACAAAGACTTGAACAGTCTATAATTTTTATGGAAGGTTTATTTTAACAGAGAGAGACAGAATATCAACAAAAAATTCAGAAAAAAAACATTGAATAAAAGTTATAAATTAATTTGTATTTAATTAAGGGAAATAAGTATTTGATCCCCTACCAACCAGCAAGAATTCTGACCCCCACAGACCGGTTATGTGCACAAAAGGCCCACAAATTAGTCCTGTCCCTGTATAAAAGACTCCTGTCACAGAATCAGTTTCTTCCGTTCAAATCTCTCGACCACCATGGGCAAGACCAAAGAGCTATCAAAGGACGTCAGGGACAAGATTGTAGACCTGCACAAGGCTGGAATGGGCTACAAGACCATCAGCAAGAAGCTTGGTGAGAAAGAGACCACTGTTGGTGCGATCATTCGAAAATGGAAGAAATACAAGATCACAGTCAATCACCCTCGCTCTGGAGCTCCATGCAAGATCTCACCTGGTGGGGTAAGAATGATTCTGAGAAAGGTGAGGTCAGTCCAGATTTACACGGGAGGAGCTTGTCAATGATCTCAAGGGAGCTGGGAGCAGAGAAATGCTGGATATGACCCCAAGAACACCATCCCCACTGGGCATTTCTCTGCCTCCAAACACGGCGAGTGGAGTTGATGCCAAAGAGCTCAATTTTGGTCTCATCTGACCATATCACATTCTCCCAAGCTTTCTCTGAATCATTCAGGTGTTCATTGGCAAACTTCAGACGGGCCTGTACATGAGCCTTCTTGAGCAGAGGGACTTTGCGGGATCTCAATCCATTACGGCGAAGTGTGTTACTAATGGTTTTCTTGGTGACTGTGCTCCCAGCTCCCTTGAGATCATTGACAAGCTCCTCCCGTGTAATTCTGGACTGACCTCACCTTTCTCAGAATCATTCTTACCCCACCAGGTGAGATCTTGCATGGAGCTCCAGAGCGAGGGTGATTGACTGTGATCTTGTATTTCTTCCATTTTCGAATGATCGCACCAACAGTGGTCTCTTTCTCACCAAACTTCTTGCTGATGGTCTTGTAGCCCATTCCAGCCTTGTGCAGGTCTACAATCTTGTCCCTGACGTCCTTTGATAGCTCTTTGGTCTTGCCCATGGTGGTCGAGAGATTTGAACGGAAGAAACTGATTCTGTGACAGGAGTCTTTTATACAGGGACAGGACTAATTTGTGTGCCTCATGTGCACATAACCGGTCTGTGGGAGTCAGAATTCTTGCTGGTTGGTAGGGGATCAAATACTTATTTCCCTTAATTAAATACAAATTAATTTATAACTTTTATTTAATGTTTTTTTTCTGAATTTTTTGTTGATATTCTGTCTCTCTCTGTTAAAATAAATCTTCCATAAAAATTATAGACTGTTCAAGTCTTTGTAAGGGGGTAAACTTACAAAATCAGCAGGGGATCAAATACTGATTTTCCCCACTGTATATATATATACAGTATATATACAGTACAGGCCAAAAGTTTGGACACACCTTCTCATTCAATGCGTTTTCTGTATTTTCATGACTATTTACATTGTAGATTCTCACTGAAGGCATCAAAACTATGAATGAACACATGTGGAGTTATGTACTTAATACAGTTAAGTACCACTTAAGTGCCACTAAATACAGTTACACAAAATCAGGTACTTACAAGAAATATGTTGGTCTGACACCAACTGGTTAATGTGTTCGCAAGCACAGCAGACAAGAAAATACCTGTATGTCCATTCAGGGTTAAATTTCCTGTGCTCGAGATCCACTTTTCTTTGTTTACTCGTACTTGGTTTGGACAAACACATGGTACCGCTGAAGTAACTTGTATTTACATCATTTACTTTTCAGTCACAATTTCATGGGATTACCCGGTGAATTTAAAGTGACAGTATCATTTATTTAAAAATGCATCAGCACTTCATTTGGCGGGCCGGATCGAGAGTTTTGCAGGGCCGGATCTGGCCCGCGGGCCGTATGTTGTGCACCCCTGTTATAAGTGCTCTGTACTGGTTATAAGAGCTCTGTACTGCTTATAAGAGCTCTGTACTGGTTATAAGTGCTCTGTACTGGTTATAAATGCTCTGTACTGGTTATGAGAGCTCTGTACTGGTTATAAACGCTCTGTACTGGTTATAAGAGCTCTGTACTGGTTATAAACGCTCTGTACTGGTTATAAGAGCTCTGTACTGGTTATAAACGCTCTGTAATGGTTATAAACGCTCTGTACTGGTTATAGGTTTTATATATTTTTATAGGTGTGCCCGCTGTATTTGTAGATCCATGTTTGTCGGCAGAGGCAGTTCGTTTTTCAGAAGTTGTTCAATGAATTGTGTTACCGAGCTGCCCTCTGCTCCCTCTTTCATGCCAAAGATGCGGATGTTATTCCGCCGATTTCTTCCCTCTTGGTCTGGCAGCATATCCTGTAGTGTTCTCTGTTGTTTTATAGATTAAAGCAGAGCCTCTTTTGCCTCCATGTTCCAGTTTTCTAACTCTTCGATTCTCTGTTCAGTTTCCGTGATTCTTGTAGCTCGTGTGTTTAGTTCTGTTGTTGTTTCCGTGAGCCGCCGGTTAATGTCCTTCCTAAAATCCTCAAATCCTCGAGTTCTTTTTTCATTTCTTTTTTGATTTCTTCTTTGAATGTGGTGAACTCTATTTTCAGTTCGGTTTTAAAGTCTTGGATTTCCTTAACGATGATGTCTTTCATTCCTGTTCGAATCACCGCAGCCGCCTCGGACTCCATGCACTCTTCCTCTCCCTCCATGTCATCTGCTGTATCGTCTCCGTTGGTCAATTCGGGTTGTTTTTTCGGGTTCTTTTGGTTTATTTGTCTTCTTGGTCTTCCTTCCCTTTTCCATCTCTGTTTCAGATGTATTAATTTTTATCGAAATAATCGAATTCGGGTTTTTTTTATCGAGTACTGATCGGGAGCAAGTTATCTATGCTGCCATCTTGGGTTTCCAGTTTGCAATATTTTTTATAACTGTGCAATTTTTGGTTAACTTCCTCTATTAATACTGTTTATATTTTTGTAATTTTTACATATTCTTACTTCTTAACATGTGTACATACATGTAAACACTTTGTCTTTTTCTATTTTTTGTATTCTTGAAAGCTGCTGTAACACTGCACATTTCCCCCTGTGGGATAATAAAAGGCGATCTTATCTTATCTTATCTACACCAGAAAAAGTCGCTAGAATTGTCGCTAGTCGCTTTTTTGAAGAAAAGAAAAAAAGTCGCTAAATACAGCGACAAAGTGGATAAATTGGCAACACTGCATACGAGACACCAGCACAGCACCCAAACCTCTACACTTGACACCAGATCAGACGCTAGTTCGCTGTCTGGAACCTCTTTTATCTGGAACCAGAACCGGAACCGTTCCACGTCGGTGGAAAAGGGGGATCGGAGCGATTGGATCTTTATCGGTCCACCCTCAATACCCAACGTACACAAAATCAAACCAACCAACATGTTCATGAAGGCACTTTATTGTTATTTTGATGTTGGAAAAGTCGGCGTGTGATTGGATGATCTCCGGATCGTCACCACCTCAGCTTCAGACGTTGAAGAACTGGAACCGTTTGGTTCTCAGGCTGGCTCTCCTCGACTTCGGCATCGGGACACCTACACAGCAACACAGAGCCGACATGCACACGTGTTACAGGAAACTCCAGCGTTACTCCACCTAGCGTGTATAACGTGTATTTCTAAATTGAAACCAGACCTTCATCTTCACGCGCGGTCTCCATCAGAGCCCCGGACTCTCCAGGTTGGGCTTCGACGATGGGGGAAACAAGAACGTCGTCCTGCAGCTGCTCGTGGTCCGGTTTGTTTGAAGACGCCTCGGAGATGTTCTTCAGTGGATCTGAGGGAGAAATGCAACCTGATTCAGTTTGTAACGTTCACCTTGATCAGATCACCACCATCCATCTATAAAATCCCTCAAATGTACCTTCAGTGCATCCTCTATCCAGGTTCTGCTCCTTCAGTTTCCATGTTTGGTGCTCCAAAGCTGCTGGCTCCTCCAGTTCTGTCCACTGGTGCTCAGGTGCTTCATCCCTGTCTGGTTCCTTCACCCGGTTCACTAGAACCACCTGCCTGTCCTGTAGACACACCTGCTCCTCAGGTTTATTAACCTTAGTCTTCAAAACTACCTGATCCACTCGTTCTTCTACCTTTGTCATCTGGTCCATCTGAAGCACCTGCTTCTCCAGCCTTTTGTTCTCCATCCTCTCCAGGTTTTTGAGGACCATTTTCTTCTCTAAATTTGGCTTCTTTATTTCAATCTGGTTCTTTCCTACCTGCTTTGGTTTTAACACTGTGTCCACTGGGTCCACCTGCCTCTCTACCTTCTTCACAACCTGGTCTGGTTTTTCCACTGGGTCCACCTGCCTCTCGGCCTTCTTTATCTCATTCTCAATGAAACGAACCCTATTTTTTACATGTTCCTTCCACTGGTTTATTAGGATGACCTGCTCTGGCTCTTCCACCAGGTTCAGCTGGGCCATCTGCCTCTCTACCTTCTTCACAACCTGGTCTGGTTTTTCCTCTGGGTCCACCTGCCTCTCGGCCTTCTTCACGACCTGGTCTGGTTTTTCCTCTGGGTCCACTTGCCTCTCGGCCTTCTTCACGACCTGGTCTGGTTTTTCCTCTGGGTCCACCTGCCTCTCGGCCTTCTTCACAACCTGGTCTGGTTTTTCCTCTGGGTCCACCTGCCTCTCTGCCTTTTTTATCTCATTCTCAAAGAAACAAACTCTATTTTTTACATGTTCCTTCCACTGGTTTATTAGGATGACCTGCTCTGGTTCTTCCACCAGGTTCAGCGGGGCCATCTGCCTCTCTACCTTCTTCACAACCTGGTCTGGTTTTTCCTCTGGGGCCATCTGCCTCTCTACCTTCTTCACAACCTGGTCTGGTTTTTCCTCTGGGGCCATCTGCCTCTCTACCTTCTTCACAACCTGGTCTGGTTTTTCCTCTGGATCCACCTGCCTCTCGGCCTTCTTCACGACCTGGTCTGGTTTTTCCTCTGGGTCCACCTGCCTCTCGGCCTTCTTCACAACCTGGTCTGGTTTTTCCTCTGGGTCCACCTGCCTCTCGGCCTTCTTCATAACCTGGTCTGGTTTTTCCTCTGGGTCCACCTGCCTCTCGGCCTTTTTTATCTCATTCTCAATGAAATGAACCCTATTTTTTACATGTTCCTTCCACTGGTTTATTAGGATGACCTGCTCTGGTTCTTCAACCAGGTTCAGCGGGGCCATCTGCCTCTCTACCTTCTTCACAACCTGGTCTGGTTTTTCCTCTGGGTCCACCTGCCTCTCTACCTTCTTCACAACCTGGTCTGGTTTTTCCTCTGGGGCCATTTGCCTCTCTACCTTCTTCACAACCTGGTCTGGTTTTACCACTGGGTCCACCTGCCTTTCGGCCTTTTTTATCTCATTCTCAATGAAATGAACCCTATTTTTTACATGTTCCTTCCACTGGTTTATTAGGATGACCTGCTCTGGTTCTTCAACCAGGTTCAGCGGGGCCATCTGCCTCTCTACCTTCTTCACAACCTGGTCTGGTTTTTCCTCTGGGTCCACCTGCCTCTCTACCTTCTTCACAACCTGGTCTGGTTTTTCCTCTGGGGCCATCTGCCTCTCTACCTTCTTCACAACCTGGTCTGGTTTTACCACTGGGTCCACCTGCCTTTCGGCCTTCTTCACGACTTGGTCTGGTTTTTCCACTGGGTCCACCTGCCTTTCGGCCTTCTTCACGACCTGGTCTGTTTTTTCCACTTGGTCCACCTGCTCCACTGGGTCCACCTGCTCTAACTTCTTCATCTCAATCTCAGAAAACAGAACCACCTTGTTTACTGGTTCCCTCCTCTGGTCCTTTAGGACGACCTGCTCTGGTTCTTCCACCAGGTCCCGTGAGGCCACCTGCATCTCTACCTTCTGGCGTCTCTGCCACCATTTTCTCTTCTTTACCTGCTTCTCCATCTTTGGTATTTGGTCTGCCTGGTCCTCTAAAACATTCTGCTCCACTCCTTGCCCCATCTCTTCACCCTTTACCCCGCTTCCCTCCCCACCCTCCACGTCCTGCATCTCCACCTTCTGGCGTCTCTGCCACCATTTTCTCTTCTTTACCTTCTTCTCCGGTTCGTTTACCCGCCTGTGCGGCTCGTCATCGTCAGATGCAGAAGTCCAACAGGAGAACATGTTCATGCTGCTTACTGTCTCGGCGTCTCAGATCAAATGAGCACAAACACACGAAACGCGGCTATTTATACCAGAGGTTTGGAATGTGGTGATGTCATCATGATGATGTCACAATGTGTGCATGTAGCTGAGAGTGGTGCTGATCATCATCACTGCTGCTCTCAGCATCATTAACCTCTAGTGTAGAGCGGGACAGTGGGAGGAGCTTCGGGCCCTATTAATCGAAAGGTTGAGGGTTCGAATCCCAGTTCTGCCTTTTAGCAAGACCTTTAACCCTGTTTGCTCCAGGGGCGTAACAATCTGGAATACTGCACACCTGTACATGTATACATGACTAATAAAGGCAATCAATTCTATTACCATATACGTATTTACACACACACACACACACACACACCGACCAGTCATAACATTACGACCACTGACAGCTGGAGTGAATAACACTGATTATCTTTTCATCACAGCAGCTGTTAGTTGATGTTAGAAGCAGAAAAATGGATGCACGTTTGGATCCTGGTCTGCAGGGGTCAGTATCTATCAAAAGTGCTCCAAGGAAGGGACAGTGGTAAACTGGCGACAGGGTCATGAGCGCCAAGGCTCACTGATGCACGTAGGGAGCGAAGGCTGGCCCGTGTGGTCCGATCCAACAGACGAGCTCCTGTGGACGTTCTGCTGGGAAACCTCGGGTCCTGCCATCCATGTGGATGTTACTCTGATACGGAGCTCCTACCTAAGCATGGTTGAAGACCATGTTCACCCTTTTATGGAGACGCTTCCCTGATATCTGTGGCCTCTCATAGCCGGATGATGCGCCCTGACTCTGTACTGGTTATAAACGCTCTGTACTGGTTATAAGAGCTCTGTACTGGTTATAAACGCTCTGTACTGGTTATAAACGCTCTGTACTGGTTATAAGAGCTCTGTACTGGTTATAAGTGCTCTGTACTGGTTATAAACGCTCTGTACTGGTTATAAGAGCTCTGTACTGGTTATAAACGCTCTGTACTGGTTATAAACGCTCTGTACTGGTTATAAGAGCTCTGTACTGGTTATAAGAGCTCTGTACTGGTTATAAGAGCTCTGTACTGGTTATAAACGCTCTGTACTGGTTATAAGTGCTCTGTACTGGTTATAAGTGCTCTGTACTGGTTATAAGAGCTCTGTACTGGTTATAAGTGCTCTGTACTGGTTATAAATGTTCTGTACTGGTTATGAGAGCTCTGTACTGGTTATAAGAGCTCTGTACTGGTTATAAACGCTCTGTACTGGTTATAAGAGCTCTGTACTGGTTATAAGAGCTCTGTACTGGTTATAAGTGCTCTGTACTGGTTATAAGTGCTCTGTACTGGTTATAAGAGCTCTGTACTGGTTATAAGAGCTCTGTACTGGTTATAAGTGCTCTGTACTGGTTATAAATGCTCTGTACTGGTTATGAGAGCTCTGTACTGGTTATAAACGCTCTGTACTGGTTATAAGAGCTCTGTACTGGTTATGAACGCTCTGTACTGTTATAAACGCTCTGTACTGGTTATAAATGCTCTGTACTGGTTATGAGAGCTCTGTACTGGTTATAAACGCTCTGTACTGGTTATAAGAGCTCTGTACTGGTTATAAGAGCTCTGTACTGGTTATAATTGCTCTGTACTTGTTATAAGAGCTCTGTACTGGTTATAAACGCTCTGTACTGGTTATAAGAGCTCTGTACTGGTTATAAACGCTCTGTACTGGTTATAAGTGCTCTGTGCTGGTTATAAGTCAGGGGTGCACAACTTATTTTTACCAAGGGCCGATTTCACATAAACACCTAAACCAGAGGGCCACACATTTCATTTTTACAGACCTGTCCACATGAAGTTGTAATACAGTCGATTTTTTTCAAATGTATTATTGATTCTCGATTGCGATTGCAAATTTTTTCTTTTTTTGTATAATGCAATTGAAAATTTTTAATTTAAAAGACTGCAGAAATGCAAAAATTCTGTGACAGGAGTCTTTTATACAGGGACAGGACTAATTTGTGTGCCTCATGTGCACATAACCGGTCTGTGGGAGTCAGAATTCTTGCTGGTTGGTAGGGGATCAAATACTTATTTCCCTTAATTAAATACAAATTAATTTATAACTTTTATTTAATGTTTTTTTTCTGAATTTTTTGTTGATATTCTGTCTCTCTCTGTTAAAATAAATCTTCCATAAAAATTATAGACTGTTCAAGTCTTTGTAAGGGGGTAAACTTACAAAATCAGCAGGGGATCAAATACTTATTTTCCCCACTGTATATATATATATACAGTATATATACAGTACAGGCCAAAAGTTTGGACACACCTTCTCATTCAATGCGTTTTCTGTATTTTCATGACTATTTACATTGTAGATTCTCACTGAAGGCATCAAAACTATGAATGAACACATGTGGAGTTATGTACTTAATACAGTTAAGTACCACTTAAGTGCCACTAAATACAGTTACACAAAATCAGGTACTTACAAGAAATATGTTGGTCTGACACCAACTGGTTAATGTGGTCGCAAGCACAGCAGACAAGAAAATACCTGTATGTCCATTCAGGGTTAAATTTCCTGTGCTCGAGATCCACTTTTCTTTGTTTACTCGTACTTGGTTTGGACAAACACATGGTACCGCTGAAGTAACTTGTATTTACATCATTTACTTTTCAGTCACAATTTCATGGGATTACCCGGTGAATTTAAAGTGACAGTATCATTTATTTAAAAATGCATCAGCACTTCATTTGGCGGGCCGGATCGAGAGTTTTGCAGGGCCGGATCTGGCCCGCGGGCCGTATGTTGTGCACCCCTGTTATAAGTGCTCTGTACTGGTTATAAGAGCTCTGTACTGGTTATAAGTGCTCTGTACTGGTTATAAGTGCTCTGTACTGGTTATGAGAGCTCTGTACTGGTTATAAACGCTCTGTACTGGTTATAAGAGCTCTGTACTGGTTATAAACGCTCTGTACTGGTTATAAGAGCTCTGTACTGGTTATAAACGCTCTGTAATGGTTATAAACGCTCTGTACTGGTTATAGGTTTTATATATTTTTATAGGTGTGCCCGCTGTATTTGTAGATCCATGTTTGTCGGCAGAGGCAGTTCGTTTTTCAGAAGTTGTTCAATGAATTGTGTTACCGAGCTGCCCTCTGCTCCCTCTTTCATGCCAAAGATGCGGATGTTATTCCGCCGATTTCTTCCCTCTTGGTCTGGCAGCATATCCTGTAGTGTTCTCTGTTGTTTTATAGATTAAAGCAGAGCCTCTTTTGCCTCCATGTTCCAGTTTTCTAACTCTTCGATTCTCTGTTCAGTTTCCGTGATTCTTGTAGCTCGTGTGTTTAGTTCTGTTGTTTCCGTGAGCCGCCGGTTAATGTCCTTCCTAAAATCCTCAAATCCTCGAGTTCTTTTTTCATTTCTTTTTTGATTTCTTCTTTGAATGTGGTGAACTCTATTTTCAGTTCGGTTTTAAAGTCTTGGATTTCCTTAACGATGATGTCTTTCATTCCTGTTCGAATCACCGCAGCCGCCTCGGACTCCATGCACTCTTCCTCTCCCTCCATGTCATCTGCTGTATCGTCTCCGTTGGTCAATTCGGGTTGTTTTTTCGGGTTCTTTTGGTTTATTTGTCTTCTTGGTCTTCCTTCCCTTTTCCATCTCTGTTTCAGATGTATTAATTTTTATCGAAATAATCGAATTCGGGTTTTTTTTATCGAGTACTGATCGGGAGCAAGTTATCTATGCTGCCATCTTGGGTTTCCAGTTTGCAATATTTTTTATAACTGTGCAATTTTTGGTTAACTTCCTCTATTAATACTGTTTATATTTTTGTAATTTTTACATATTCTTACTTCTTAACATGTGTACATACATGTAAACACTTTGTCTTTTTCTATTTTTTGTATTCTTGAAAGCTGCTGTAACACTGCACATTTCCCCCTGTGGGATAATAAAAGGCGATCTTATCTTATCTTATCTACACCAGAAAAAGTCGCTAGAATTGTCGCTAGTCGCTTTTTTGAAGAAAAGAAAAAAAGTCGCTAAATACAGCGACAAAGTGGATAAATTGGCAACACTGCATACGAGACACCAGCACAGCACCCAAACCTCTACACTTGACACCAGATCAGACGCTAGTTCGCTGTCTGGAACCTCTTTTATCTGGAACCAGAACCGGAACCGTTCCACGTCGGTGGAAAAGGGGGATCGGAGCGATTGGATCTTTATCGGTCCACCCTCAATACCCAACGTACACAAAATCAAACCAACCAACATGTTCATGAAGGCACTTTATTGTTATTTTGATGTTGGAAAAGTCGGCGTGTGATTGGATGATCTCCGGATCGTCACCACCTCAGCTTCAGACGTTGAAGAACTGGAACCGTTTGGTTCTCAGGCTGGCTCTCCTCGACTTCGGCATCGGGACACCTACACAGCAACACAGAGCCGACATGCACACGTGTTACAGGAAACTCCAGCGTTACTCCACCTAGCGTGTATAACGTGTATTTCTAAATTGAAACCAGACCTTCATCTTCACGCGCGGTCTCCATCAGAGCCCCGGACTCTCCAGGTTGGGCTTCGACGATGGGGGAAACAAGAACGTCGTCCTGCAGCTGCTCGTGGTCCGGTTTGTTTGAAGACGCCTCGGAGATGTTCTTCAGTGGATCTGAGGGAGAAATGCAACCTGATTCAGTTTGTAACGTTCACCTTGATCAGATCACCACCATCCATCTATAAAATCCCTCAAATGTACCTTCAGTGCATCCTCTATCCAGGTTCTGCTCCTTCAGTTTCCATGTTTGGTGCTCCAAAGCTGCTGGCTCCTCCAGTTCTGTCCACTGGTGCTCAGGTGCTTCATCCCTGTCTGGTTCCTTCACCCGGTTCACTAGAACCACCTGCCTGTCCTGTAGACACACCTGCTCCTCAGGTTTATTAACCTTAGTCTTCAAAACTACCTGATCCACTCGTTCTTCTACCTTTGTCATCTGGTCCATCTGAAGCACCTGCTTCTCCAGCCTTTTGTTCTCCATCCTCTCCAGGTTTTTGAGGACCATTTTCTTCTCTAAATTTGGCTTCTTTATTTCAATCTGGTTCTTTCCTACCTGCTTTGGTTTTAACACTGTGTCCACTGGGTCCACCTGCCTCTCTACCTTCTTCACAACCTGGTCTGGTTTTTCCACTGGGTCCACCTGCCTCTCGGCCTTCTTTATCTCATTCTCAATGAAACGAACCCTATTTTTTACATGTTCCTTCCACTGGTTTATTAGGATGACCTGCTCTGGCTCTTCCACCAGGTTCAGCTGGGCCATCTGCCTCTCTACCTTCTTCACAACCTGGTCTGGTTTTTCCTCTGGGTCCACCTGCCTCTCGGCCTTCTTCACGACCTGGTCTGGTTTTTCCTCTGGGTCCACTTGCCTCTCGGCCTTCTTCACGACCTGGTCTGGTTTTTCCTCTGGGTCCACCTGCCTCTCGGCCTTCTTCACAACCTGGTCTGGTTTTTCCTCTGGGTCCACCTGCCTCTCTGCCTTTTTTATCTCATTCTCAAAGAAACAAACTCTATTTTTTACATGTTCCTTCCACTGGTTTATTAGGATGACCTGCTCTGGTTCTTCCACCAGGTTCAGCGGGGCCATCTGCCTCTCTACCTTCTTCACAACCTGGTCTGGTTTTTCCTCTGGGGCCATCTGCCTCTCTACCTTCTTCACAACCTGGTCTGGTTTTTCCTCTGGGGCCATCTGCCTCTCTACCTTCTTCACAACCTGGTCTGGTTTTTCCTCTGGATCCACCTGCCTCTCGGCCTTCTTCACGACCTGGTCTGGTTTTTCCTCTGGGTCCACCTGCCTCTCGGCCTTCTTCACAACCTGGTCTGGTTTTTCCTCTGGGTCCACCTGCCTCTCGGCCTTCTTCATAACCTGGTCTGGTTTTTCCTCTGGGTCCACCTGCCTCTCGGCCTTTTTTATCTCATTCTCAATGAAATGAACCCTATTTTTTACATGTTCCTTCCACTGGTTTATTAGGATGACCTGCTCTGGTTCTTCAACCAGGTTCAGCGGGGCCATCTGCCTCTCTACCTTCTTCACAACCTGGTCTGGTTTTTCCTCTGGGTCCACCTGCCTCTCTACCTTCTTCACAACCTGGTCTGGTTTTTCCTCTGGGGCCATTTGCCTCTCTACCTTCTTCACAACCTGGTCTGGTTTTACCACTGGGTCCACCTGCCTTTCGGCCTTTTTTATCTCATTCTCAATGAAATGAACCCTATTTTTTACATGTTCCTTCCACTGGTTTATTAGGATGACCTGCTCTGGTTCTTCAACCAGGTTCAGCGGGGCCATCTGCCTCTCTACCTTCTTCACAACCTGGTCTGGTTTTTCCTCTGGGTCCACCTGCCTCTCTACCTTCTTCACAACCTGGTCTGGTTTTTCCTCTGGGGCCATCTGCCTCTCTACCTTCTTCACAACCTGGTCTGGTTTTACCACTGGGTCCACCTGCCTTTCGGCCTTCTTCACGACTTGGTCTGGTTTTTCCACTGGGTCCACCTGCCTTTCGGCCTTCTTCACGACCTGGTCTGTTTTTTCCACTTGGTCCACCTGCTCCACTGGGTCCACCTGCTCTAACTTCTTCATCTCAATCTCAGAAAACAGAACCACCTTGTTTACTGGTTCCCTCCTCTGGTCCTTTAGGACGACCTGCTCTGGTTCTTCCACCAGGTCCCGTGAGGCCACCTGCATCTCTACCTTCTGGCGTCTCTGCCACCATTTTCTCTTCTTTACCTGCTTCTCCATCTTTGGTATTTGGTCTGCCTGGTCCTCTAAAACATTCTGCTCCACTCCTTGCCCCATCTCTTCACCCTTTACCCCGCTTCCCTCCCCACCCTCCACGTCCTGCATCTCCACCTTCTGGCGTCTCTGCCACCATTTTCTCTTCTTTACCTTCTTCTCCGGTTCGTTTACCCGCCTGTGCGGCTCGTCATCGTCAGATGCAGAAGTCCAACAGGAGAACATGTTCATGCTGCTTACTGTCTCGGCGTCTCAGATCAAATGAGCACAAACACACGAAACGCGGCTATTTATACCAGAGGTTTGGAATGTGGTGATGTCATCATGATGATGTCACAATGTGTGCATGTAGCTGAGAGTGGTGCTGATCATCATCACTGCTGCTCTCAGCATCATTAACCTCTAGTGTAGAGCGGGACAGTGGGAGGAGCTTCGGGCCCTATTAATCGAAAGGTTGAGGGTTCGAATCCCAGTTCTGCCTTTTAGCAAGACCTTTAACCCTGTTTGCTCCAGGGGCGTAACAATCTGGAATACTGCACACCTGTACATGTATACATGACTAATAAAGGCAATCAATTCTATTACCATATACGTATTTACACACACACACACACACACACACCGACCAGTCATAACATTACGACCACTGACAGCTGGAGTGAATAACACTGATTATCTTTTCATCACAGCAGCTGTTAGTTGATGTTAGAAGCAGAAAAATGGATGCACGTTTGGATCCTGGTCTGCAGGGGTCAGTATCTATCAAAAGTGCTCCAAGGAAGGGACAGTGGTAAACTGGCGACAGGGTCATGAGCGCCAAGGCTCACTGATGCACGTAGGGAGCGAAGGCTGGCCCGTGTGGTCCGATCCAACAGACGAGCTCCTGTGGACGTTCTGCTGGGAAACCTCGGGTCCTGCCATCCATGTGGATGTTACTCTGATACGGAGCTCCTACCTAAGCATGGTTGAAGACCATGTTCACCCTTTTATGGAGACGCTTCCCTGATATCTGTGGCCTCTCATAGCCGGATGATGCGCCCTGACTCTGTACTGGTTATAAACGCTCTGTACTGGTTATAAGAGCTCTGTACTGGTTATAAACGCTCTGTACTGGTTATAAACGCTCTGTACTGGTTATAAGAGCTCTGTACTGGTTATAAGTGCTCTGTACTGGTTATAAGAGCTCTGTACTGGTTATAAATGCTCTGTACTGGTTATAAGAGCTCTGTACTGGTTATAAGTGCTCTGTACTGGTTATAAGTGCTCTGTACTGGTTATAAGAGCTCTGTACTGGTTATAAGAGCTCTGTACTGGTTATAAGTGCTCTGTACTGGTTATAAATGTTCTGTACTGGTTATGAGAGCTCTGTACTGGTTATAAGAGCTCTGTACTGGTTATAAACGCTCTGTACTGGTTATAAGAGCTCTGTACTGTTATAAGAGCTCTGTACTGGTTATAAGTGCTCTGTACTGGTTATAAGTGCTCTGTACTGGTTATAAGAGCTCTGTACTGGTTATAAGTGCTCTGTACTGGTTATAAATGCTCTGTACTGGTTATGAGAGCTCTGTACTGGTTATAAACGCTCTGTACTGGTTATAAGAGCTCTGTACTGGTTATGAACGCTCTGTACTGTTATAAACGCTCTGTACTGGTTATAAATGCTCTGTACTGGTTATGAGAGCTCTGTACTGGTTATAAACGCTCTGTACTGGTTATAAGAGCTCTGTACTGGTTATAAGAGCTCTGTACTGGTTATAATTGCTCTGTACTTGTTATAAGAGCTCTGTACTGGTTATAAACGCTCTGTACTGGTTATAAGAGCTCTGTACTGGTTATAAACGCTCTGTACTGGTTATAAGTGCTCTGTGCTGGTTATAAGTCAGGGGTGCACAACTTATTTTTACCAAGGGCCGATTTCACATAAACACCTAAACCAGAGGGCCACACATTTCATTTTTACAGACCTGTCCACATGAAGTTGTAATACAGTCGATTTTTTTCAAATGTATTATTGATTCTCGATTGCGATTGCAAATTTTTTTTTTTTTTTTATTATGCAATTGAAAATTTTTAATTTAAAAGACTGCAGAAATGCAAAAATAGTAACAGCACCACCTAATTATCCTTTCAAGGAACTCAAACTTTATAGCAATAACAATATAACAATAATTAACAATAATTTAAACAAAATAGAAATCGTAATTGTTAGGCTCTGTGGCATCAGGGGAATGTACCATCTCTCCCTGATGCCACAGGCCTTACAGAGCAGAAACGAGCTGTGCCTTTAAGTACCTGGCCAGCTCGTTAGGGCGAAGTGGCTACACCTGTGCCTTCCCTTATTTAAGGGATAGGTGCAGAGCTGTAGCCGTCGCACCTTCTGCTCTTGTTGGCTGTTTCTTTTTTCTTTCTTTGAGTTTGTTTGACACTGCGGTGTCCTTTTATGTTTATTGTTTTTTTTATCTTTAGGTTGTGCCGCCGCAATGTGCCGCCGCCGCCGTGCCGCTGCCGCCGGGCCACCGCTAGTGGGCGCCACCACGCCGCCGCCGCCGCCAAGCTGCCGCCATAGTGCCGCAGCTGTCGTGCCGCCGCCGCCGCCTGGTTGCCGCTCTCAGGTCGCCGTCGGGCCGCTGCCGCCGAGCCGTCGAGCCGCCGTGCCGCCGCCACCTAGAGACCCCACGGCTGCGCCCAGAGGAACGTGACCCCCTCCCAGCTACCGCTGGTGACAGCGTCACGTTCCGCCCTCTGGAGCGCAGGAGCAAATGGCCACTTCCCAGCCACCCTGGCTGGTGACAGCGCCTTTGCCATTAACTTTTGAAACCCGCAAATCGATCACACCCGGTAGCTGGCATGGCTCTAGCCAGCATTAGTTGCTGGAAAGCGCCATGCCATGCAGCTATTGTCGGTGTTACCCCCCCTTCTTCGGCCAACAGCGCGAGGTGGTCCATCTCGCGAACCCACTCTTTGCTTCAATAGCGCCGGGAGCGAGTCTGCCACTAGCGCCGCTGTGGCAGGCTGTTAAAGCTCCCGGTCGGGAGGCAAGAGTCCTGGGTTCGCGCCTCGCGCTTCCCCTTTTCTTTTGTATGCTTTTTTTTGTTCCTTTTCAGCCCTCGACGTCCGGCTGCCTTCGGGATTCCCCGAAGTGTTTTTTGTTATTGTTATTCCTTTTATTTTATGTATATTATGTTTATGATTTTGTAAATAAAACCTTTTTTAGTTAAACCTCCGCATCCTTGGGTCCTTCCTCCCACATCATAACAGTAATTAGCTATATCCTTTATATAAAAAGCTCACAAACAACTCACTTTAAATAATGTGCAGCATAAGAAAAGTGCAAAACCACAAATAGTTCTTTACAGGTTTTTTAAAAGGAACACGAGCCTGTTTACTGTTTCCACCATATAAGTGAGTCTGTATCAGTATCTACACTGGGGGACATCGAATAAGCACTCAGCTCAGCTTTGATTTTGTCTTCTTGTGACTGGGGGGGTGGATGGACGGGGCACATTGCACGTCTAACCATATGGACTACAATTCCCATGAGCCCCTGGACTGTCACGTGACTACCACATGTCCCCGGTCAGCCAATCCTGATCGCGCTCACCGGAGTTTTGATTCAGTTCAGCTGTGTTCGGTTCCATGAATCTTATTTAAACTCTTCTGTTTTAGTCTCGTTGTGAAGTTTTGTCGATCGTGTTTGTCTCCTTATTTCTAAATCTAACCATTACCGTGTATAATCCTTGCTGTCTTCCGTTTGCTGCCTGTCTGTTTATCTTCTGGTTTTGGACTCTACCTGATTTTGTACACTGTTTTTGCCCTTTTGCCCCAGTTTCTGCCTCGTGACATGTTGGTATTTTAATTAAAATATAAAGTATGTAAACAATCGCTATTGTCACATTCTAACATCATGTGAAAACGTTCATTCGAATTAACCGAATTAATCGGGAAAATCGCCCAGCACTAAATACAGTTACACAAAATCAGGTACTTACAAGAAATATGTTGGTCTGACACCAACTGGTTAATGTGGTCGCAAGCACAGCAGACAAGAAAATACCTGTATGTCCATTCAGGGTTAAATTTCCTGTGCTCGAGATCCACTTTTCTTTAAACGCTCTGTACTGGTTATAGGTTTTATATATTTTTATAGAGCGCTAGTGACTGCCGTGCCTCAGGGCTTTATTTACAGCTGCGCCACCCGAGTCACTGTACATTTTCAGCATTTAGCAGTCCACAGTCTAAGCAATTGAGGGTTAATGGCCAGTGACAACCTGGTGGTGGTGGGGCTTGAACCGGCAACCTTCTGATTACTAGTTCAGTACCTTAACCGCTAGGCTACAACTGTGTCTTATGTGTCTTGTTATGTGCCCTATTATGTGTTTTATTATGTGTCACTGTGGCCCGGTGGCTAGCACTGTCACCTCACAGCAAGAAGGTCCTGGGTTTAAAGGTGGAGCAGTTCGGGTCCTTCCTGTGTGGAGTTTGCATGTTCTCCCTGTGTCTGCGTGGGTTTTCTCCCACAGTCCAAAGACATGCAGTCAGGTTAATTGGAAATTGGAGAGGCGACCTGTCGGGGTGTTTCCTACCTTTCGCCCAGTGAATCGTACCCACTGAGAGCCTGAGTAGAACAAAGTGGTGGCAAAACAGACAGTGAATGAATTTGTATATATGTGTATATATACTGTATATATACAGTGGGGGAAAGATCCCCTGCTGATTTTGTAAGTTTACCCCCTTACAAAGACTTGAACAGTCTATAATTTTTATGGAAGGTTTATTTTAACAGAGAGAGACAGAATATCAACAAAAAATTCAGAAAAAAAACATTGAATAAAAGTTATAAATTAATTTGTATTTAATTAAGAGAAATAAGTATTTGATCCCCTACCAACCAGCAAGAATTCTGACCCCCACAGACCGGTTATGTGCACAAAAGGCCCACAAATTAGTCCTGTCCCTGTATAAAAGACTCCTGTCACAGAATCAGTTTCTTCCATTCAAATCTCTCGACCACCATGGGCAAGACCAAAGAGCTATCAAAGGACGTCAGGGACAAGATTGTAGACATGCACAAGGCTGGAATGGGCTACAAGACCATCAGCAAGAAGCTTGGTGAGAAAGAGACCACTGTTGGTGCGATAATTCGAAAATGGAAGAAATACAAGATCACAGTCAATCACCCTCGCTCTGGAGCTCCATGCAAGATCTCACCTAGGTGGGGTAAGAATGATTCTGAGAAAGGTGAGGTCAGTCCAGAATTACACGGGAGGAGCTTGTCAATGATCTCAAGGGAGCTGGGAGCAGAGAAATGCTGGATATGACCTCAAGCACACCATCCCCACTGGGCATTTCTCTGCCTCCAAACACGGCGAGTGGAGTTGATGCCAAAGAGCTCAATTTTGGTCTCATCTGACCATATCACATTCTCCCAAGCTTTCTCTGAATCATTCAGGTGTTCATTGGCAAACTTCAGACGGGCCTGTACATGAGCCTTCTTGAGCAGAGGGACTTTGCGGGCACTGCAGGATCTCAATCCATTACGGCGAAGTGTGTTACTAATGGTTTTCTTGGTGACTGTGCTCCCAGCTCCCTTGAGATCATTGACAAGCTCCTCCCGTGTAATTCTGGGCTGACCTCACCTTTCTCAGAATCATTCTTACCCCACCAGGTGAGATCTTGCATGGAGCTCCAGAGTGAGGGTGATTGACTGTGATCTTGTATTTCTTCCATTTTCGAATGATCGCACCAACAGTGGTCTCTTTCTCACCAAACTTCTTGCTGATGGTCTTGTAGCCCATTCCAGCCTTGTGCAGGTCTACAATCTTGTCCCTGACGTCCTTTGATAGCTCTTTGGTCTTGATATTTGAACGGAAGAAACTGATTCTGTGACAGGAGTCTTTTATACAGGGACAGGACTAATTTGTGTGCCTCATGTGCACATAACCGGTCTGTGGGAGTCAGAATTCTTGCTGGTTGGTAGGGGATCAAATACTTATTTCCCTTAATTAAATACAAATTAATTTTTTAACTTTTATTTAATGTTTTTTTTCTGAATTCTTTGTTGATATTCTGTCTCTCTCTGTTAAAATAAATGTTCCATAAAAATTATAGACTGTTCAAGTCTTTGTAAGGGGGTAAACTTACAAAATCAGCAGGGGATCAAATACTTATTTTCCCCACTGTATATATATACAGTATATATACCGTATATATATATATATATATATATATATATATACAGTGTATCACAAAAGTGAGTACACCCCTCACATTTCTGCAGATATTTAAGTATATCTTTTCATGGGACAACACTGACAAAATGACACTTTGACACAATGAAAAGTAGTCTGTGTGCAGCTTATATAACAGTGTAAATTTATTCTTCCCTCAAAGTAACTCAATATACAGCCATTAATGTCTAAACCACCGGCAACAAAAGTGAGTACACCCCTAAGAGACTACACCCCTAAATGTCCAAATTGAGCACTGCTTGTCATTTTCCCTCCAAAATGTCATGTGATTTGTTAGTGTTACTAGGTCTCAGGTGTGCATAGGGAGCAGGTGTGTTCAATTTAGTAGTACAGCTCTCACACTCTCTCATACTGGTCACTGAAAGTTCCAACATGGCACCTCATGGCAAAGAACTCTCTGAGGATCTTAAAAGACGAATTGTTGCGCTACATGAAGATGGCCAAGGCTACAAGAAGATTGCCAACACCCTGAAACTGAGCTGCAGCACAGTGGCCAAGATCATCCAGCGTTTTAAAAGAGCAGGGTCCACTCAGAACAGACCTCACGTTGGTCGTCCAAAGAAGCTGAGTGCACGTGTTCAGCGTCACATCCAACTGCTGTCTTTGAAAGATAGGCGCAGGAGTGCTGTCAGCATTGCTGCAGAGATTGAAAAGGTGGGGGGTCAGCCTGTCAGTGCTCAGACCATACGCCGCACACTACATCAAATTGGTCTGCATGGCTGTCACCCCAGAAGGAAGCCTCTTCTGAAGTCTCTACACAAGAAAGCCCCCAAACAGTTTGCTGAAGACATGTCAACAAAGTACATGGATTACTGGAACCATGTCCTATGGTCTGATGAGACCAAGATTAATTTGTTTGGTTCAGATGGTCTCAAGCATGTGTGGCGGCAATCAGGTGAGGAGTACAAAGATAAGTGTGTCATGCCTACAGTCAAGCATGGTGGTGGGAATGCCATGGTCTGGGGCTGCATGAGTGCAGCAGGTGTTGGGGAGTTACATTTCATTGAGGGACACATGAACTCCAATATGTACTGTGAAATACTGAAGCAGAGCATGATCCCCTCCCTCCGGAAACTGGGTCGCAGGGCAGTGTTCCAGCATGATAATGACCCCAAACACACCTCTAAGACGACCACTGCTTTATTGAAGAGGCTGAGGGTAAAGGTGATGAACTGGCCAAGCATGTCTCCAGACCTAAACCCAATAGAACATCTTTGGGGCATCCTCAAGCGGAAGGTGGAGGAGTGCAAAGTCTCGAATATCCGCCAGCTCCATGATGTCGTCATGGAGGAGTGGAAAAGCATTCCAGTGGCAACCTGTGAAGCTCTGGTAAACTCCATGCCCAGGAGAGTTAAGGCAGTTCTGGGAAATAATGGTGGCCACACAAAATATTGACACTTCAGGAACTTTCACTAAGGGGTGTACTCACTTTTGTTGTCGGTGGTTTAGACATTAATGGCTGTATATTGAGTTATTTTGAGGGAAGAATAAATTTACACTGTTATATAAGCTGCACACAGACTACTTTTCATTGTGTCAAAGTGTCATTTTGTCAGTGTTGTCCCATGAAAAGATATACTTAAATATCTGCAGAAATGTGAGGGGTGTACTCACTTTGTTGATACACTGTATATATATATATATATATATAAACAGTATAGATATATACAATATATATATATATATAAAATATCATTTATTTGTTGAATTATGTTTATTTGTAGATGTTTGACTGGATCGTCCACAACAAGGGTCTTTTCCTGACCAGCTACACAGAGATCGGTTCAAACCACCAACATGTTCTGGACCTACAGACCCAGCATAACCACTTTGCAATGAACTGCATGGTAATTTTCTCTCTCTCTCTCTCTCTCTCTCTCTCTCTCTCTCTCTCTCTCTCTCTCGCTCTCTCTCTCTCTCTCTCTCTCTTTGGTGCACGTGAGTTCTTCTTCACATGCACCAAAACACACTGCTGGTCCTTTTGTCCACACAGCATGGACATTTATTTCTTTTTTTATCTATAATATGTGTTGTGTAAATGTAATACACTGTAATGTAATACACTGTAATGTAATACGTCACATTGGCTCGGTGGGTAGCACTCTCGCCTCACTGCATGAAGTTCCTGGGTTCGATTCCTAGGTGGAGCGGTCCGGGTCCTTTCTGTGTGGAGTCTGCATGTTTTCGACATTTCGACAGGTTAATTGGAGCTACTAAAAGTCCCTCTAGGTGTGAGTGTGGGTAAATTTGTGCAGGAGAGGATATGAAATTGGGAATAGAAAATGACTAAATTAGGGGGAAAAGCAGGTGGGTGTAAGAAATTATATAGTATTAAATTTGATACAAGAATATAAATGTACTGGTCTGGTCTGGCCTAATCTATTTTTGACTTCTAAAAAATGAGAAGAAGGCACAGGTGTCAGAGGGAATGGATGCTAGTTCACTTTTTAATCAGTATGGGGTGGTGCGAGCAGCAAAGGATTTGGAATAGGGTATAGGAAATGACTAAATTGGGAGAAAAGGTGTAGGTGTAAAATTAAAATAGTATTAAATTTCATACAAGAAAATTAATGTAGGTCTTGTTTGGTGTACTGTAGACTATTCCAGACTTTTCTAAAAAAAAAAAAAGTACACATAGAGTATAGCGTGACTCACTCAGTTTGCATGTTTTCGACATGCAGTCAGGCGACCTGTCCAGGGTGTTCCCTCCCTTTCGCCCAATAAATGAAACCCGCCACCACCCTGAGTAGAATAAAGCGGATAGTAAAACAGACAATGAATAAATGAATGAATGCAATGTAATACACCAAAATCCTCTATTACATTCATTCTCATAAAATGAGCGCTCGTGTGGCTCTCTGTACTGGTTTACCCTCCCTTCGACCCCTCTCGGCCCAAATCAGCTTTTAGTCCAGATCGTATTGATCTCGATCTCAATACAGCAGCTGTTTATGAGAATGCCAATACTCATTCTGTGGCACGTTGAAGGTCTGGTTGTAACCGTCTGATATCACAGTGCTCATTTCACTGAGCTGCAGGGCTTAATGACATGACTTAACGACTACCCATAAGCAAGAAGAGCTCCAGCTCATCTTGCTTTCATCTGATAAAATGTGGACAAGCATTTCAGCACAAAGCAAGGTCCATAAAGACATGATTCGACAAGTTCAGTGTGAAGGAACTCCAACGGCCTGCACAGAGCCCCGACCTCAACCCTATTGAACACCTTCAGGATGAAATTAGATTTTAGCTCTAAGCAAGGCTTTTTTTGTCCAACCTCAGTGCCTGTCCACACACAAACACACACACACTGTATATATGTATATACACTGATCAACCATAACATTAAAACCACCTCCTTGTTTCTACACTCACTGTCCATTTTATTATCAGCTCCACTTACCATATAGAAGCACTTTGTAGTTCTACAATTACTGTAGTTCATCTGTTTCTCTACATACTGTACTAGAACTTCATCAGTGGTCACAGGACACTGCTCACGGGGCGCTGTTGGCTGGATATTTTTGGTTGGTGGACTATTCTCAGTCCAGTACTGACAGTGAGGTGTTTAAAAACTCCAGCAGTGCTGCTGTGTCTGATCCACTCATACCAGCACAACACACACTAACAAACCACCACCATGTCATTGTCACTGCAGTGATGAGAATGATCCACCACCCAAATAATACCTGCTCTGTAGTGGTCCTGTGGGGGTCCTGACCATTGAAGAACAGGGTGAAAGCAGGCTAAAAAAGTATGTAGAGAAACAGATGGACTACAGTCAGTGATTGTAGAACTACAAAGTGCTTCTATATGGTAAGTGGAGCTGATAAAATGGACAGTGAGTGTAGAAACAAGGAGGTGGTCATAATGTTATGGCTGATCGGTGTATATGTGTATATATACAACTCCATGTTATTGTTCATGGTTCTGTGTGAATGGGATTTCCAACAAGCCACTGTTTGTGAGATGTCTACATACTTTTAGACTCAGGTCTGGTCTGGTCTAGTCTGGTCTACTCTGGACTTTTCTGAACTCTTTTAAAAAGTAAGTAGTGGAGGAATGCATAGAGTATAGTGTGACTCACCATTAGAGGTACAGCTATCTGTGAGAATCCACCTCTGGAATAGAAAATGGCTAAGTCTGTGTTCTAAGTCTAAATTGGATGTCCAATAAGCTACTGGTTGGGTGTCCACACATTTTTGGTCATATATTGTATCTATGTGAATAGGACGAGGAGTTAATAGACTTTTGAAGCCGGTGTGATGGTGATCGTTTGGTTGTAACATTCCACTCAATTCCACACAGTAGAATCAAAATTCTCCTCTGGGCACAGATTTGTGCTTGTTTGTTGCATTGATCTGTTCAGATGCCCCCAGACTAACAGTAATTACCCCTCCCTGAGGCACGGCAGTCACTAGCGCTCTCGATCTGAAACACATGAATGCTGCACGTGCGCCCACACTGGGAATAAATTAGGGGTCGATGTCTATGCAAGCCAACAACACAGTATCTTTGGATCTGCAGTGTGACTCCATACAGGATGGACAGCAGTGGGATCACACGGTGCCCTATGTATTACTTCAGTACTGGTGCTGCCACCTTGGAAATGGAATAGGGAATAGGAAATGACTAAATTGAAAGAAAAAATGGATGGGTGTAAACAAATGATATAGTATTACATTTAAAAGAAATTGAATGTAATGGTCTGGTTTGATCTGGTCTGGTGTACTCTGGACTCTTCTAAAAATAAGTAGTGGAGGAACACATAGAGTATAGCGTGACTCACCGTAAGAGGTACAGCTATCTGTAAGAATAAGAATCCACCGCTGGCTGGTGTGAACACTGGTGTCAGAACAGTGCTAGTCCACAGCTCTTCTCGATTAGGATAGGGGTGATGCAAGCAGCAAAGGAAATGGAATAGGGAATAGGAAATGACTAGATTGGGAGAAAAAGGGGTGGGTGTAAACAAATGATATAGTATTAAATTGAAAAGTAATTGAATGTAATGGTTTGGTCTGGTCTGGTGTACTTTAGACCTTTTTAAAAAATGAGTGGTGGAGGAACACATAGAGTATAGCGTGACTCACCATATGAGGTACAGCGTGACACCATATGAGGTACAGCTATCTGTAAGAATCCACCTCTGGCTGCTGTTAAGAAAAGCACAGGTGTCAGGGGGCAAATGCTAGTCTATAGCTCTTCTCGATTAGAATAGGGGTGGTGCAAGTAGGAGAGGAATTGGAATAGGGAATAGGAAATGACTAAATTGGGAGAAAAAAGGGGTGGGTGTAAACAAAGATAGTGTTAAATTTGTTACAAGAAAATAAATGTACTGGTTTTGTCTGGCCTGGTGTGGTCTGGTCTGGACTCTTCTAAAAATAAGTAGTGGAGGAACACATAGAGTATAGCGTGACTCACCATAGAAGGTACAGCTATCTGTGAGAATCCATCGCTGGCTCGTGTAAAGAAGAGGGCACAAAGGGGGTGAGTGCTTGTCCACAGCTCTTCTCAGACAGTATAGGGGTGATGCAAGCAGCAAAGGAAATGGAACAGGGAATAGGAAATGAATAAATTGGGAGAAAAAAGGGATGGGTGTAAACAAATGATATAGTATTGCATTTAAATTGAGTAGTGGAGGAACACATAGAGTATAGCGTGTCTCATCATAAGAGGTACAGCTATCTGTGAGAATCCACCACCGGCTGGTGTAAAGAAGAGGGCACAGGTGTCGTGGGGGGCGAGTGCTGGTCCGTAGCTTTTCTCGATCAGGATAAGGGTGATGCAAGCAGCAAAGGAAATGGAATAGGGAATAGGAAATGACTAAATTGGTAGAAAAAAGGGATGGGTGTAAACAAATGATATATAATTACATTTAAATTGAGTGGTGGAGGAACACATAGAGTATAGCATGACTCACCATAAGAGGTACAGCTATCAGTGAGAATCCACCTCTGGCTGGAGTAAAGAAGAGGGCACAGGTGTCGGAGGTTGCCTCAGTTCCTGATATGTGTGTTTAACATGTGCACTACATGTCCAGATATTTAGGCGAGTGTGTGTTGCGTTCTGGTGCAGAACGTCTACGTGAACATCAGCCGGATCGTAGCGGTGGGGAAGCGCTTGTTAGAAGGAGGCCATTATGCAGCCGTGCAGATCCAGCAGCTCTCAGCACAGCTTGAACGGGAATGGAAGTCTTTTGGTTCAGCGCTGGATGAGAGGAGCGCCATGCTGGAGATGTCGGCTAACTTTCACCAAAAGAGCGACCAGGTAACTCACACGCCTTAGCCGTGCATTTCACTGTTCTGCCATGACAAGCCAGAGATAAACGCACTCAACCTTCATATGTGAGAATAGGAACCGTTTTAGAAACGACTTCAAAAAGCATTGATAATAGCCGCTCAGGTGGCGCAGCGGTCAAAAGACACGCTGCAACCAGAGCTGGATTCTGAGTACATCGTTTCGAGTCCAGCTCTGCCTCCCCGGTTCGAGGCTGGGCGGCTGAATGAGCAACGATTGGCCGGTTGCTCAGTTGGGGGGGTGGGACAAAGAACCGGATGTGGGTCTCTCTCTGTCAGAATGCGATTACGACCTCTGCCGGCTGATTAGAGGCGCCTGCACAAGAGATGAGGAAGAGTGCCCTTAGGGTGTGTCTCTCCGCATGCAACGCTGGGTGGCGCCAAACTCATTAATGTGTGGTGGCAAAAAATGACATAGAGGAAGCACGATGCAAATTGAACAATTCGATGCGCTAAAGGGGGAGAAAAAGCGATACCGAAAACCCTGATAATTATGATCCGATGAATAATTTTTTTGGATTGTCCTAGTACTTGAGTAACATGGAGTCGTGGTGTAAAGCATGTGGTGAAGGCGAGCTCCCATCAGAGCTCCAGGACCTGGAAGATACCATCCACCACCACCAGGGCCTCTACGAACACATCTCAACTGCTTACTCAGAGGTACCAACACTCCTCCGTTCCACATTTTATGAAAGTAATTAAAGAAACGTCTTTAATCACCTGGTATAAAATCCTACAGGTAAGTCAAGATGGGAAAGCTCTATTGGACAAACTCCAGCGCCCTTTGACCAAGGGCAGCGCTGATTCACTAACAGCGTCGGTCAACTATACCAAGGCGGTCAACCACGTGCTGGACATCATTCATGAGGTGCTGCATCACCAGAGACAGCTGGAGAACATCTGGCAGCATCGCAAACTCCGCCTGCACCAGCGTCTACAGCTTTGCGTCTTCCAACAGGACGTCCAGCAGGTAAAGCACGCGCTCTTGCTATTAGCCATGGAGCAGGGTGAGGGTCATAGGAGGAGCAATTTAAAGTAGCCAACTCACCTTCTGCAGTTTTTGGAAGATAAAAAAAATTTAAAGGCAGCAAGAAAAATATAGTTAGACACAGTTAAGAACTTGCAAAACTCTGATTAATCAAATATAAAAGATCAGATTTCAGCCTGATATACAGGTTCGTTTCTCAGCAGTGATATCAAACACCATTGGCTACGTCCCTGCAATGGATTTGTGCCCTGTCCAGGGTGTGTTCCCACCCTGTGCCCAGTGCTTTCAGATTTCAGCCTGGCATCCAGGTTTGTTTCTCAGCAGTGATAACACCATTGGCTACGTCCCTGCAATGGATTTGCGCCTGTCCAGGGTGTGTTCCCACCCTGTGCCCAGTGCTTTCTGGACAAATGGACCCTGGCCCTGAAAGAGTGGTAAAACTATGTGTAATTTCGCACGCAGTCATGCTGAGAAAGGCCTTCCACAAACTGGTGCTAAAGCATATTATTTATTTAATATTATTGAAAAATATTAATACATCTGTAAGCAATGGGTTTGGCTAAAACACCTAAAGTCAAAAATAAGAAGACATGTCTACATATTTTTGGACATATAATGTAATGTCATGCATGACACCTTGAGTAAACATGTCTTATCTTATTATGTCTTATCTTATTGTCATGGTATGAAATCCTACAGGTAAGTCCAGATGGGAAAGCTCTACTGGACAAACTCCAGCACCCTTTGACCCAGGGCAGCGCCAATTCACTAACAGCGTCGGCCAAGTATACCAAGGCGGTCAAACGGACACACCGCGACCCTGACAGAGTGGTAAAAAAATGAAATGAAATTTTATTTTTTCTTCTCAGGTTCTAGACTGGATCGAGAATCATGGCGAGGCGTTTCTCAGCAAGCACATGGGTGTGGGCAAATCTCTTCACCGGGCACGGGCTCTGCAGAAACGCCATGAGGACTTTGAAGAGGTGGCACAGGTAAAAATGCTGATCTGCAGCTAACTGGTTTGATATAAAGATTTTCTGCCTGAAGCTGCATATTTTCAAAGCTTTTTAATCATGTGGAGGAAAGTAGAAGCAGTTTATTAATGGACTGTTAAACAGATCGTTATGAGATCTTGTAGAATGTGCCATGTTTGAAAAATAACGAAAGCATAAAAAAGTGCAGCCACTTCTTATTTTTTATTTCAGTGAGTGTAAGAGTGCGAGCTCCTTCTCTTTGTACATTAAAAAACTCGAGATACCAGGAGTCTGATTTCTCCCTAAAAGGCCTCTATTAACTCATCTCCAACATGAATCTCTAATAAAATTATATTAATTGGGAAGAAATTAAAATGTATTTTGAGGTATTATTTCTAAATCATACCAAGAATCAAACATTATTAATTGCTGTTTATTATAAGTTTTAGTAAAGTAATGCTACACAGCACACAGAAACAGCATTTTATCCTACCTGTTATATATTTATAATACCTGGAACAACCATTTCTAACAGCTAAGAAATAAAAAGATAACACTATTATTATTATTGTAATTATTATTATTCATAAAAATAACAGTAATAATAATTATAATATAAATAATCATAATTAATATTGTCATGTATGAATAAATTATTATTATACTTTATGTATTATTATTATTTATGTGTTATTACAATTTATGTATGTATGTGGATAAAAATAATAATAATATTTATTTTTATTAATTATTGTAAATATATGTTTCTACTATATGCAATTAAAAAAAATGTATTTATTATTATTGTTATTGTTATTATTATATAATTACTATAATTCATAATAATAATAACAATAATAAAAATCATTAATTCATATTTTTATTAATATAAAATTATATAAATATTTTTAAGTATGTATACATTATTTTTATACCTTTATTACAATTTATGTATATATGTGGTTAAATATAATAATAATAATACAATTTTTCCTGTATGTAATATTTTTAGTTTTTATTTTATTAATGTAAATATACATTTCTAATATTTGCAATTTTAAAATATTATTCTTATGTATTTATTATTATTGTTATTGGTATTATTAATATATCATAGCACTAGGGTGCTTGAGTGACACTGCAGTAAATTACACTTTTCCACTACCATTGAAATCCAGGGTTCGATTTGCATGATTGGTCATGTCTCGGTGGGGTGAAGGGAGGTTACCCGAACAACCTAGCTATTGGGAGGTGCAGTTCTCAGTGCACTTGCCGTTCTATTCTCATAATATAAAATACAAATATAGGACGGTTGCATCAGAGGGGGCATCCAGAGTAAAAACTATGCCAATTTAGGTAAAAGGACCAGAATGATCCACTGTGGCAACACCTAAATATGGGAATTACAGTTAGATGACTTGAAATGATAAATAATATGAGGAGGAGCATAAATCGTTAGGATAAAGAGTTTGATATAAGGGTTAAGGGTGTACATGGAATTTCTGTGCAGCTAAAGTTCTGTTCTGACTAAATGAAAATTGCTGCTTTTTAATGAATTGTTTGTTGATTTTAAAAGTGTATTAACTTGCTTTATTTATTTCCTATTTTTACCAACATTCTTACACAACATGTGGCTTATTGTCTGCTCTCAGAACACGTACACTAATGCTGATAAGCTGCTGGAGGCTGCAGAGCAGCTGGCGCAGACGGGCGAGTGTGACCCAGAGGAGATATACCAGGCTGCCCACCAGCTAGAAGATCGGATCCAGGACTTTGTGAGGCGTGTGGAGCAGCGCAAAGTCCTGCTGGACATGTCTGTGGCCTTTCATACTCACGGCAAAGAGGTATATTTATGTTAAGTTTAGATAATGAAGCATGTATTGATGCTACTTTTTTATTTTGCATGTGATTTCAATATCAGAAGATGAAATGGAGGCTGATATTGTCACCTGGTTGTTTTCCACAGTGGTCATAAACCTTGTTTGGACAAATTTAAATCACTCGTTAGGCATTTCATTGTAATACCCGCCTGTGTTTTTTGTAGTTGTGGACGTGGATGGAGGAGCTACAGAAGGAGCTGTTAGATGACATGTACGCTGAGACGGTGGAGGCTGTGCAGGACCTGATCAAACGTTTTGGCCAGCAGCAGCAGACGACACTTCAGTGCACTGTCAACGTCATCAAAGAGGGAGAGGAACTCATCCAGCAGCTCAGGTACAGAAGTGTAAAGGCAGCTGAGCAGCTGTTACAAGCATCACAAAATTAATATCATATATATATATATATATATAGTGGGACAGTGGTTGCCTAGTGGGAAGAGATTTGGGCTATCATTTGAAGAGTTGAGCATTCGAATCCCAGCACTGTCATGCAGCCACTGTTGGGCCCTTGAGCAAGGCCCTTAACCCTCTCTATGTATGTATATATGACTAATTAAGGCATGATAGATAGATAGATAGATAGATAGATAGATAGATAGATAGATAGATAGATAGATAGATAGATAGATAGATAGATAGATAGATAGATAGATAGATAGATAGATAGATAGATAGATAGATAGATAGTTTTACTCTTAGGCGGACCTGTCAACCTAACCAGGCGTGGGGAATTTATTTCTTACTTCCTATTAAGACTTTACTGACATCTATAGATGCTTATAGCAATGTATTTTACGTTTTCACCTCCACAGAGACTCTGCAGTCTCCAGCAACAAGACGCCACACAACAGCTCCATGGCTCACATCGAGAGTGTCCTGCAGCAGCTGGATGAAGCTCAGGCTCGTATGGAGGAACTCTTTCAGGAGAGAAAGATCAAACTGGAGCTCTTCCTTCAGCTGCGAATCTTTGAGAGAGACGCCATTGATGTGAGTAACAAATATTTAATGAAGCAATAATCTCCAACGCAGGACAGAGACTCCAGGCATTTCAAATGACAAACCAAAGGATGAAGTGGAATAGTGAATTTAATTCTGATAAATGTTTCTTCCTCCTTTTTATCTGTTTGTAGGTTATATTTCTCACACAGGGCACTATTTTAGAGCTGGTTCAGTGTAGATATTGGTAAATAATCAGAAATAAGCGCTCTGTTCATTGTTTTCTAAAGAATTATCCTCAAACCGCCCCCTACATTTGCTGGCTTAGGCTACTGAAGTCTTTTCTTCTGCTTATAATCAAAAGCAAAATAATTGTAATGATGTAAACTATGTGCCTCAATTTCTATGCTTTGTAACAATAGTATAGGGAAGGTTGTGGGAAAGGAAAGGCTTTCCCGAAATCACTAAGCAGAACGCAGTACCACACTCTGAACAGGATGCTGATTCATTGCGTCATTATGTCTGTATGGAAATGTCCTACCGGCTGATTGCACCACTGTGGATCCCAGTGGTATTGTGCTACAGCTTCTAATTATTAGTATATTTTATGTCATATGGGATGTCTTTACACATTATATGAAAGAGGACTGAGACAGTGATAGCTCAGTGGTTAAGGTACTGGACTAGTAATCAGAAGGTTGCCGGTTCAAGCCCCACCACTGCCAAGTTGCCACTGTTGGACCCCTAAGCAAGGTCCTTAACCCTCAATTACTCAAATATCGTGTTCAGTCATAATTGTAAGTCTCTTTGGATAAAAGCGTCTACTAAATGCCTAAAATGTAAATGTAAAATGGTAGCTCAGTGGTTTAGGATGACTACTCGGTGGCTGTTTGACAATGTTTGACATACAAGCAAGGCTCTTAACCCTCAATTGCTTGCACTGTATTTGGTTGCAATTGAGTTGCTTTACAGAAACGTCATTGCTAAATTAATATAAAGTGTAAATCTGCTAACCTGCTTTTTAATAAAGACCACTTGGCTTCTGGAAAGTGTAGGTCTAGAGACCCCTGTAAGTTCCATTGTGGCCCACTTGGGGTATCCGGCAGTTCTTCAGCAGTTGAGAAACTTCGACTGTAAAAAAAATCAACAAAACTATATCTTACTCATAATTTTTTTGTCTTCCAGCGTCACTCATTACAATTTATTTTATTAAATTTTTCAATAAGTTTTTTACCTCAGGATTAGGCCTCTCTGGAACTTTATATACAGGTTATGTAGTTACACTGCTCTGACACAAGATGGCAACAAACATCCACTGATTGATGCCAGTGTTACTTCAGGCCTGCTCGGCGGGAACTCCTCCAAATGTAAACAAACGATTAAAGCCGAAAGTGTACACACTTATAAGTAACATGTACGCTACTAGGCCACAATTATGTGGACACCCTCTGCTTATTATTTAGTTAAAGTTTTTTTTAGCCAAACATTGCTAATATATGTACAAAACAAGTACACAAAATAAATGATAATCTCTGGTGAAGTGCAGAGTCCTTGTCCTCAACCCCATTAAACACCTTTTAACTTTATGTGTGCACATTTCCACAGACACATTAAAGACAAATTTTGTATTAATTACACAAAGTACTTGATATGAACGCCCGTGGTTTTGGAACAGAGATATTCACAAGTCACAAAATACGAGTCCGAGTTACGAGTCTTTAGGCTAGAGTCCGAGTCAAGTCACGAGTCAATATAATAAACACAAAACATATATTGGAAATAATATTATGTAAGTTCAGATAAAACACAACAACAGATTAGCAACTGTATTTTGCCGTTATTCTTAGTGCCTTTACTTTCCTAGTCATTGTGCAAATGAATGTAATTTCCGTAACAAGAAGGTACCAGGTACCAGTTAAAAGCTTAAACTGATACGTTTTGTTTTCATTGCAAATGATAAATCACAGCACAGCGGCCAAAATCCAAAACACAGCAAAACAAATCATAACCACTGCTTACCTTAGCTTATGTTCTTCCAGATGCTATTAAATGTATAACCGTGTGTTCCATTAGAAATATAATCCGTTATTTTGTAAATGTGTGCTTATAATTAAAAACCTCCAAACTTCACCCGGTTGTAAAGTAAAACACGAACTCGTTAGAAAGCCAATCAAGCGTTTCATTGACAATCATCTGTGTGACGCAAACTGAATAAATGCAAATAACAGCATTTCTTACAAAAAATTTAAATCAGAAGGTCTGATTGGTTCAGAAAGCGGTTTTTCAACCATTAGCGCCAATTCTGTAGGAGCGTTCCATTCACCCCAGTTGTTCCTGTGAAGTGCACTACGTAGGGTATTCCACCATTATAAGTAAGATTCCAATCCAAAGTTAACGAAAATGTTGAAATGAAGTGAATATATAATTGTCACACATAACTAATGTTAACACATGCTGACGCTTGGGACTCTTGTTGTTTATGAGTCATTTGAAACGACATCTCTGTTTTGGAATAGGAGGGCCAACAAGCTCTTGATCAGGTGTCGAAATACTTTTGTCCTTATTATATTATACTTTTGTTAATGACCATAAACCACCTAACTTGACGGAACTGGTAAAAATTCAACCAAATTTGTTGTTTTTTGGTACTGAATTCTGGTCCACATCTTCCTAACGGAATTTCATTTGGGACTTCATTCTTCTTCTTCATCGTCTTCATGTTACAGTAGGCTTTTAATTGATGGCTAACAGACCTTTTTTTGGAACTAGTCTTGGTTCTTCGGTTTTGTTGGTTCTTTTTTAGCAGCTTCCCTGATCTTTTTTTCTCCCAATATAGTCATTTCCATTTTCTTAATTGTATCTCCTCCTTTGTTTGCGCCACTCAAGCCCTGACTGAGTAGAGCCGTAGACTAACCTCTATGTATTTTCACAAGGTTAAGTGAAAATTCTGTGATAATAAGTAATTTTTTGTTAATTTATTAAATTTAGAACCAGCAAAGTGCTCGTTTACAGCACAATTTGAAGAAAAATATATTTACATTTGTTTCAACATATTTTTATTTTTAGAAAAGCAAGAAATGATGGAATTTGACCAGAGGTTGTAAGAGTATACATCAGGGGTGCCCAATACATCAATCGCAATCGACCAGTTGATCACACAGTACAGGCTGGTAGATTGCCCTTCATTCAAACAGGTCAACGTGATTGACATGAAATGTGGCCACTGTTTCTTTAATTAGCGGTTTGTTACCATAGCCACGCGTCTCAGCCTGCCTAAAGCACTGCGAATCTATAAAGTTTTAATTCATTAGTAGCCAGTTTGTGCTATTTTTGCATTTTTCTTTTGTAACCTACACTGTTTGTGAAGATGAGTGCGCAACCAAGCACAAGCACAAAGCAACCAAAAGCGGTTAGATTCGGGCAAGAACACTTCAAAAACGGCTGTTTCGTTCATACGTGGAAGAAGCTGACGGAGAATATTCAGATCTCATGTTGCATACAGAAATTTTAACCCTACAATCTGACATTCATGAAGTCAAGGGCCTCTGATGGACTCTGTTTTGGAACTTGCTGACTGAGGAAAAATATCCAAACATAAATGTGCCACATATTTGACAGCGTTTTTGGATCAACCTACTTGTGTGAAACAGCCTTAGGTCTAAATATCGGTCCATCCTTACTGATGAACTTACTGATCGAAATGACCTGTTGACTGAAATAGTAGATCTCAAGCCACGAAAGTATGGGCACCACTGCTATACCTAATAATACAGGCATAATTAAGCAAACGAAACCCGACCTGGTGTAATTCAACTCTGATAAAAAGCTCTCGCTCTATTGTCATCCAACATGCTTGGCTATCAGATGTCACCTGATAGTCAGTGCTATCATTCTCAGAAATGGGTTCATAGCTGGGGTGACCACGTTACCCTCAACTGGTTCCTCAGGTAACAGTATCAGTGGCGGTCAGAAATCAGAGGGTGAAAGTGTTTCCTTCATGGTCTGTGAATGAAGGATCACAGCAATGATCGATGTCAGGATCAAGAATTCCAGTCATTTCTTAAAAGAAGCTCTTGTGCTGAAGCTTACTCAGAGCTGGGCGGGACGGGACCGTCAGTGAGGGCAGAGCAGAACCAGGGCGTGTGTCTGAGCTTCTGTTTTCCTAAATACACCCTAGAGAACATGCTTCCTGTCTGTCGCTTCTTTCGCTGCGGTGTTAAGTAAAAGAGAAGAACAGGATGTTGGTCCTCTCAAGGTGAGATCTAGGGGACAGAACTTGGTTCTGGTTTCCTCCAGGTTTTCTTGAGACCATAGTTTCATGCTAGTGTTGATTTAAATGCTGTAATTCTCTACCTGTGAGATGTTCTATGCATTAAAACAGTGGCGTTCTTAAGCAGACTGTGCTTGTATGATTTGTAGATCAAATTTAGAAGTTAAACTTGGATTAGATATAGATTGGAGAGACGTTTGAGGACATGAGGTGGAAAAGCTTCTGCTTTTTCTGTGTATGTTTACATTTTTAGAGAGTCGAGCAATAGCACAGCTGGCTGGTTTTGTTGAGGTTAACGTACAGATGAAGTTAAAAGTTTATGTTAGCTTGTAAGGGACATGTGTATTTACACTGATCAGCCATATCATTAAAACCACCTCGTTGTTTCTACACTCACTGTCCATTTTATCAGCTCCACTTCCCATATAGAAGCATTTTGTAGTTCTACAACTACTAACTGTAGTCCATCTCTTTTTTCTGCATGCTTTGTTAGCCCCCTTTCATGCTGTTCTTCAGTGGTTAGGACTCTCCCAAGACCACTACAGAGCAGGTATTATTTAGGTGGTGGATCATTCTCAGCACTGCAGTGACACTGACATGGTGGTGGTGTGTTAGTGTGTGTTGTGCTGGTATGAGTGGATAAGACACAGCAGTGCTGATGGAGTTTTTAAACACCTCACTGTCACTGCTGGACTGAGAACAGTCCACTAACCAAAAACATCCAGCCAGCAGCACCCCATGGGCAGCGTCCTGTGACCACTGATGAAGGTCCAAAAGATGACCAACTCAAACAGCAGCAATAGATGAGCGATCGTCTCTGACTTTACATCTACAAGGTGGACCAACTAGGTAGGAGTGTCTAATAGAGTGGACAATGAGTGGACACGGTATTTAAAAACTTCAGCAGCACTGCTGTGTCTGATCCACTCATACCAGCACAACACACACTAACACACCACCACCATGTCAGTGTCACTGCAGTTCTGAGAATGATCCACCACCTAAATAATACCTGCTCTGTGGTGGTCCTGTGGGGGTCCTGATCATTAAAGAACAGGTTGAAAGCAGGCAAAAAAAAAGTATGTGAAGAAATAGATGAACTACAGTCAGTAATTGTGGAACTACAAAGTGCTTCTATATGGTAAGTGGAGCTGATAAAATGGACAGTGAGTGTAAAAACAAGGAAGTGGTTTTAATGTTATGGCTAATCAGTGTATATACCTGCTTTCTGGGGACCAGTTTTAAAGTCCTGGCTTGTGGGAACCAGTTTACACACCTGAATGTGAAAGCCAGTTTATACACATGCCATCTCCACCTTGTGTGCAGAGTTTTTTTAAGAAAACACCCTGTGTGTGTCAGACTTGGACTCATATATTAAGAACAAACATCATCTTGAACCTATTGTTTTAGAATGAGAAGTGTGACTGTCTGTGTGTGTGGTCATGGTATGATGAAAAACAGTGTTGTTTTTGACTCCTCCTGTTAGGACAGTGTGATCACTTCATGATCAGGATTTATTTGGGACCAGTTTACACACCTTGTTGTGAGAACCAGTTTACACTTCTGATTTGTGTGGAACAGTGTACTGGCTATGCGCTGAAGCATGTACACACCTGCTTTGTTTGGAACAGTTTACACACCTGTTTAATATGTTTGCGTGTAGGTGATCTCAGACCTGGAGTCATGGAGCGAAGAGTTGGTGCAACAGCTGGGTGAGTTTGACACTGAGGAGCTGACTGTTGCTGAACAGCGTCTGCAGCAGCATGCTGAGAAAACTCTCACCATGAACAACCTGACCTTTCACGCCATCCACCAGGGCCGCGAGCTGCTGCAGTACGTCACCGAGGTGCACAACTCAGGTTGGTCTTTTTACACAGATACACAAACACACGCTACAAAGTGCACTAACACACACAATGGACGGAACATTCAGCCAAATGAAAGCATTGAACTGATGACTTGTAGAACACCGCTGACTGTTCTGTAATGAATGTAACCAAAGTCTCAAACATGATATTAAAATCGTAATAATAAACAGACTGAGACCTTGGTGTAAGTTTATTTGTAACATTTAGGGATGTAATAGAGTTTGTTACTAGGTCCAAGGTTGCTGCTGTTTTCCTTCCATCTTTTCCTCCCACAGTTTTGTTCCTCAAAACTCCAAAATCTATGACATTTTAGTTTATTGGAACAATAGCAAAATATCGATTTAATATCAGTTATTAAATTCTGGCTGTAATAAAAACACTACAACATGCCTGATCAGATGCATTAACATACAGGAGGGGTACTGGCTGCTCCATATTGCTTTTGAATGTGAGTGAGTATGTGAATAGCTAAGCGTGTAATGCCCTCTGATAGATTGGCATCTTTTCCAGTGAGTGTCCCATTGCAACCCTGACAAGGATGAAGCAGATAGTGTAAATTAAGAAGTAAAAATCATAAAAATAATTAACACTATATTCAAAGGAAACCTGAACGTGTCGTGGAGGGGACGGGTGCTAGTCTGATATTGGAAGTTGGAAATGAATAAATTGGCAGTAAAGGGAGGAATATAAAAAAAACAATAATAACAATAATAGTAGTATTAATAACAATAGGGTGGCTCGGTGGGTAGCACTGTCGCCTTACAGCAAGAGGGTCTTGGGTTTGATTCTCAGGTGAAGCAGTTTGGGTATTTCCGATATGGAGTTTGCATGTTCTCCTCATGTCTGTGTGGGTTTCCTCCCACAGTCCAAACACATGCAGTCAGGTTAACTGAAGATACTAAAGTCCCCCAAGTGTGTGTGTGTGTGTGTGTGTATGTGTGTGTGTTTGCCCTGTGATTACCGGGCAACCTGTCCAGGGTGTTTCCTCCCAGTGAATCAGACCCACAGCAATACTTAATAGGATAAGGCGGTGGTAAAACAGACGATCAATGAATAAATAAATAATAAAATATTAATAAAAGTAATAATGTTTATTATTATTATACTATATATATATACTGTGTATATATATATATATATATATATACAGTATATATATATATATATATATATATTTATATATATATATATATATATCATATTTTATATTATATTGCAAAATAATAAGAATTGTATTTATTAATATTTTATTATTAAATGTTTTGTTTTATTTATTATTATTTATTATAATTTTTTAAATTATAATTATAAAAGCCTGAGTCGTTAGCTACCCTCATACATGCATCAGTGTGTGAGTGCGTACAGTAAGTGTGCATGCTGGAAGATGAGAAGCGGGTTAAGCCAGCAGACTTAAGAGGGGGTGGAGCGGCTAACGCTAATGCTATACACTAAAGCCAGCTCACCCAGTGCTTTAATCCTCTCCAAATCACTCCACATTCTGCTCTGACTCTCTCTGAACACACACCCCCCACCTTGTGAAACACACACACACCCTCCACACTCTGCTCTGATCTGATTTGCAATCTTCCAGCATACACAGACACTAAAAATCAGAGCAAAAGAACATTTCTGCAGACCTACAAACACACACACAATCACAACACAATTGCAATGGTGGAGGCATCTCCGAACTTCAGTCCGATGCAGCTCTGGACGACAGGAGTGAAGTGTGAGTATGTAGTGTGTAGCTTTGTAGGATTTCTGCTTGTACTGTAACGCTGACCTGAGGTTTCGTTTGAATGGCCAGCAGCCGAGCAGCTTGCATTTCTTCCCTAATTTTCCCTTCCATTCTAGTCGTATCCAATTACCCAATGGCATTATGATTCCTCTCTACTGATGTACTGATGTTGACCTCCACTCTGACTGAGGAGAGCAGTGACTAACACATGCCCTTTCCAACAAGTTCACTTGTGTATCAGCTTTGTGTACGGAGAGACACACCCTGATCACATTTCCCCCCGTATTTTAAGGGGACGCCACATCGGATTATTCTAGTCTGCATACCTGATTTGGCACTTTGTTGAAATCCTTTAGTTTATCTGGGATTGGAACTGGCACTCAGAGCGCACTGAGAAGTGTACCTCCCAATAACAGACTGGCCAACCCTAACCCCTTTCCCCCAGACATAGCCAGTCATTTGACTCTCTCTGGCTACCATTCCATGCTACTGCTGAATAAACTTAGCTGGCTGTGTCTGAGGGAGGGTCGGTTGGATAGGGTTTCTCCTCATTATTGCTGCAACAGTGCAATTCTAATACAGTGGTACCTTGAAACTCCACGTCAGTTTGTTCTGGAAGTGGTGTTGAGTTTAAAAGGCATTGAGTTTCAAGGTATCTTTTCTTATAAAGATGTATGGGAAACATGTTAATGCGTTCCGTGGTCTCGTGACTAATTGGAAAGATAACTGATGGCACACAAACCTAAGCTTGAGTCTGTCTTCTGTCTGTCAGTAGGTATAGAGCTGTTGTGTGATCGAGATGTTAACATGGCCACAAGGGTTCAGGACCTGCTGGACTTCCTGCACGAGAAGCAGCAGGAGCTGGACGCAGCAGCCGAGCAGCACAGGCGGCACCTGGAGCAGTGCGTGCAACTGCGCCACCTACAGGCCGAGGTCAAACAGGTAACATACCAACATGCACATACAAACACGTGTTTGTCTTATACACACTGTTTTTATTGCCACTGACGTGAGGCAGTCCATCCTTAGATACAGGGACAGTGGTAGCCTAGTAGGTAGAGCTTTGGGCTATCAACTGAAAGGTTGACGGTTTGAATCCCAGCTCTGCCACTGTTGGGCCCCTGAGCAAGGCCCTTAACCCTCTCTGCTCCAGGGGTGCCGTACAATGGCTGACCCTGCTCTCTGACTTCAGCTTTTAAACAAGCTGGGATATGCAAAGAAAGAATTTCATTGTTTTGTTCATCTGTGTATGTATATATGACCAATGAAGGCATTCGTCTAATCTATTGTACAGCTAGTCACTGAGCCTACGGCTTCTTTACTAGGATTGACAGAAAGGCTATGCCTCAATTGCTAAAACTACTATGCCTACACAATCATTACCAGGACTGACAGATGCCACGCGTCCTACATGCATCCTGCTGGGCACTTTATGTCCACTGGGACAGACAGACACGGCAGCTTAATCTCCTTACTAGAATTGACAGTTACAGATACAGTTACTGTACATCAGTGCTGAAATGTGTGTGTGTGTGTGTGTGTTGCAGGTACTGGGATGGATCCGTAATGGCGAGTCCATGTTGAACGCCGGGCTGATAACAGCCAGTTCTCTACAGGAGGCTGAGCAGCTTCAAAGGGAACACGAGCAGTTTCAGCACGCCATTGAGGTTCTTCACACACACACACACACACACACACACACACACACACACAGAGTGAGAGAGAGATAGAGAATCCACTTTAGTTGCTGTTATGATACTATTATTGGGGCCCTACTAATTTCACAGGAAAATTTGCTTAATTTTACGATCCTCGTTTTTCGAAAATCACCCCCCAGCCTTTAGTTGGCTCCCAATAGAGCTATTCCTGGCATGACCCCCTGGACAGGCAGCTCAGTGCAGAGCCAGAACTGCTGGAGGACTTATATCTTACAACCGGCTTGGAAACATCTGGGGATCCACCAGGAGGAGCTAGAATTTGTGGATGGGGATACAGAAATTTGGGCTGACTCTGTCAGTCTGTTGCCACTATGAGCCTCACCTGGAAAAGTGGATGGAAACTGAACCAAACTGAACTGATCTCAATCTGGGTAGCTATTGATGTCCATTGGAGTATTTCTTGAGCTGTAATCAAATGCCAAAAAATTCCTTATACCCATTGACCCCCCAAAAGAGATTTTCCTCAAAGGAGTATATTTGTTCTCTAATGAATTATCCCTTGACCCATAATGGAGTACTGATTTATCCCTAATGGATTACCTCTTAATTAGCCTGCAATTCTTGATAAAATACAACATAGTACCATTGAACCTTAAAAGGAAAAGTCATGATCCTTAATAGAACATCATTTGATCCCTTAGATCTCTTAGTGGATGCCCCTTTTACCCTAATGGATTTTCCATGAGTCCTAATAAAACATTCCTTGATTCGTAAATGTGTAACCCTTGACCCCTGATGGAATATGTTATGATCCCCACTAGCACACCTCTAATGGAGCAGGTCTTGACACCTTCTTTTCTCTTTCTGTATTGAATTTCTGACCTCTTTCTCATTTTCCTTACCATTTTGTCTCATTCTTGGTCTTCTCCCGATGCAGAAGACACACCAGAGTGCACTGCAGGTGCAGCAGAAGGCCGAGGCATTGCTACAGGCAGCACACTATGACAGCGAGACCATTCGTGAGTGCGCCGAGAAGGTGGCATCGCACTGGCAGCAGCTCATGCTCAAGATGGAGGACCGACTCAAGCTGGTTCATGCCTCGGTGGCCTTCTACAAAACCTCAGAGCAGGTGAGGGAATGATTGAACCAGGGAAGTCACATGGTAGATGAGGGAAGAAGTGTCCCGAATTAGAACAGACAATTCTGTGTTTGTCCAGGGTCACTGGCATAAATTTTCTTTCCTTCAAGTGGCCCAAATTGCTCTTCATGGTTGCTAGTGGGTGTTCCTGACCTCAGTTTCACCACTTAGTGCTTTGCTTCGTAAACTGGGCAGGACACCACTAACGAAATGCTTTCAGTTATGATGTTCTTTTTATTTTGAACGCATATCATGTAAGCACACATTAGAGCAATGGAGAGTATCTGATCACATGACGCTGATTTTTGGTTGGAGCACTGTTCTTCTCTCAGCATTGACATTTCGATGTCCCAACAACACTACTGCACCTAATATACTCACACCAGAATAACATTTCCATGCTAGTGTCATTGCATAATATCTGGACAGGGGACAGTCTTGGTGTTCCTAATAAAGTGGCCAATGTTGTGCTATTCCAGGTGTGCAGTGTGTTGGAGAGTCTGGAGCAGGAGTACAAGCGGGAGGAGGACTGGTGTGGAGGATCGGATAAACTCGGACCTAACTCCGAGTCTGATCATGTGACGCCAATGATCAGTAAACATTTGGAGCAGAAGGAAGCTTTCCTCAAGGTATATGAAAATATTGACATCTACTGTTAGGGTCAGAAGTTTACATACACTTGTGAGGCAGGTGTATGTCATGACAGTCTCTCTATTTCTGCAACTGTAATTTTTCTGTGACTGCATTGCAACACATACTTGTTTGTCCAAACATTCACTAGTCTTTTGTGGGCTTTTATAATAATAATAATAATAAACAATAATAATACATAAAACAGAACTTTTAATAATAATAAAAAAGTCAGTGTATGACTGCTCAGTTCAATCAAAAATAATAAAAGACCTGACCAGGTGGCAGCACGGTGGGTAGCACTGTCGTCTCACAGCAAGAAGGTCCTGTGTTCAATCCCCAGGCTTGGCGGTCCGGGTCCTTTTTGTGCGAGGTTTGCATGTTCTCCCCGTGTCTGCGTGGGTTTCCTCCGGGAGCTCCGGTTTCCTCCCACAGTCCAAAAACATGCAGTCAGGTTAATTGGAGACACTGAATTGCCCTATAGGTGAATGGATGTGTGTATGTGTGTGTGTGTGTCTGCCCTGCGATGGACTGGCGCCCCGTCCAGGGTGTTACTGTGTGCCTTGCGCCCATTGAAAAGCTGGAATAGGCTCCAGCACCCCCCCGCGAGGGAGCTGCTGCGACTCACATGGAGCATAGAGTGGCTCTCCGTATGCAATACGGCTTGGTGTGAGAACCCCAAACTGACAGGGGATGAGAAGCGGCTGGTTACTGGCTGGTCTACTCCTGTTTGACCTTCCATTCTTTTTAATTTGTCTTGTTTAGTAATTACACGGTACGCTGGTTACATTTTGTTTCCAGTCGTGCTTTTATATTGTAATATTAAAATAATTTAGTGTTTAAACTCTTGTGTATTTGTTTTTTTTCAGGCGTGTACGTTGGCACGACGTAATGCAGATGTGTTTATGAAGTATCTGCATCGGAACAGTGTGAACATGCCGGGCATGCTGGCACAAATTAAAGCTCCAGAACAGCAAGTCAAGAGTGAGCGCTTTACACACACACACACACACACACACACACTCAAACTCAAACTCAAAAGAAGCTTTATTGGCATGACAAATAAGGACATTCGTATTGCCAAAGCAAGTTACAGGGAAATATAAAAATAACAATAAGGAAAAACAAAAATATACAGAACAGTTACATGTGCAAAAAATATTATAAAATAGAATAAAATATTAATAAAAACAGTGCAAAAATATTAACAATAAAAATTATAATATTTACATTAATGAGGTAGTAAAACAATCAGTTTGTGCGTGTGTGTGCGTGTGTGTGTGTGTATGAGACATGGTCACCCACTGTCCCTCACCTGGTGGCAGGTGTGAGTATAGAGTGCTGCTAGTGTGCAGCTCTCTCTGTGCTCCCCCAGTAGGTGGGGCAGTTTGTCGGGGTCTGGGAGGGAGGTAAAGTTGTGGATGATGTTATTAAATTTAGGGAAGAATTGGGAGCGGACGTGGTGGTACTTGGTACACCGGGTGAGGAAGTGCAGCTCCGTCTCTACTGTACTGAGAGTGCAGTGCTGACATAACCTCTCCTCCCGGGGCAGCCAGGACCGGGTGTGTCGCCCCGTCTCCACGGCCAGGTCGTGTGCGCTCAGTCTGTACCTCGTCAGGGTGTTTCTTAATTTAGGGTCGGATACTGTGCTCAGATAATCTGCTGCACTGTAGTGTCTGTTTAGGGCCAAATAGCACTGCATTTTACTTTGAGTTTTAGTTTCAGTTTCCCAATAATTCAGATATTTAGTTCGGATTTTTTGTGTAATTTGGTTTATTCTAATTGGGTTTACAGATTTCTCTTGTTCCTGAGTCTTTATTGTGTTAGTGTGTGTTAGTGGTGTGTCGGCGTGTGTTATTACAGTGTCTGTGTGTGTTACTTGTGTATCTGTGTGTGTTAGTGGTGTATCTGTGTGTGTTAGTGGTGTATCGGTGTGTGTTACTGGTGTATCTGTGTGTGTTACTGGTGTATCTGTGTGTGTTAGTGGTGTATGGGTGTGTGTTAGTGGTGTATCTGTGTGTGTTAGTGGTGTATCTGTGTGTGTTAGTGGTGTATCTGTGTGTGTTAGTGGTGTATCTGTTTGTGTTAGTGGTGTATGGGTGTGTGTTAGTGGTGTATCTGTGTGTGTTAGTGGTGTATCTGTGTGTGTTACTGGTGTATCTGTGTGTGTTAGTGGTGTATCTGTTTGTGTTAGTGGTGTATGGGTGTAGTGACTCAGGACCAGTTGGATGAGGGGACTGGTATGTTTGCTCAGCTCTTGGTGTTTCAGGGCTTTATAATGATAAGTTTGGGGGTCGCTCTCATTTAGATGGTTCCAGAAGTTGATTGCTCTTCTCTGTATGTTTATAATTAGTGGAAATCGGCCTAATTCTGCCCTGCACGCATTGTTCGTGGTGTGTCTGTGCACCTTTAGGATGCTTTTACAGAACTCTGTGTGCAGGGTCTCTAATGGATGTTTGTCACACACACACACACACACACACATTCACATGAATACACTTACAAACACACTAACACTTATACACACACATATACAAAGGAAAACACAACACACACACAATGTCATGACACAACTGTTTTACATGGTGTGTGTGTGTATGTGTGTGTGTGTAGATATCCTGAATGAATTGCTGCAGAGGGAGAACAGAGTTCTTCACTTCTGGACGATGAGGAGAAGGAGGCTCGATCATTGCCAGCAGTACGTGGTGTTTGAGCGCAGCGCCAAGCAGGTCAGCAGCACACACAGCACATGAAAAATCCCTCTTCGGTTCAAATCCCAACAGTGCTACCAACCTGGCTGGGTATCCAACAGACACAATTGGCAGTATCTGAAGGAGGATGTGGGTGTTTACAGAGAGCATAGCATGAGTCTCAGTACGCTGTACAGCTCTCAGTGAGAATTCACTGCTGTTGCAACTGACCCAGTCAGCCAGGAAACAATGGGTGCAAGGCAGGAATGCCCTAAAGAGGGTGCCAGTCCATCACTTGGCTTTGGTCATCCCCCTCTTATCACATTAATGCCTGATCGGCTGATAGCAGAGCTGAGATTCGAACCTGGACATAAAAAATAAATATGCTTCCAGCCTGACTGTGCACATCTGCACAAAACAAGGTCAATAAAGACATAATTTGCCAAGCTTGGTGTGTGGGATCTCCCGTGGTTGGTACAGATCCTTGACCTCAGCATAGGTATCTGACCTCACAAATGTTTTTATGACTGGATGGGCACAAAGTCTCACAGGCACACTTCAAAATCTTGTGGAAATCCTTTGCAGAAGTATGGATTATGTTATATTCATAAAAGGGTGAAGGGCAACTTCATTTGGTTGCCCTTCACATTATTGCACATGGTTTTAGAATGTGATGTCATATAAGCTATGATTAGGTGTCCAGTGTATGTGTTTTTACTAGTGTATGTAAACTTTTGACTGGTGTGTGTTTAGGATTGTAGTAATTAGGGATTTCAGAGATCCGGTAAAAGCTATGTTCTACACGAGACGCTCACCACAACTACAATTACAGATTCTGTTCTTTAACATGGATAATTATAGTGAAGGAACTTCTGTTTCTTCAGCACATACTCGCTCTAGTGTGTGTTTAAGTAGCTCCACTTACACTCTCCTGAACCTAGGAACTGATCCAGGAACCGTCCACTGGTATGTTCCATCAACCCGGAATCATTGTGGAGGTCTGTGTGCACTGGCAGTCAGTTTTCAGCTCATTGTACAAAGGCTTGAACTTAAAAATATAAAACAGTATGTGCAGGTTCGACAGAAGATGCAGATTGGACAGTGGGTTCAGATTGGACAGTAGGTAAAGGTTAGACAGTAGGTACAGGTTGGACAGTAGGTACAGGTTGGACAGTAGGTAAAGGTTAGACAGTTGGTGCAGGTTGGACAGTAGGTACAGGTTGGACAGTAGGTACAGATTGGATAATGGATACAGATTGGACAGTAGGTACAGGTTGGACATTATATACAATTTGATCAGTATATGCAGAATGGACAGTAGGTACAGGTTAGACCGTAGGTGCTGATTGGACAGTAGGTACAGACTGTACAGAATGTGCTAATTGGACAGTAGGTACATGTTAGACAGTAGGTACAGGTTGGACAGTAGGTACAGGTTGGACAGTAGGTACAGGTTGGACAGTAGGTACAGGTTGGACAGTAGGTACAGGTTAGACAGTAGGTACAGGTTGGACAGTAGGTACAGGTTAGACTGTAGGCACAGGTTGGACAGTAGGTACAGGTTGGACAGTAGGTGCAGGTTGGACAGTAGGTACAAGTTGGACAGTAGGTACAGGTTAGACAGTAGGTACAGGTTGGACAGTAGGTACAGGTTAGACAGTAGGTACAGGTTGGACAGTAGGTACAGGTTGGACAGTAGGTACAGGTTGGACAGTAGGTACAGGTTGGAGAGTAGGTGCAGGTTGGACAGTAGGTACATGTTAGACAGTAGGTACAGGTTGGACAGTAGGACAATATATACAATGTGATCAGTATGTGCCGAATGGACAGTGGGTACAGACTGTACAGATCTGTACATCCTGTCCCAGGTTTTTTGGAACTGAGGTGTGTATTTGACTGCAGATATAAGAGCGCTACAGTATTTGTTTGCAGATGTAAGAGAGCTATAGTTTAGTGTATTTAAGAGATCTTGCTCCATCTGTTGGACACTTAAAGAATCTCACTGATTGTTCCAGGCTCTGGAGTGGATCCATGATACAGGAGAATTCTACCTGTCCACACACACCTCAGCTGGGTCCAACATCCACCATACACAGGAACTGCTGAAAGAACACGAAGAGTTCCAGATCACAGCCAAGGTACTGTATGTGTGTGAGTGAGTGTTTGAGTGGGTTTCTAAATGTATATTTGTGTGTGTGTGTGTGTGTGTGTGTGAAGGGTGGGTGAATGCATGAGGTTGTGTGTGAGAGAGAGTGTGTGAGTATGTGCATGTATATGAATGTATATTTGTGTATGTGTGTGTGTGTGTTAATGTATATTTGTGTGTGTGTGTGTGTACAATGTATGTCTGTATATGTTTGTGATTCTACATATTTTGTGTAGACACGAGTGTGTGTGTGTGTGTGTATATGTGTGTACAGTGTACGTGTGTATGTTTGTGTGTCTGTATATTGTGTGTGTGTCCGTGTTTGTATGCATATGTCAGGTTAGCCATAAATTAGAAGCTGCTGAAACCCTGACCCCAACCACACTGAAACCATTTGGGATGAATCGGTATGTTGATTCCAAGCCCTGCCTTGTCGTCCAGCATCAGTACCTGACCTCAGAAACACTTTATGGACTGAATGAGCTCCCAGACACATTGCAAAGTCCGTTTTAACGGGATACCCAACATGCCCTGGGTCAGGTGTCCACATACTTTTGGCCACTTTTATACGTTTTAAACTTTTATGAGCTGTATACTATCAGGCTGTGGGATGAGATCTGCTAGTTAGGTTTCTGCAGGCGAATCCATATCGTGAGGTCAGATTCTCTCTCTCTCTCTTTCTCCAGCAAACCAAAGAGCGGGTGAAGCTGTTGATCCAGTTGGCGGACGGCTTCTGTGAGAAGGGCCACTCCCATTCGGGTGAGATCAAGAAATGGGTGGTATCGTTGGACAAGCGCTACCGAGACTTCTCGCTCTGTATGGACAAATACCGCTCCTGTCTGGAAAAAGCACTGGGCATATCTTCTGAATTTCGCAAGGTGATGTGTGTGTGTTTATGAGTGTGTGTGTGGTGTAGTTCAAGTTCAGAAAAAGCCATGTATGCTAGTTAGCGATGCAGACGACTGAAGTTTAGCATGCATTGATTTTGTTTTGTTTGTTTGTTTGTTTGGTGCATGCTCAGAGCAAAGACTTGCAGCTGGACATCATTCCGGCTGGAGCTCCAGGAGCCGAGGTCAAGCTGCGAGACGCCAACAATGAGCTTAACGAGGAGAAACGCAAGTCAGCGCGGCGCAAAGAGTACGTCCGCTTTAACCTCACGGCAAACCAGTAATGTCCAGTACTGAAATAGAATCGCTACTGGAAGGGTTGGAAGGCGCTGAATTTGGAGACGTGTAATTTTCAGTTCTTTAGCGTTTGTCCTGTCGAATCCAACCACAGATGTTTAGCTTTGACACACAGATGTTCTCATTGTACTGAATGATTGTCCTGGACTGTTTTCTCAGACCCTCAGACAGTACTTGTATACTTATCTTGTACTGTCTCGTGTTCAGGTTTATTATGGCCGAGCTGATTCAGACGGAGAAGGCCTATGTGAGGGACCTGCGCGAGTGCATGGATGTAAGTACATTCGTTCATTCATTGTCTGTTTTACCAGGGTCAGGGTGGTGGTGCGTCTGATTCAGTGGGCAAAAGATGGGAAACTCCCTGGACAGATCACCAGTCCATAGTCTATAGTGATAGTTCTGGTACTTCCAGTTGGCCTGACTGCATGTATTTGGACTATGGGAGGAAACCAGAGCCCCTGGAGGAAATCCAAACTCCACACAGGAAGCACCCTGGCCGCCCGGGCAGGGAACTGAACCCAAGCCCTTCTTACTGTGCCACTGGGCTGTCCCATGCAAGTTCATGGATGTTATTTTCTTTTTAGCATAAGGTGGCATTTACAAAGTGACTTAAAATTATGACTGAATATAGTTCGGTAAAGTTCAGTTGACGATTAAAGGCCTTGCTCAGGAGCCCAACAGCTGCAACTTGGCAGTAGTTGGCCTTGAACCAGCAATGTTCTGATTACTAGTCCAGTACTATAACCGAGGAGCTACCACTGCCCTACTCTGCCAACGTCCTGTTGGACCTGTTGAAATTGAAATGTCTTCTAACTTGAGAACTCAAATTTGAGTCTTAAAGGTGGCTAGGTGTCTGAGGGAGGGGACGGTTGGATGGGGTTTCTCCTAATTTCCTCTCCAACAGTCTCTGCTGTCTGGTCGAGGCACCGGGACATATAGTGGAGGAACACATAACACACAGAACATATCGTGAGTGTTACAGCTCTCTGTAAAATCCACCGCTGACTAGTGCCAAGAAGCAGCCGTGGACATCACATGTGTTGGAGGGGTGGATGCTTGTGTGTGCCCATCCTCAGACGCTGTGGCGGTGGTTTGAATGCCAGGAATTGTAATAACTGGAAATGATGGAAATGATTTACCACTGCTTTAGCACCAGAGCACCAGGAGTAAACCCACACAGACACAGGGAGAACATGCAAACTCCACACAGAAAGGACCCGAAAAGCTTCACCTGGGATTCGAACCCAGGACCTTCTTGCTGCTTTTCAGTGGGCGCAAGGCACACAGTAACACCCTGGACGGGGCGCCAGTCCATCGCAGGGCAGACACACACACACACACCCATTCACCTATAGGGCAATTCAGTGTCTCCAATTAACCTGACTAGTTTCTACAATGGGAGGAAACCGGAGCTCCCGGAGGAAACCCACGCAGACACAGGGAGTACCTGGACCGCCCCGCCTGGGGATCGAACCCAGGACCTTCTTGCTGTGAGGCGACAGTGCTACCCACGGAGCCACCGTGCCGCCCTCATCAATGCATCAATATAGACTCAATACAATGTAGACACTCTTCGTACTCGTTGCAGACGTACCTGTGGGAGATGACCAGCGGCGTGGAGGAGATCCCACCAGGAATTGTCAACAAAGAGCACATCATCTTCGGGAACATGCAGGACATCTACGAGTTCCACCACAAGTCAGTAAATCCAGCTCCCTAAATCTGTTCAAGTCGTCAGAGGTTGGATTTTGGAAGTTCTAAACCTTTGTTATGTTCTTTGTGTTACAGCATTTTTCTGAAAGAGCTGGAGAAGTACGAGCAGCTGCCTGAAGACGTCGGCCACTGCTTTGTCACATGGGTGAGTGTTTGGGGGACACTGGAACCTACTAGCTTTTCTTAGTTATGCCATAATGTCTAAACTCTAGATGCACAAAAGTATTGGGACACCCTGTCTAATTTTTAAATTCATGTTTTTCATCCACAACAATTGCTAACAGGTGTAATAGATCAGTTACATAAAGGACATTCTTTGGCTATTCTTCCAACTTTCAGGGCAGCAACAGTTTAGGGAGGGCAATTTCCTGTTCCAGCATGACTGTAGCCCTGTGCACAGAAAAGCTTGATTTAAAGAAAGGGTCCTGACCTCAGCCTTGCAGAACAGCTTTAGAATGAACTGGAACATCAATCGAGGTTTTCTTGATCAACATCAGTACCCAGGTGTACAAATACTATTTAAGTCTCACACAGAGGTCACTCTTTTTTTTTAAAAGCATTTGTTTTTGAAATGGGATGTCCAACAAGCTCATGGTCTGGTGTCCAAATACTTTTGGTCATTTATGGTCATATAGTGTGCTGGGATTTGGCAACCAACCAACACACTAACCCAGCTTTTGTTAGTAGTCCAGCTTTTTTGGGCTTGTTTCTTCCTCATTTACATATGTGTGAGCGAGAACATCTGGAAAAATAGCTGGTTCAAGCCCTCCACTGCCAGGTTGCCACTGTTGGGCCCTTAGGCTGTCACAGTACTGTAAGTCGCTTTGGATAAAAGCGTCTGCTAAATGCCAGAAATGGAAATGGAAAGCCTTCTTAAAAGAGTGGAGGCTGTTATAGCCAAAAAAGGTGGCCATGTCCATATTAAAGGCCTTGGTTTTGGAATTGGGTGTCTCCCAAGCTCATGGTCAGGTGTCTATGCAGTTTAGCCTAGTGTCTTGTAGTTACTAGCCAACTGGGCTACAGCAGCATTTTGCTAAAGGGATCCATGTGCGTTTCAGGCGGACAAGTTCCAGATGTACGTGAGCTACTGTAAGAACAAGCCAGACTCCACTCAGCTCATCCTGGACCACGCCGGCTCCTATTTCGACGTAAGTGTTCGGCACAGTGACCAGTTCTTGCTCAAAATAAATGGTACTGGATTAACAAAGCATCATTTCCCACTGAAGCCTTTTATTTTTGCACAGTTACTATGGAAACATCATGTTGAACAGCTTCAGGTGGCTTGGTTTTATTCTCACGTGTTTGTTTTCCAAATGATGCAGGAGATCCAGCAGAGGCACAGACTGGCGAATTCCATCTCCTCCTATCTTATTAAACCTGTGCAGAGGATCACCAAGTACCAGCTGCTTCTCAAGGTGGGTCAGATTACTTTTACTGGCTGCTTTATCCTGGTCAGGGTCCCTGTAGGTTTGGGGTCATATACTCACTCACACCTATGCAGGCAATTTAGAGCATCCAATTCTTTTAGATACTTTTTATCAGGAGGTGTAAAGAAACCAATGTATCTGCAGAAAACCCATTTGCATGCAGAGAACATGTTAAAGAACATGTCAAACCCCTCACAGACAGGGAAACAGGCGAGGATCAAACCCTGGTCCTTGGGACCCACGTTATCAGACCCCAGTTTGTAACCGTGAGCTTGGAATCACGCTCTCGCTTCCCACTGATGCATTCAACAGACAATGTCTGGTGTGTGTGTGTGTGTGTGTGTGTGTGTGTGTGTATGTTTAGGAGCTTCTAACGTGTTGTGAGGAGGGCAAAGGTGAGATCAAAGATGGCCTGGAGGTCATGCTCAGCGTGCCCAAGAAAGCAAATGATGCCATGCACCTCAGTATGCTTGAAGGTCAGTGCAACACACACACACACACACACACACACACACACTGTATATATATGTATATATATATATATATATATATATATATATATATATACGACAACGACGCACCCTTGATCTCACATACAGAGGAAGGTTTGCAGCTGCTTGTCAGTCGCCTCTCCCATGCCTGCAAGGAGTTTGGGCTGACCATCAGCCTCAAGAAGACCAACATCATGACAGAGCACAGACCATCCTCCCAGCATTGCCATAGATGGATGCAACCTGGAAGTTGTGGAGAGCTTCACCTACCTCGGGTCGACTATATCCTGTTCACTCTCCGCCGATGCAGAGGTAAATCGCAGGATTGCCAAGGCTGCAGCAGTTATGGCCAGACTAAATCACAGAGTGTGGCAAAACTCCAACCTTTCTGTAAAAACCAAGCTGCGTGTCTACCAGGCCTGCATGTTAAGCACACTCCTCTATGATAGTGAGACTTGGACAACCTACGCTAGGCATGAGAGGAAGCTAAACAGCTTTCACCTGAGGTGCCTGCGACGCATCCTGCGTGTACAGTGGCAGGACAAAGTACCCGATACAGAAGTTCTGGAATGCGCCAACATGAGCAGCATGTTTGCCATCCTCTGTGAGAAGCGTCTCCGTTGGCTTGGCCACGTTAGAAGAATGGAAATGGATCCAGGTCGTATCCCCAAAGATCTTCTGTATGGTGAGCTGGCTGAGGGTTCACGGCTGACTGGACGCCCCCGACTGCGATTCAAAGATGTCTGCAAGAGGGACATGAAATTATGCGGCATCAACCCTAGTTCGTGGGAATCCAGCGCAGAAGACCGTACAGCCTGGCGACTTGCTGTTAGACGGGGTACTCAGAGATCTTGCTGACAAGAAAGCCAGGAGGAAGGCGCAGCAATCTCAACCACAACATGCGACTCAATTTGTACAGCCACTCGAGAAGGTGCAAATAAATTTACCCGCAACGGATGCTACACCATCGTCTCCCGAAGACGGAAGGATGCCAGAATAACATACATACATTTCTACAAACAAATGCAATCACACACACATATAAGTATATGTAAATTATACATACATTTATAAAAAACTAATGCATTCACACACACATGAATACACAGACCCCCCACACAGACAAATACACATAAACACATACACACACACATATATATATATATATAAGTATATGTAAAATATACATACATTTATAAAAACTAATGCATTCACACACACACTCACACACACATGAAAACACAGACCCCCCCACACACAAATACACAGATACACATACACGAACACAGACCCCCCCACACACAGACAAATACACATAAACACAGATACACACACACACACACGTTTATGTAAATATACATACATTAATAGAAACAAATGCATTCACACACACACACAGACAAAAACAGACCCCCCCCCACACATACAAATACACATAAACACAGATACACACACACACACACATATGTTTATGTAAATATACATACATTAATAGAAACAAATGCATTCACACACACAGACAAAAACACAGACCCCCCCACACAGACAAATACACATAAACACACACACACACACATGTTTATGTAAATATACATAAATGTATAGAAACGAATGCTTTCACTCTTTCACACACACACACACACACACACACACACAGACAAATACACATATATACACACACACACACATAGGTGGGCGTTTGTATCAGACAAACAATTTCTCATGGATTTCCAATCCCTCTATCTGTCTCTGTCTCTCTCTGCAGGGTTCGATGAAAATCTGGAGTCTCAGGGAGAGCTGATCCTGCAGGAGTCGTTCCAGGTGTGGGACCCGAAGACTCTGATCCGTAAGGGTCGGGATCGCCATCTGTTCCTGTTCGAGATGTCCCTCATCTTCAGCAAGGACGTCAAAGACTCCAGCGGCAGGAGCAAATACCTCTACAAGAGCAAGCTAATGGTAGCTATTTCTGCTGGGTTAAATAATGCATTAGTGTAGTTAGTATGTATATATGTATATACAGTGTATCACAAAAGTGAGTACACCCCTCACATTTCTGCAAATATTTGATTATATCTTTTCATGGGACAACACTATAGACATGAAACTTGGATATAACTTAGAGTAGTCAGTGTACAGCTTGTATAGCAGTGTAGATTTACTGTCTTCTGAAAATAACTCAACACACAGCCATTAATGTCTAAATAGCTGGCAACATAAGTGAGTACACCCCACAGTGAACATGTCCAAATTGTGCCCAAATGTGTCGTTGTCCCTCCCTGGTGTCATGTGTCAAGGTCCCAGGTGTAAATGGGGAGCAGGGCTGTTAAATTTGGTGTTTTGGGTACAATTCTCTCATACTGGCCACTGGATATTCAACATGGCACCTCATGGCAAAGAACTCTCTGAGGATGTGAGAAATAGAATTGTTGCTCTCCACAAAGATGGCCTGGGCTATAAGAAGATTGCTAACACCCTGAAACTGAGCTACAGCATGGTGGCCAAGGTCATACAGCGGTTTTCCAGGACAGGTTCCACTCGGAACAGGCTTCGCCAGGGTCGACCAAAGAAGTTGAGTCCACGTGTTCGGCGTCATATCCAGAGGTTGGCTATAAAAAATAGACACATGAGTGCTGCCAGCATTGCTGCAGAGGTTGAAGACGTGGGAGGTCAGCCTGTCAGTGCTCAGACCATACGCCGCACACTGCATCAACTCGGTCTGCATGGTCGTCATCCCAGAAGGAAGCTGACGCACAAGAAAGCCAGCAAACAGTTTGCTGAAGACAAGCAGTCCAAGAACATGGATTACTGGAATGCCCTGTGGTCTGACGAGACCAAGATAAACTTGTTTGGCTCAGATGGTGTCCAGCATGTGTGGCGGCGCCCTGGTGAGAAGTACCAAGACAACTGTATCTTGCCTACAGTCAAGCATGGTGGTGGTAGCATCATGATCTTGGGCTGCATGAGTGTTGCTGGCACTGGGGAGCTGCAGTTCATTGAGGGAAACATGAATTTCAACATGTACTGTGACATTCTGAAACAGAGCATGATCCCCTCCCTTCGAAAACTGGGCCTCATGGCAGTTTTAACGACCCCAAACACAACCTCCAAGATGACAACTGCCTTGCTGAAGAAGCTGAAGGTAAAGGTGATGGACTAAACCCAATTGAGCACCTGTGGCGCATCCTCAAGTGGAAGGTGGAGGAGTTCAAGGTGTCTAACATCCACCAGCTCCGTGATGTCATCATGGAGGAGTGGAAGAGGATTCCAGTAGCAACCTGTGCAGCTCTGGTGAATTCCATGCCCAGGAGGGTTAAGGCAGTGCTGGATAATAATGGTGGTCACACAAAATATTGACACTTTGGGCACAATTTGGACATGTTCACTGTGGGGTGTACTCACTTATGTTGCCAGCCATTTAGACATTAATGGCTGTGTGTTGAGTTATTTTCAGAAGACAGTAAATCTACACTGCTATACAAGTTGTACACTGACTACTCTTAAGTTATATCCAAGTTTTATTTCTATAGTGTTGTCCCATGAAAAGATATAATAAAATATTTTCAGAAATGTGAGGGGTGTACTCACTTTTGTGATACACTGTATATATATATATATATAGGAAGGCGTCACAGCAGTTAAATGGCCAGCACTGGGCGCTTCTGGTGTTCCAGGTTGGTGAATTACCAGTTATACTTTAATTCCGGCGTTTAGGACCACTTATTGTTAAAACTGTTGCTGTTAGAATGTTCAGCAAAGCATTATTTTACTGTAAAAGAGGATTGCAGTGGAGCCACAAGAGGGCATTAAAAGAGTCACATCATGCCGACCCCTAGGTTAGAAAATTTGACCACTGAACCAACTTGCCAACCCAACTACCCAAAAACAAACACATGATAAGCTTTGCTCGCTTGCTCCTTCTGTTTGCTTTTATCAAATTTTCCCTCTAGACCTCAGCACTGGGAGTGACGGAGCATGTGGAAGGGGATCCGTGCAAATTTGCTCTCTGGGTCGGACGCACACCTACCTCAGACAACAAAATCGTCCTCAAGGTGTGGATTTTGATGATGTTTCTTTTCTGCATGACAGCATCCAAATTCATGATGATGTAAAACTTGTTGAAGTTGTTTTGATCTTATTATGATCTTCTATCTGAGATCTATATCTATGGCCAATTTCATTCTTGTGGATCAAACTGATATGTGTAGTCAACCTCTTACATATGGGCATGGAGAAGTCACCAGCTGTAGTCAATCATAATGTATTGGGATGGTTTGTGCATTGCAAGAGAAGTGTGAGGTGAAGCCCTGCACCTGCAAGAACTGAAAATGAACCCAAGTGCAAAATACTTGACCAAGGTAGAACAAAACTGACAAATAAATTAGTGGATAAAGGCAAATAAATAAAGTGGCCAAAATAACGAAAACAAAGTAACAAATGAAAAACATCTGCAGCCGCAGCGGAGAAAGTGGGTAGAACAGGGATAGAACAGAACTGAGAAATGGTTCTCACAATATGACAGGCTAAGAAAAGATAGAGAACCCTAAACACAAGACAGAGATTGTGAAAAACGAACGATAAGCCCACGATCATTTACTGGCATAGTTTACATCCAGTGTGGTTCCACTATGTGAGGAACGCGCAGGAAAAAGGTTACACAGTCTCGGCAGCTTGCTCATTGGTTCTATGGTGACTTCCCTTAAACTGCCGTGATGCACTGAGTTTCCTAAAAATACATAGATGAATTATGCTGACCTCCCACACTAGAAAACTGAACCGGACCAAGCCTGCCGACATGGTTCTGGAGAAAAGCAGGTTTGTCAGAAAGCAGACCGAGCAAATATGTGAAAGAGAAACCATGGCATATAGAAAGACTCCCACCTGAAGCGGATTAGTGACTGTCAATGAAAAGAAACCGACACGTCAATCATCTGCGTCTCCATGCCCTCTCTGCCGGCCAAAAATGTCAGTGCAGAAGGACAAATGGCTCACTGTTGAACTCCTTAAGCAGCTGACCTGTATTACACATAATCACTAATGAGAAATCAGGAGGCCATGTCACTTAGTTAAATAACATATTGGAACTTTCTACACCACCAAATAAATCATCTGAGATGTTTGAGATGTTACATTTATTATACTTATTTTTTAGCCACTCACTTACTGTAGTTGCTTTGTGTAAATGAGCAACTTTATAAGAAGTGTGCAATTCTTTTTGGACACTTATGTAACACATAAGTCAGGGGTTTACTGTGTGGGCATGTGGTCTTTTAAGAAAGATGAGTCAGATGCAAATGTAAGTGTCTACATATTTATGCAAATGCACACACACACACACACACACAACAGGACCTTTAAACACTCTAGAGTGTAAGACAGTGAAAGTAATTGTGTGTGTGTGTGTTAAATTCCCCACAGGCCTCCAGTCTTGAGAATAAGCAGGACTGGATAAAGCATGTGCGAGAGGTGATCCAGGAACGTACCATCCACCTGCGGGGGGCGCTCAAAGAACCCATCCACATTCCCAAAACTACCACCAGCACAAAAGTCAAAGGAAGAAGGTACAGCAGCTCCCATTCTTACTCTGTGCTCCAAAAGATATCCTGTTGAGCACAATGTGATAATCTTTTAATGTGTGTTAATTCCAGGGATGGAGAGGAGCTGGACAGTCAGTGTGATGTGAGTAGCCAGCCAGACACCATTTCCATCGCATCCCGCACCTCCCAGAACACACTGGACAGTGATAAGGTGAGTTTAAAAAACCTTTACGGATGTTAAAGAGGTTCCTACAGAAGTACAGATGTGGCTAATATGAAAAAGTCAGAGGATTATTCGAAACGGAGGAGTAGAGAGTTGCTTAGCACTTCAGGGATTTCAAGCTCTTGAGTTCGAACCTCAGCTGTGCTATTGACCTGACCAGGCATCCAACTGGCACAACTGGCCATGCCTGAGGGAAGGAGGGAGAGTGGGTTGAATCGATTTGTCATTTGCTGGCTGGTTGAGGTACCTGCTTCAGGAATGGATGATTCACGGAGCATCACAGCATATCTCAGTACATTTAGTGATAGTCTGTGGCTCTCCTCGGTCAAGGTGCTGGTCTGCAACAGTGGAGGAAGTAACAATTGGGGAATAGATGGTACAGCTAGATAATCCTTTACACTTCTCCCAATTTGGTCATTTCCAAATCTCTACCATAATTCCTTTGCTCCTTGCACCACCCCCACGTGTGTCTATGTGTCTACTACTTTGCTGACGTCCCGACCAGACGGCAGATGTCGCATTTGCATTGGCAACAAGGAAAATCTCCCATCTGACCCTTGCTCCCCCCCTATGCCCAGTTGTGCCTGTTAGGCGTCTGACTAAGCAGGTAGCACTTCTAAGATTTGAACCCAAGAGCTAGAACTCTCCACACTCATTCCAGAAGGTTCATGCACCTGTAATGCAAAAATCTTGTTGGCTAACGAGCCGGGCACCTGAAGACAGAGCAGGCGTCTTTGCTAAAGTTTTTGCTAACAGCACAGACGTTCTTCCTCCCACTCTCTGGCTCAGCTTCCCTCTCCTACAGGCTTGTTTTTGTCCCAGATCACCATTGCAAACCTCCAACCCACACACAGTCTTGTGCACACACACTCTACACACAACACACACATGGTTTATCATACAGGCTGTGCACACACTCATACTTTGCATTATGTACGAAACTTAAAATGCACACTTCTGGCATCAGAAAGGTGTGACTATCGGGCACTCAGGTGGCTCAGCAGTCTAATACGCTATAAAATCACAAAAAAACTAACCGCCCCAAAAATGTCCTGTTTTTGCTGTTGATTGGCTAACGTGGTATGTTTTTCTAAATTGTTACTGGCTCAGTATGCAGCAAAGCCCACCTTTGGGGCTGCGTACAAAAAGCCCCATAGTCGCTTACAGCTTCATTTATTCATTCATTGTTTGTTTTACCACCACTTAATTCTATTCAGGGTCGCAGTGGGTACAATTCACTGGCCTAAAGGTAGAAAACACCCCAGAGAGGTTGCCAGTCCTTCACAGGGCAAACATACACACCTAGGGCAATTTTGTATATCCAATTAATCTGATGCATGCATTTGGACTTGCGGGAGGACACCAGAACTCCCGGAAGAAAACCTATCCAAACACTGGGAGAACATGCAAACTCCACATGTAAAGGACTCCGACCGCTCCACCTGGGAATCGAGCCTCTTTGTTAACAATACATTTAAAAAAATACATTATTATGTCAGTTTTGTTTTAAATTTTGTTTTACCGTCAAGTCTCAATCAGCACACAGTTAAGAATTGACACATAATAGCCGCTCAGGTGGCGCAGCGGTAAAGTACGCTAGCTCACCAGAGTTGGGTTTCTAGATGCATCGTATCGAAACTCAGCTCTATCTTTCCGACTGGGTTGGGCGGCAGTATGAACAACGTTTGGCTGTTGTTCAGGGGCTTAGGGGTAGAGTCGGAGCATAGGTCCTCATGACTGGTACAACTGCGGCCCCTGCTGGTTGACTGACGACGCCTGCACAGGGCTGAGGAATAACATTGAGGGGGGTGTGACCCTCCGTGCGCAGTGTCTCTCGGTGTATGAACTCGGCTCGTGCAGGTGAAAAATGCAGGCTGTACTGACTGCGTGACGGAGGGGGCGCAAGTCAGTTGAGTGGCGTCCTCAGTCAGTGTCAAAAGGGTCGAATCAGTATAGAGGACACAATCAGGGTAATTGGACACGATTACAATGGGGATAAAAGTTGGGGGGAAAAGTGGGAAAAAATAGATAATTAAAAAAATTTATAAAAATTTTTTTTAAAAGAATTGACACATAATTTACAATGAGACACTTTAAAAAGGGCTCAAGCACGCACACATTCATTTATTTAGCCAATGAGCAGCCAGTTCACTTTCTGAATGTTTTTGATGTGTGGAAGAAAACATGTGTGGACCGAGGATTGAACCCAGGTCCCCAAGACTCATATTGCTGTCCGGCCTCCATCTCTTCCACTGATAGATCATGCACCCCCAACTGCTCTCACAAAAACTTTAAAGAGTTTTATTCTCTTGCTACATTATACAGGCACAACAGTGCTGTGGCTGCAGTTTGTCCATTTCTTTCCTCATAAATGGTTCTGACCTGTGCCAGTCAACAAAAGGTGAAAAGGTCAGGACTGTTGGCGTCACTGCTGTTAATCAGCCTCCCGCACCTTTAAACGTCTGCAGCGTCTGCTCACGCTCCCACCTCCGTGCTGCCATCAGAAAGCCAGTGATGCTGTCACCGTGGAGATGATGAGACATGTCATCAGTCTCCATCGGCATGCAGGAGGACCAGGCAGTAAGAACGCACATTCAAAAGGAAGAAGAACAGCCTGTATGTTTGAGTTTAACCTCCGGTCGGTCTGCTTGAGGGATTTTCACAGCGATTATTTATCATACTGGAACGGGAGGATTTTATGGAGTGCAGAAGCTCGGCATCCGTGGCACACCTCCTCTGCTCTTTGGCGATGCCACACTACCAGTGGGTATGTGATTGAGTGGGATTGTGAGTGGCAGGATGCTCACAGGTTTCACTGTTTGTGTGTTTGTTAATATATGTTGGCTGGCATTGTTTATTCTTTGGCAGAGAAAAATCAACACATGCAGTCAGTCATTTCTCCTGGGCAGGGTTGAGATGGGTCCTGGTGGCACATAGAAATTCTGGGCACTGACTAACCAATCCTCCTGGGAGTTAAGGAGGAAAATAAAGAACCTGGAAATAACTCACACAGACAGACATAGACAAGAGGGCAGGATCAAACCCAGGTTCTCAAGACCCGTGTGGCAGTGCAGGTCTTACTTTACCAGCTACACTACCATACAGTGGGATTGGGGCCACCCAGCAACAGTGGACACAAAGCAGGAATCCTGAACCGGGCACTGGTCCATTCACATGGCAACACACACCTAGGTACAATTTAAAGCAGCCAGTCCATGCGATGCCACACTACCAGTGGGTATTTGATTGAGTGGGATTGTGAGTGGCAGAATGCTCACAGATTCCACTGTTTGTGTGTTTGTTAATATATGTTGGCTGGCATTGTTTATTCTCTGGCAGAGCAAAATCAACACATGCAGTCAGTCATTTCTCCTGGTCAGGGTTGAGATGGGTCCTGGTGCCACATAGAAATTCTGGGCACAAGACGGTAACACAAGCTGGAAGAAACACACTCACACTTACTTAGTCAGTCAGTTATTCACTCACACCTAGGGCCAATTTTGACCAACCAATCCCCTTTGGAGTTGGGGAGGAAAAAAAGACCAGAGGACGGGATCAAACCCAGGTTCTACAGACCCATGTTGCAGTGCAGGTCCCACTGTACCAGCTACACTACCATGTGGGTTATGGTTTCCAGAATTACCGATGCCACCCAGTAACAGTGGACACAAAGCAGGAATCCTGGACTGGGCACTGGTCCATTCACAGTGCAACTTACACCTGGGTGCAATTCAAAGCAGCCAGTCCACCTTCTGCATGTTTATTGAGAGGTGTCAAAGACGGTAGAACATGCAAATCTCCTGACAGACACTTGGTGGTTCGAACCCAGAAAAAGAGAGTGTGGGTGCTGCACAAAATGAGCACCCTTGATCCTGAATTCCGGTCACTTAAGCATAATAAAGATGGAGGTGCATTAATTGCTCTTAATGACCTCTTGGTGTTGGTGAATGAGTGAGTGAGTGGTCATTGACCAGCGATGGCTTGGCACCCTGTCCAAAATGTATTCCCACTACTCTGCTCTTATGTTCCTCAGCTGTCCGGAGGCTGCGAGCTGACCGTGGTCATGCACGACTTCATGGCCGGTAACGGTTCCGAGCTGAGCGTGAAGCGTGGACAGACCGTGGAGATACTGGAGAGGTCTCAGGAGAAGCCAGATTGGTGCCTGGTGCGGACCACAGATCGATCCCCCGCCCAGGAAGGCCTGGTCCCCAGCGCCATGCTGTGCATCGCCCACTCACGTAGCAGCATGGAAATGGAGGGAATATTTAACCACAAAGGTAGGATGGAGGATTTTCTTTTTTGAGGCTCAGTTCAAGTGGGGGTTACGCCTGGGTCCAAATGAGTTTTTGTCATGAACAGGAGGTCAAACTAGAATATTTGGGTCTTCTTGTTGTGTTGGTGTGACCAACTGTAAAATAGAAAATTGAATAATAAACAAAGGTCATTTGTTTTGATGCAGTTAGTAGTTTAGCCGTGTCTTAGCATTTTAGCTCCGGCTAAATAATTCAAACCTCATCTCCTTAAGATTCCTAGCAAGCTAGCTAACTCAGCAGCCCTAAGAGAAGCAAACAGTCCAATATGGCTCGAAACTGACTATTAACTGTTGCTTTTTAAAGAATAAAAATTAATTGGATAGATAGATAAATAGATAGATAGATGGACGGACGGACGGACGGACGGACAGATAGATAGATAGATACTTTGACCCTGAAGGAAATGATCATATATGATTGATTATATTTCATTATATATATTTCCAAATATAAATAGAACTCTAATGTTTGTTAAATTTAGTGCTTATCTTTTGAAAAAATTTGAAAATATAAATAAATATTCATGAATATGCAAATTAGAAATGACTAATATTGCTCCTGCTAGGGGTGTAACTACCAGGGGGGCAGGTGCACTGGGGCCCTGGCTGGGGGGGCTCTGGCTGGGGGGGCCCTCCACGACATGAACTCAACCCCCAGAGCAACTTACTGTACTAAGACCGTATACAGTCTGAGCAATTGAGGGTTAAGGGCCTTACTCAAGGGCCCAACAGCAGCAACCTGGTAATGGTGGGGCTTGAACCAGCAACCTTCTAATTACTAGTCCAGTACCTTAACCACTAAGCTACAGCATATCACAGCAGGAAGAGATGCCCAACCTTCCCTCCCTCAGACACAGCCGATTGTGTTTATGTGGATGCCCAGCCAGTTCAGTGACTCTGCTGGGGACCCTCCATGCTCAGAATGCTGCTCCACCCGAGCACCAAATCATAATGTTCATTCATTTATTCATTGTCTGTTTCATTGTAAATTCAGAGGGCAAAAGGTAGGAAACACCCTGGACACTCAAACTGTCCATCACAGGGCAAACACACACACACATACCTAGAGCATGTCTTTGGACTGTTGGAGGAAACCATAGCCCTGCAGACATGGGAAGAACATGCAAACTCCACATAGAAAGGACCCAGATCGCTCCACCTGGAAATCGAGGTGACAGTGCTACCCACCGACTGTTCCGCTGCCAAGATTATAACATTTTCCAAATAATTTTCTAATAGTGCTAATAAGTTCTTATATAGTCTCATTTTTTGTGATTTTTGCTCTATAAAATTTTATCTTTTATTTTTTACCTAATCATTAAGTTCAAGTGCAGATTCAGGCATGAAATAATAAAATCCTCCTCAGCCTGGAGGCTTTTCCACACAGACGGGTCCTGACTGGTGTCAGAGAATTCCAGCTTTTTAAAAATAGTTTACTGGCATCCAGCTGTGACTTAGATACCAAACACAGATGATTCACTCCTCTGTACGTTCAGGCTGCAGTCTGTTCTGAAGTGATCATGACTGCCCCCTAACCCCTCGAAAGGTGCACTTCCTGTAAGTAAGTGTAGTAAGGACATTAAAGGGCGTATTCTAAAGCAGAATTAAAAAATTGTCCAAAATTTAAAAGTCCAAAATTTAGTTTAATAAGTTGGGACTGTAGGCAGAGTTCCCAGGCGAGAGAAAGAAAGAACCATAGAGACATGATTGGACAAGTTTGGTGTGGAGGAATTCACACATGTGCATGTACAGTATGTGTCCACATACTTTTGGCCATATAGTCATAAACCCAGTACCTGTCGTTTGCTTCAGTCAGGTAGATTTTTTTTCCAGAAGAGTAGAGGCGGTTATATGAGCATGGTTTTGGAATAGGATGTCCAACAAGCTCATGATCAAGCTCAGGGCATTGGTAGCTTAATGGATAGGTATATAAAAAGTGTACCAAAAGCCCTCATCTGAGAAGGTTACTCACAAGACTTTGAAGTATGTCTGTGGGAATTTGTGCTCATTCAGGAAAAAGTGCATTTGTATGGCTGGGCACTGGGCATTCAATTGATGTTCCAGTTCATCACAAAGCTGTTCAGTGGGGCTGGGCCACTGGAGTTTCTTTAAAGTCATGCTGGTACAGGAATGGATACGTGTACTGGACTCGTGATCAAAAGGCCGCTGGTAGTGAATGGTAGCACTGACGCCTCACAGCAGGAAGGCCCTGGGTTCAATTTCCCTGCCAGGTGGCCGTGGTCCTTTATGTTTGCATGGTCTTCCTGTGTCTGCTTGGGTTTCCTCAGGTGCTTTGGTTTTCTCCCACAGTTGAAAGACATACAGTCAGGCAAACTGGAGCTACAAGAAATTACCTTTAGTGTTAGTGGGAATGTTTGTGTGTGTGTGTGCTCTGTGATGGACTGGTGACATATCCAAGGTGTTTCCTGCCTTTTGCCCAATTAATCAGACCCACTGTGACCCTAACCAGAATACATTTGGGACAATTTTGGGATTCAGTAGTAGCCTGGTGGCTAGAGCTTTGGGCTATCAACTTAAAGGTTGAGAGTTTGAATCCCAGCTCTGCCATTCAACCACTGTTGGGCCGTTGAACAAGGCCCTTAACCCTGTCTGCTCTAGGGGTGCCGTACAGTGGCTGACTCTGCGCTCTGACCCCAACTTCTAAACAAGCTGGGATATGTGAAGAAAGAATTTAGTTGTACTGCACACCTGTATATGTATATATGACAAATAAATGCATTCTAAAGCGGTGGTAAAACAGTAAATAAAATAACCTGCTTAATAAGATGACTGTGTATCACATCACAAAGGAAAACAGATGAAAGGACAGGACAGGTGCATCCCTAGTGTTTGTAAAAATGCCATGCTGTTTGTCATTACTAAGCATTGCTGACCACTCATCCCTTCACTATTGAAGCAGCTGGACTGTGAATGTTCTGTAGTATGAATCACTGTGTGTGAAAGACTTTGCTTGGTCAGATATTTCTAACAAAGAGGGATCAGAAGCATGACGTGTCCAGTGAAGGAATCTAGGGTCGACTGGTTTTGCATAGTGATGAGAAGAGTCAGCTAGAACAGCTTCTTATTAGTATGTAGAGAACTTGACTCAACCAAAAGTATGTGGACACCCCTCCTGAATAATAAGCTTAGGTGTTTTAGCCATGCCCATTTTCATACAGGTATATAAAATCAGTTATATTAAATATATGATACATCTTCAGCTTTGTGGCAACACCTTGGATGAAGATTTTTTCTGTTCCAAGTCAGGTCTATAAACATATGATTTGTTGACTTTGCGGAGAAACTCACAGAGCCCTGACATGATGCAACTAAACACGTTTGGGATGAACTGGAATGCTGATTGTGAGCCAGACCTTCATATCCAACATGAGTGCCTGACTTGACAATTGCTACTTTGACTATAAACTGATTGTCAAAAATGCAGCTTGTTTTTTAATTACAATAATTGTTGTAAGTATTCGGTTGGATGGTACTGTATTAAATACACTACATACTCAAAAGTATTTGGACACCAGACCATGAGCTGTTGGACATCCCATTTCAAAAAGAAATGTTATTAAAATAGAGTGATGTTTATGTGATCATTTCAGCTATAACAACAGCCTTTCTTCTGAGAAAGCTTCTCAAAAGACTTTGAGGTATGTCTGTGAGAATTTGTGCCCATTTAGTCAAAACCGCATTCAAATGGCTGGGCACTGATGTTGGTCAAGAAAGCCTCAGTTGATGTTCCAGTTAGTTTCAAAGCTGTTCAGTGGGGCTGAAGTCAGGGCTCTGTGCAGGTCACTGTTTTTCTATATAGTGTAGCTGAATGAATTTATGATTCACAACAGCTGTTAAATACATAGAGGAACTTGAAGAATCCCAAGTGTCTGAAGCATCCATGACTTGGTTTCATTATTATTATAATAAAATAAAATAATTATTAATCACCTTACAATCCAAAGGAATTTTAAAATCTAATTTTATTCAGTTTTAACTGTAAATCTTTCCTACTGCGACTTGAAGAACCTGAGCTAAATTATGCCGTTTTTCTTTTTTACTGTGGGCGTGAGAGAGGTCAGAGTTGACGTTGTCATACCAAGGACCATGATTATTTATAGAACATGTAAAAAGAGACTCACTGCAATCCACAGGTTTTAGGTATCACAGATTTTGACAGTTGGTTTGGTGCAACACTGTATGGTGGTGTTAAAAAGTACGATCAATTTAAACAATATGACATTAAAGAAACAGTCTGTGATGAATTGTCGATCTGTCCAGAGTAGTCCTGCCTTACACCCAGTGTTTCCCAGTGGAAGCCTTTCGAGACCCTGGCCAGGATAAAAAGATCTACCTCGTAGGAAAAAAGGACTGATGCTTTAATCAATCAGCTTTTATTAGGGCTTAATTACTGCCAGACATACAAAATATATATTTTATTTATTTTTAATCTTCCCATTAAAGTAAAGCAGTTACCTTTTTATAAGGAACACTGTGTTTTTACAAGGAACACTATGGGTGTGTTCGAAATAGTGATCTCTCTACATAGACAGCATTTGACGTCATCCTACGCTCACTCCCGAGAAGGAGGCTGTTTGAAATCCTAGATGTCTTAATATGCTCACTAGTAAGGTGTCTTAAAATTTTTACAGTATTTTGACTCGAGAACGAGTGAGCATCCGATGCTGCCTTAGCGCTGGGGCAATCCCAGCATTCAGTGCGGCCCAATTTTTCTCACAGAAAAAAAAAAAACATGGCGGACGGTGTGGAGAAAACATAAATAAATTATTATTTATTTTTAATTTGTATAAACTTGCACAAGTGTTTTAATTAGCAAATTCGGACTTGTCAGTGAATTTAACCGTTTTCGCTACACGAAGGGAGATATTAGTTGACAGGCTAGTGCACTGCGCCACCCTATCCCATTGGTTTGAATGGCATGAGGCTAACTGTGTTAGCTTAATTAGCGAAAACTGATGAAATCACTGTCTAAGTAGCGTGTTCGAATAACCTGACTTAGAATCCTCTCTAATTAGGCAGCTGCCTATATAGGCAGTAAGACAGCAAGGCAGCTCACTAGGTTTTCAAACACACTCCATGTCTCCATCTGAGAAAACTTCAGCTTTTTAAATATATCAGTCTGGGAAAAGGTGACAAAACTATTTGTAAGGCTCTAGGACTGCACTGAACCACAGTAAAAGCTCTACACAACTCTACACAAAGGAAACTAAAGTTACCAGCATATTTAGCTCTCACATGATGTTTATTTATTCTTGATTGGAGTATTTTGAGCTGTATGTGCAGCTGTAACTGTATTTTTGTAATTATAGTGTATTCCTCCACACCACTGTATATGAAAATAAACACACATGATACAAACCCACCACGCCAGATTCCATGATCTTGATTGGTTGGTGCATGCTAAGCCACTTCCTCTATTAGTCTTATGTCTCCCTATGTGGCAGCAACTCAGTGTATAAAATCACTTTTGTGCTTGTTGGTGCTAGACAGGCTGGTGAGCTGATGAGCATGTCAGAATCTGTTGATCTTGAGGTAGCCAGAACGGTCTATAGAGTTCTGTAGCGTTCATATAGACTGGTGTAAAAAAATCCAGTGACTGGCAGTTCTGCAGATGGAAAATTGGCTTGTTGATGGTGACTAGAAGAGAACGGTGAGACACTGGTTGAGGAACTAAAATAAAATTTGCAACCATGGTGAACAAAAAGCAGCTCAGAATGCATGACACTGAACTCTGAAGCGGATGGTCTACAACAAGAAAAAAAAAAAAAAACATAATTGAACTGGAATTTAAGGCTACAGTGGGCACAGGTTTACCAAAACTGGTATGATAAAAGATAGGATTGGAACACATTCTCTGGTATTTTGATTTCTGCAGCCACATGTAGGTAGTAGGGTCATAATTTGCATTAAGATAATGAATTAATGGATGCTGGTGGAGGTGGTGGCGTAATGGGTTGGGAAAGGTTTTTGGAAAAAAAATACCTTTATGGTTTGAATGCCACCGCACTACTGTTACTGTGCATGTGGATGCCTTAATTGCCACAATAAACCATCTTATAATGGCAACTTAAAGGATGAAAATTTACCATGTTACAAAGCACTAGTCACCTTAAACGGGTTTCATAAACATGACAAATCCGAATCCACCTGATCACCTTCGGGATGTGGTAGAACAGCAGATTTGCAAATGTGCTCGATGCAATCAAGTTATGGACAAAATCAAAGGATGTTTCGCTGAATCCATGTCTGTTTGGTAATACAAGTCAGTGTGTGGAAGTTAAGACCACGTTCTTCCCTGAATGTTGATTGGTACTGATCTGAGGGGCAAAGGAGCCTTGTGTGTGTTCATTCAGCAACAGGAAGAAGTGTTACTGGCTGCAGCCCAGCCACTAAAACCAGCCAAACCCACCCTGCAACAGCACCACTATTATACTGACCACTGTGCATTACTATATTCCTGCACTAATCACCCAGTGCTCATGAGAGAGGCACTTGTCTCTGTAACTGAGACATATAATTCCTCAGACCCATCAATATTATCATATTCAATCCCATCAATGTTATCATATTCAAACCCATCAATGTTATCATATTCAATCCCATCAATGTTATCATATTCAATCCCATCAATGTTATCATATTCAAACCCATCAATGTTGTCATATTCAAACCCATCAATGTTATCATATTCAAACCCATCAATATTATCATATTCAAACCCATCAATATTATCATATTCAAACGCATCAATATTATCATATTCAATCCCATCAATATTATCATTTTCAATCCCATCAATATTATCATATTCAATCCCATCAATATTATCATATTCAATCCCATCAATATTATCATATTCAATCCCATCAATATTATCATATTCAAACCCATCAATATTATCATATTCAATCCCATCAATATTATCATATTCAAACCATCAATATTATCATATTCAATCCCATCAATATTATCATATTCAAACCCATCAATATTATCATATTCAATCCCATCAATATTATCATATTCAAACCCATCAATATTATCATATTCAATCCCATCAATATTATCATATTCAAACCATCAATATTATCATATTCAATCCCATCAATATTATAATATTCAAACCCATCAATATTATCATATTCAATCCCATCAATATTATAATATTCAAACCCATCAATATTATCATATTCAATCCCATCAATATTATCATATTCAAACCATCAATATTATCATATTCAATCCCATCAATATTATCATATTCAAACCCATCAATATTATCATATTCAATCCCATCAATGTTATCATATTCAAACCCATCAATATTATCATATTTAATCCCATCAATATTATCATATTCAAACCATCAATATTATCATATTCAAACCCATCAATATTATCATATTCAAACCCATCAATATTATCATATTCAATCCCATCAATTTTATCATATTCAAACCCATCAATATTATCATTTTTACTCTTTTTTAAACCCATAATTATCACTCTACCTAAACGCTTTAGTATTTCTTAACCAGTCCCAATGCCATCTGCTCAAACCAATTAATATTAATCTACCCACATCTGTTAATATTATCCAAATTATTTCTCCCAAAACCCCACTTTGGTGCCACCTTAAACACTTCTCACAACGGAAGAATGTAGTCCACCAAAGTACACAATCAAGGTCCTCATTTTTAGAACCAGTGTTGCTGTGTGGCATCCACAGTAGCTGCTGTGATACCCTTATCTTAATTAAAGCTTAACTAAATGAAAGTAAATATTTGATTGGTGTGGAATTAATGTAGTTTAGATTTCTATTTTAGAAAGTTCCAATTCTTAAAGTGAAGATGATAAGGTGGGTGGCACAGCTGGTAGCGTGGGTATCACACAGCAACATGGGTCCTATGGACCTATAAGCGATCTTGCCACCAGCTCTGTCCATTTAGGGGAAAATATTTAATCCTTTTGATTTTTTTTTTGTAAACACCTGTAATGGAGTGAGTCCTTGTTTCCTGTCTTCCTTTTTTCTAATCATCCCTCTCTCGTACTTTCTCTCTCTCTCTCTCTCTCTCTCTCTCTCTCTCTCTCTCTCTCTCTCTCTCTGTATTTCTCTCACTCCCCCCTCTCTGTTCTAGCTCTCAGTCCAGCCCTCCTTTGCCTCCTCATTCTGTCTCGGTCCTCCGTTCGGTATGTGTCAGAATTTCAGTTCTCAGTGGAACAGTTGTGCACACAGAGAGCACCCACATCTTCAACATGGCACACAGCCTGAGCTCGTTTTTATCTTTAGGTCCAATGTACCATTTAAAATCGACGGGTGGACATACTGAAAATTGTAAGGTCTGGCTGCTGGATTTGGGTATGTACCATGGACTGGACTGTCCTTTATGTTTACTTAGTACGAAGTTCTGATGTGTTGCTGTTATACCTAATCGTTAAATTAACAGGTATTATGTAGCGATTGGCATTTTGGTCATTTTTACAGATCAGTGCTTGACCGAGATAGCATGTGAGTATTTAAGTACTTGGACTGGATTATAATGGTGCACCTATTTGATCCAGTTATGTGTCACTGCTCATAAAACAGCAGCTGTGGATTGTTTACGCATTGCATGATTGAATTATAGGAGAATGATCTGAACTTTACTAGTATTGTAAAACAGTAAAGAAAAATAATTGAGGAAATAATATATGCATTTTATTTAAAGAATCATCAGTGAGTTTAGATGTGACATTTCAGGATTCACTTACTTTTCAAAGTTAAACTTGTTTGAGTATGTTATGGAGTTTATGCTTTTTTCATGTTGGTTCTCTGCTAGTGTGTTGATTCGTTCCCTCATAATTTGTTGGGGGTTTTTTTGGTTCAGAAATGAAAATGTGCTGATTTGATTCCTTCCCAGATTCACAGAATGTGTTCAGTAGCAATTTAAATGTCAAATAGTAATAAAGAGTTAAATTACAGTATTTAATAAAGAATAAATAAGCTTTGTAAGGCCAACATGACGCATTTATTCAAATAAATGTTCACTGTAGCTAAGATCTGCATCATTTTTATTTGTTAGTCCACACCAACTATGCTGAGTTTAACAATGGAACTGCAGAAACTTATAAACTTATAAACCTCTTCTCATTAAGTGTGCTTGTAGGACCTCTCATTAATATTTAGTTAGATTTCAAGAAAGAGTCCCAAATTGTGTCCACTTTACTTCTAGTGTTCAATACATACAGTACACTTGCACTCTGCAATACGTCATGTTAAAGAAATTGAAATTAGAGAAATAGCCTTGTAATTTGTGATTCCAAAATCTATTGAGTATATAAAATAATAATCTGTAATTCTACAATATTATACAAAATACGCACACATATGCTGGATGTTCACTGTCCTACTGTCTCGTGTCAAGTTTTAGGCTGTTGTACATATAGTACTTTGCACTTCTCTGTGACAACATATGTCACCCTAACGCAATATTTAAGTGACACATCCAATGCAAATTCAGGGGGACATTCAAGAACTTAAAGATCAGATGATTTATAGACTGGTCGAGCGAAACTGTGGTCATTTATATGTGCTTTTTCATCTTTATTTTTCCCATGGGAGCTAGGAGTTTACACCTATTAGCCCTGACATCCCTGCAGGGTGTTTAAGGTGCATTCCTCACATTGTTCTACACAGCGCTCACAGAAAAGACAGAACACTCAAAACAGGCCAATTAGAACAGGCTTAATGGTAAACCTGGAATTCATGGCTCCAAAGCCAAAAAACAAAGAAATCATGCATCATGAGTGATCATGTTTATTCTGTGGCTAACAGATTGTGGAACTGGTCATTACTGCTGCTGTGTTCTTGGTATTTCTGTGCAGACCTCTCAGTATTAAAACAGCTAGTGTTGGTGTGTGGAGGCGTTTTTTAAAGGTCTTGAGAAAATTAATAAAAATCACTGCAAGGATTCAGACTGTCTCAGACTTTTTCGGGCTCTGGGTTGTTATGGTTTCACCAAGCTGATCGCTGTGTAAGAGCTGCAGTTACAGTTATTATATCGGCTTTGTTAACCTCAGGACACAGAATTCCAACAGTGCTGCCTGTGCAGTTCTAACTGAATCATTGCACTGATTGTCAGATTATTATTCTTTCAACATGCATAATTAGCTCTGATTGATAAAAAAAAAAAATCTAAATAATTACATTTCCCATTTCAGAGGCTTTGATTGAATAATTGCATTGATTGTTAGTGAAATGAGACACCAACTGAATGCACTGGTTCTTAGTAAAACAAATCACCTAATTAAATAATTGCATTAATTTTTAGTAAAATTAATCAGCTAAATCATCTGCATAGGAAAGTGCTTTTTTCCACTAATTACATGATTGCCGTGATTTACAGTAAAATGAAACACCTAACAAAATTAGTGCATTTGGTGTTGGTGAAATGAATCACCTAAATGAATCAGTGAATTACCTAATGAAAGCTTATATTCGCATAACCAAATAAGTGCATTTGGTGTTGGTGAAATGAATCATCTAAATGAATCAGTGAATCACTTAATAAAAGGGTATACTTGCATAACAAAATCATTGCATTTGGTGTTGGTGAAATGAATCACCTAAATGAATCAGTGAATTACTTAATGAAAGCATATATTCGCATAACCAAATCAGTGCATTTGGTGTTGGTGAAATGAATCACCTAAAGGAATCAGTGAATCACATAATAAAGGGTATATTTGCATAACAAAATCAGTTCATTCAGTGTTGGTAAAATGAATCATCTAAATGAATCAGTGAATTACCTAATAAAGGGTATATTTGCATAACAAAATCAGTGCATTCGGTGTTGGTGAAATGAATCACCTAAATGAGTCAGTGAATTACCTGATAAAAGCATATATTCACATAAACAAATCAGTGAATTTGGTGTTGCTAAAACGAATCACCTAAATGAATCAGTGAATCACCTAATAAAAGGGTATACTCGCATATTAAAATCTGTGCATTTGGTGTTGGTAAATAAATCACCAAAATGAATCAGTGAATCACTTAATAAAAGGGTATATTTGCATGAGAAAATCAGTGCATTCGGTGTTGGTAAAATGAATTACCTAAAGGAATCAGTGAATCACTTAATAAAAGGGTATATTTGCATAACAAAATCAGTGCATTCGGTGTTGGTAAAATGACTCACCTAAATGAATCAGTGAATCGCCTAACTCAGTGAATTGTTTGTCTGCGTAAATGAATGATTGTAAATTGAATCATTTGACTGAATCATTGAAATGCACTATACATTTGCAACATTAAAGCAAAAAAAAATGTATGTGCATTAGAAGAATAAAAGTTTAAAGGTTTAAACTGATTGTTTGACACCACTGAACTTGTGTCTTTTCCACAAATGCAGCCCTGACCTTCCTTCACACCCCACAGGATAAGAATGTGACAGGACTGTTGACTCCCTCGTAAATCAGGGTTAGACAGTCAAGATATAAACCAGTAGCTTCACATGAGAGACTTCAAAGCAGGTCACTGCTCATCAAAGCCCTTCAGACGGTCACCTCTGGAAAAATGTCTGTGCTTTTCCCCAATCAGTCAACATGACAAAGATAATGAGTCCAGTCTTGGTTTTCATGTGTAGTCAGCTAAAACGACGGCGGGCTCAAAGTTTGCTCACTCCATCACGCTAATTGGACTATTTTAAGGGGAACTTGTCGAGACAATCAGACTGAGTAGACCATGGGTTTGTATCCCACAGCTTATGACACTTGGAGGTTGGCTGTTGTTTTTATTAAATAATCCTGTTATTTGTATATATATTATAGTTGCATTGCTCAATGTCGTATCATCCTTACTATCACAAATAATATTTGAGGAACATTTGAATCAGTGCAGTGGTTTTGTAATCCCATGAAAATAGCACCTGAAGAACACAAGTCTGGGCTGGACTGTTTTCATTTTTTCTGTCAGTCACATAATCATATATATATATATCACACCCCCTAGAACCATGTATATATTTAACACAAACGTGACAGACTTATGTGCTTAATGACCAGGAATTTAATCTAAATTCAACTCACAATGTTTTTAATCTACAGAAGGATATGGATATGTATCCCAAGACTGAAGTGACATATCACCTAAATGAATCAGTGAATCACCTAATAAAAGGGTATATTTGCATAACAAAATCAGTGAATTTGGTGTTGGTAAAACGAATCACCTAAATGAATCAGTGAATCACTTAATAAAAGGGTATATTCACATAACAAAATCAGTACATTCGGTTGTTGGTGATGGTTTAAGTGTATGTCAACTTTTGCCTTTAAAATTATTTGATGAGTACTTGCACGCCAACACCTTCATGCCAACAAACTATTTAAAAGGCATGTCAAAAGTAAGCATTGCTTTTCACTTAGCCTCAAACATTAGCACTGGACACTACTGTAAATTTAAATGCAACTGGGTTCTGTTGTATTTAAACACGACTATAGAGATTTTGGGCAAGCAACACTCGGAAATTGTCTCTGAGAAGAAGCTGAAACTGGGTTGTGGTTGGATTGTCCAGCAAGACACTGATCCATAGCACACAACCTCACACTGGTCATCCTAGTCCTCTTTAAACCCCAGTGAGAAACTGAAAAGAAGAGTCCACAAGAATGGACCTAGGAGCCTAAACTGAGGAACCACTCTTAGATTTCTTGCTTGTTTGTATGGTCTTTCTGTCTCTGTAACGCAAAACGGCAGAGGCTATCCACCAGCATGAACATTTTTCTTTCATTTAAGACAGATCGGATTGTCTGTGTGGGAGACTCTGGATACCTTAATGATGCGAGTGGTAGAATTGATGTAGGTGGCATGTCTTCTTCATATCACTCCTGCTTAATCCCAGAAAATGCTCATAATTGTCCACCGCAGCCATATTGCAGAACCTTTCCTTTCTACTTGCTTAGTACAAACATGTCCAGAGCTTTTGCATTACAAAACTGTACCGGGGTAGAATGGATGTGTGCTGTGTTATTCTTGTTGTGTTATTTTGGCTGTAATTTTGCTTTGTAAGTGTGAAAGGTCAGAGGTCAGTGTAACAGAGGTTAAGGCAAAGATTCTAACCACTCAGAGTAACAGCTGAGAACACTTTGTTTTTTTTAGTATTGCCATTGATTCAAATCTTCAAGCAAGTAATGCAGCTATTAATTGAGATCTGTGAACATGGAGTATAATAATAATAAAAATAATAATAATAATAGTCATTTTAAATTATGAGCACTTTCAAAATCCAGTGGATGCTTTGCTTCAGTACTTCACGAAGCTGTAATGAACGTATCTGGAACAGGATAAATGTGTATTTTACCTCTACACACATTGAGGAGGAATGTTAGAGAGGCAAAAATTCTTCCAAGGATCATGGCTACAATAAGGCACCACCTTTGTGCTAAAAAATGTTTGGAAGCTGCAGCACAAGTTGTTTCTTGCATCTAATCATAATGTACATAAAACATAAATGTATGGCCGCTCAGGTCGCGCAGTGATAAAAACACACACTGCACACCAGAGCTGGGATCTCGAATACATTGTATCGAGTCTCAGCTCTGCCTGCCGGCTGAACTGAGCGACCACATGAACATCGACTGGCCTGTTGTTCCTATAAAGGTGGGGTATTGAGCCAGATAGGGACTCCTCGTAACTGATGCACTACGACCTCTGCTGGCTGATTGATGGTGCCTGCACAGAGATGGGGAGAGAGTTCTGATCAGGGTGGGTCTCTCTGTACACAGAGCTGGTCCGCGGCTGATTTTGTCTGGTGTAGGTGACAAAATGCATATGGCTGCTGCCCACATGTCTGAGGCGGCGTGGGTTAGCTTCGTTCTCCTCGATCAGAGCCGGGGCCGGCATTAGTGGAGAGGAAGCATGACGCAATCAGGCAATTGGACGCGCTAAAAAGTCGGGAGAACAAGGGGAGAAAATGCATAAACAAAATAAATAAATCTGTATATATATATAAACTAGGGCTGGGCGATTTTCACGATTAATTCGGTTAATTCGAATGAACGTTTTCACCCGATGTTAGAAATGTGACAATCGCGATTGTTTACATACTTTATATTTTAATTAAAATACTAACATGTCACGAGGCAGAAACTGACCAGACACTCGCGGAATATAAATCAAGGAAAGTTTAATATCAAAAAGGCAAAAACAGTGTACAAAATCAGTGAAAACTAAAACAGTAAACAGAAGACAACAAGGGTCATACACGGTAACGGTTAGATTCAGTAATAAGGAGCGCAAACACGATCGGCAAAACGAGACACACGAACTGAAGAGTTTAATTAAGATTCACTGAATCGAACACAGCTGAAATGAATCAAAACTCCGGAGCCGATGAGCAATATCAGGATTGGCTGACCGGGGACATGTGATAGTCACGTGACAGTCCGTGGGAGCATGGGAATTGTAGTCTATATTGTTAGAAGCAGATTTTAAGACCTCCATCCACCCCCCAGTCACAAGAGGACAAAATCAAAGTTGAGCTGAGTGATTACTTGATGTCCCCCCAGTGTAGATACTGATACAGACTCATTTATATGGTGGAAACAGTAAACAGACTCGTGTTCCTTTTAAGAAACCTGTAAAGAACTTATATGGTTGTGCACTTTTCTTAATGTAAGGAGGTTATGCTGCACATTATTTAAAGTGAGTTGTTTGTGAGTTATTGTTATAAAGGATATAGCTAATTAAGATTTCTATTTTGTTTTAATTATTGTTAATTATTGTTATATTGTTATTGTTATAAAGTTTGAGTTCCTTAAAAGGATAATTAAAGGTGGTGCTGTTACTATTTTTGCACTTCTGCAGTCTTTTAAATTAAAATGTAAAAAAAAAAGAAATTTGAGTCTTTTTTCAATTGCATTACACAAGAACATACAAAAAAATCGAAATCGTAATCGAGAATCGGTAATAATTTTAAAATAATTGAGATTTTTTTTTTTTTTTTTTGCAAAATCGCCCAGCCCTAATATACACACAAATGTATGATTTGCTAGACGCTACTGGAACTTGGCTGCAGCTGGATTCTACACCATTATTTCCATTAACAACAAAAACAAGAGTGGTTTAACATGTTGCCCTTACTGTATTTACACACCCATGTAAATATTGCCCAGTTACAAAAGTAACAATATAAAAAATATTTAAAAAATAATTTGACATATCTTTGGCCAACAGGATCCCACATATCCCTGTAGAACACTGAGAAGAAACAGTGGAGGTGGTTCTTCATGGAGATCAATACTAAACAGAAGGTCTTATGCAAGAATTATGTAAACCTGAGCTCAGCTTGGCTGTGGCGCTTCTGAAGGCCGCAGCGCATCATTTATAAAAAGACTTTCTGAGAAGAAGTGGAAATAGAAAGTGCTGCAGTCGTCTAAAAATAATGCCACTGTTTTGTTTGTCTCCAGTCCCTGGTGATCAGTTTTGCTCAGATTAGATTTGATGTATACAGTCAGTACATCAGTGACTCATGATTTAGGGCCATTCATTTTTCCAGTTTACCCAATAAAGTCACAGCTAATTTATCTACCTTTTGTTTGTATGTTAATAGATGAGCAACTGGGTTCTGTTGTATTTAACCACGTCTATAGAGATTTTGGGTAAACAACACAGGAATTGTAGTTTTACAAAGAAAAGACCTAATCCCTGTGGTGAATATGTTGGACGATTTGTGTGATTTATAGACTGTTTTCCCTCCAAAGGTCCAGGGAACCTTGTTAGGTTACATGGCATCATGGACTCCATGAAGTACCAGGAGATTTTAAATGAAAACTGGGTTGTGGTTGGATCTTCCAGCTTCCAGCAAGACACTGATCCATAGCACACATATAAATCCACACTGGTCATCCCAGTTCTGCTTAAACCCCAATGAGAAACTGAAAAAAAGAGTCCAAAATATTATAGCCATTCTAAGAGGGCATAATTAGCTCTTTTTTAAATACCTAAAAGCTCATGTGAATGAAATAGGACCTAATAAGTGCATTTACTAAAGAAGATACAAAGTAATTATGCATCTTAAGCAATTCCCAGTAGTTTAAAAGGTGTTAACAGGTGGATGCAAGAGTGTTGCTAAGCAGTTGCTATCGTAATCTAGGGCAGGGTTTTTCAAACCCTGGGTCGTGACCCTTGTATGGGTCACAAGCCAAAATAATTGGTTGCAAAGAAAAATAATAATAATTAAATACGCTGACTTTAACAGTCACATCAACACAAAATGAACTTCTACACGACTGCCCCCTTGTGAAGGCTTTATGTTACATCTTGTAAATCACAGTGGGACCAGATTGCCACCATTTATTAATTGTGTTTTGTTTTGATGCATTGTTTGTGTTGCTACTGTTGGGTCACAGTAAACATCATTGACAAAATGTGGGTCGCTGGAAAAACGTTGTTGCTAGGCTATTGCTGTAGCATCCTAGGTGGTTGGTAGAGGGTTGCTATGTACTTTTGTAATGAAGTTGATGTGCTTGCTAGGATGTTCCTGGTGGTTACTAGGGAGCAGCTAGGTGGTTGTTACAGTGTCCCAGGTGATTACTAGGCTGTTGCTAGTGCAAATAGAGGGATGTCCTAAAAACCCTATTAATTTTTTTTTACATTAAAAAAATTGCCTAAGTGGTACACTATATGGCCAAAAGTATTTGGACACCTGACCATGAGCTTGTTGGACATCTCATTTCAAATATCAGTGATGTTAAAATAGAGTGACGTGTATGTGATCTTTTTCAGCTATAACAACAGACAATCTTCTGAGAAGGCTTTTCACAAGACTTTGAAGTATGTCTGTGGGAATTTGTGCCCATTCAGTCAAAAGAACATTTGAATATCAGTCAGGTCCAGTTTATTCCAGAGCTGTTAAGTGGGACTGAGGTCAGGACTTTGTGCAGGCCACTGAATTTCTTTAAACCAAATTTTTTTCCATGTCTTTATAGATCTTGCTTTATGCACAGGGTCACAGTCATGTTGGAACAGGAAAAGGCCTTCCCTAAACTGTTGTAGCACAGTTGAAAGTATATAACCTCCTTCATATAGTTGATTTATTACACCTGTTAGCGGTTGTTGTGGCTCAAACACATGAATTCATTAATCAGAAGGGGTGTCCCAATACTTTTGTCTCACTATCAGATGGAACATTCTGGTTTGGTGTTGATGGTTTAAATGTGTTGCTCATTAAAATTCTAATCACCTCCTTGTCCATTTTTTCCAGACACTCTTTCTGTATCCAGTAATGATGGAACAATGTCAGGTAGTGCCACGCTCCAACCCAGTCACCTGCAGGGCTCACCGGGTGCCAAGCGGCCAGGTAATACACTGCGCAAGTGGCTGACGAGCCCGGTACGACGTCTCAGCAGTGGTAAGGCTGACGGGCATGTGAAGAAACTGGCACACAAGCACAAGAAGAACCGCAAGAGCGCCGAAATACAGAGAGACCTGGATGAGATCGGGGTGACACCACAGGATGAGACTGTTGAAGAGGTGAGTAACGTGGACAAAGAAAAGGCACAATCACTATGAAGTAAATAATCCACTGCTAGCCAGCTAGCTTATTTTGAACTGTAGTTCCTGTTGCTCATAACACATTAACACACCTCCATATCATGATAGATGCTGGCTGGCTTAGTAACTTTGGACCGGTAACCATCAGGATGGTCCTTCTCCTCTTAGTCCTGGAGAACACAATGTTCATTCTTTCTAAAAACAGTTTGAAAGTTGGACTCGTCGGTGTGTTTGAACCCAGAGAAGTTAAGACTCTACTGTGTAAAGCAGAAGCCATTTATCAACAACATCCAGAAACGTCACTCGATTCCAGACAGCATTTCTGGGTGTTATTGATATATTACATGTGTCAATGCAGTGATGAACTGTGTATATTCCAGAGCCAGTACAGAAGCATTTTTAATATGGTGCTTCCAAGAGTATTGATCTTTATGCACAGAGCTTCAGCTGAATCTTTCAATAATGTTATGGACAGTAGTTGGTGAAATCCGGGAACACCAGCCGTAGTTCCCGAGCTTTCCACAAGCTTTCCAGTCTTACAGGGCTCTTTTCTAACTTAGTTGCAGAGATCAAATTAGGAATTACATTTATATTTTAAGCATTTAGCAGACACTCTTATCCAGAGCATTTTGTTGTTTTTTTATTTGTTTTATTTTTTAAATAAGATGCCATATAAGGTTATTAAGTGCATGTTATTACTCAACCTAAATGAGTAATCTATGGCCTCCTTTGTAAGGAGGCGGGTCTTTTGAAGACAGCGAGAGACTCCAATGTTGGAACAGACAGGGGAGGTTTGTTCCACCACTTGGGTGCCAGTACAGAAAAGAGCCTTGATGCTTGTCTTCCCTGAGTTCTGGGTGGAGGATCAAGTAGAGCAAAACTAGTGGCTCTGAGGTTGCGTGGTACAGAATTACTATTAAAATACACAGTCGCAGGAAGCGTCACCAAGGCAGAACAATATTCTGCCTGACAAGCCACAAAAAAATCAAACCAAACCTTAAACTGAAGCCTAAAGCAGGACCAAAAGTAGCAAAGACAGGCTACTAAAGACTGCCAAAGAAAAATGCACTTCACTCAACACAACTGCCAGAAAACACGGAAAACACAAGTAAAGATTCAACAGAGCACTTAGGTGCAACTCTGCCAGCTACTCAGTCTGAAGCTCACCAAAGGAACTCAGAAAACCAGTGGCACGCTAGCTCACCAGTGCTGAGCTTTGAAGCTGTTGAGTTTGACTCTCAGTTCTACTATCTGCCAGCCGGGCAGCTACACAGACACACGATTGGCTGTAGTAAATGGCAATGGCTCAAACAGGGTTCCTCGTTGCTGGGCAATTACGACCTCTTCTGACTGGTTAAGGCGCCTGCACCGGGACAGCTAGTCACAGATGGCATTGCGGGCTCTACGCATGCAATACAAGTGGCAGCAGCGAGAAGACAGAAATCACCTCCAATTGGTGGACGCTTAATAAAGAATTAATAATAAAAAACATAAAGAAAATTTGTAGTGGCAAAACAACCAGAAAGCTGCCACACAACTCATAGACAAAACTGGAACCAGGACCAGAATGTTGCTAGCATCCATCGACTGAGTTACCAGAAACAAGAGTTTGAAACTGCTAGCTAAAACACTAGTGAAAAAGCTATGGAGTCAGATAGCCAGGTATGCTTTTAAAGTGTTGCCCCCAGGTGTAGCGAGTGATCTTTGATTAGGTGCAGGGAATGCTTTGAAGTGTAGTTAAAAGAGAACTTTCTGTCATCGCCCATCATGGGTACGGCAAGTAGACTTCTGTCCCAGCTGTTTAGTATATGTTCCATTAATAAAGTTAGACCTTTAGTGCGTTCCTTTTATTACAGATTAGTGGGTTGCAGCATGTGTTTCTTTACACGTGCGTCTTGTTGTTTATCAACATAATCCAGTTCATACTACAGCTCTCGTGTCCTCTCGTGTCCTGACCTGCCGTTCTGTCATGGCGGCACATTCCATCTCTGTATTTTTGGTAGCGCAGCACATGATCTCATTTATGACACATGCCGCCCGGTTTAGTGCTGTGGTTTTTACATCAGGTCATGACATGGTGGTGCGGCGAGCGAGTGATAGAACCTGTCATGAACCTGTCACAACATTTACACCAGGGAATGACATCTAAATCTTTAATTAGGTGTGATCAAGGTTTCCATAGGCAGACCTCATTAAATATATAAACATACAGGACATATAGTGCAGTAGCAGGACCTGACTATTAATAAACAATATGGACAAAAGTATTGGGACACCACTTCTAATTATTAAGTTCGGGTGCATTCTGGTCAGACATATAAAATCAATTATTTGGAATAAATTATATGCCTCCAAGTATGTGGCAACAGTTTGAGAAAGGCCATGTCCCTTTTCTCCAGCATGACTGTCCCCCTGTGCACAAAGCAAGGTCCCTAAAGACATGCTTTGACAAGTTGTGTGTGGCAAACCATTACAGAGTCCTGACCTCAACCCTGCTGAAAACCACTGGGATGATCTGGAACACTGACTGCCAGTGAAGCCTTCCTATTCGACATGAGTGCCTGACTTCACAACACAATGTTCTTTTGACTGAATAAGCAGAAATTCCCACAGAATAGCAGTGTTGCCTTGTTGGAATCACTGGAAGAAGGTCCTGGGTTAGATTCCCTTCTGTGTGGAGTGTGTGCATTTTCTCCCTGTGTCTGCGTGGGTTTCCTCCGGGAGCTCCAGTTTCCTCCCACAGTCCAAAGACATGCAAGTGAGGTGAACTGGAGATACTAAATTGACTTGAACTGATGAATCTTGTGGAACCTGTAATTACCTGTCCTGTCATGAATGTAGCCAAAGTGTGTAAAACATGACATTAAAATCCTAATAAAATAAAATAAATTCCCAAAGGCACACTTAAAAATCATGTACAAAGCATTCCCAAATCAGTTAAGGTTGCCATTGCCTTTAAAAAGAGTGTGGTTCTGCCACCATATTAATGCTTATGGTTTTGAAATAGGGTGTCCAACAAGCTCATTGAAAGGTGTCCAGATACTTCTGGCCATATAGTACAGCTAGCTTAACATTTTATTTTCCCGACCGAACCATGTTTGTAGCTAAAAAGCAGAAGCAGATGAGGTTTGGCTCACCAAAATTGGCCAGTTGATGCCAATCTGCATTGCCAAAAAAATAAATGATCTGTTTAGCTGTAGTCAAAAGGTTGTGCATTCAAAGCCCATGAATGGCACACACACACACACACACACACACACACATACACACACATACACCTACCTACAGTTTTTATAATTACAACTAGGAATTTCTTCTCCTTTTTCACTTCTGTTTCTTCTCTACAGAGGATGAGAATTGAAGGTCTGGGAAGCGGAACACTCTCTAAATCGTCTTCATCGGGCATGCAGAGCTGTGGAGAAGAAGAATGCGAGGAGGGTACCGACACCATACCCCTGCCTCCACCCATGGCCATTCAGCAGCACAGCCTCCTCCATCCGGACTCGCAGGACGAAAAAGTAAAGCTCCACAATTTGACTTCCAGCGTGGCATGGGTGCTGACTACAGTAGTCATGCTATAATGCTTTATGTTAGAAGGAATGCTAACGCCAGTTTCATATTTTTTTCTTGTTTGCTTTGGTTTTATTCTCTAGCAATCTGTCAAATTTTATTCAGTATCCATTTTACCCCAGTTCCCCTATTTCTCCTCATAGACCAAATCATTTCCTCTATTATTGTTGTCTCTTTTCTGTGCTCTGTGCCTTTAAAAGCTTCCTTTTAACTTTTCCTTTTATGTTTGGCTCTTTGAAGTCTTAATGAGACCTTGACCTGCTTGTGATTGGTTAACTAGTGTCCGTATGTTAAAATACAGTAGAATAATTCCTCAGGTGCTCAGGTGGCGCAGCGGTAAAACACGCTAGCACACCAGGGCTGACGTCTCAAACTCGTGAATTCAAATCTTAGCTCTGCTACCGGCAGGCTGGGCGCCTACACGAACAGTGATTGGCTTGTTTGTAGGGTGGATGCCAGAAGGGATTCTTCATAACTGCTGGCTGATTGATGGCGCCTGCACAGAGACGGGGGATAATGGAGATCAGTGCATGACTCTCCATGAGCGATATTGAGCCCCATATGAACTCGTCTGGTGCAGGTGAAAAGATGTGGTCGGCTACTGCACACTTGTCGGAGGGGCCGTGTGTTAGTCACGGCTCTCCTCAATCAGGGGTGGAGGTCACTCCTGATACAATAAGGTGATTGGATACGACTGGATTGGGAGGACAATTGGGGGAAGATGCCAAAAAGGAAAAAATAGAAAAATTCCTTTCATTTTCCTATATCGGAGTATTTTAACACAACCACAAAACACATTTTCCAAACCAAGCCCTACCCAAAACCCTGTATCCGACCCCTTATTGACCAGTGAATTCAGAATCCAGCCATACTCTATGTGGACGGGTGAATTTTTCGGGGTTCCTGTACTGCACTGGTGAGCTTTTCTTTATGTTGAAATAGTACAGTACAGCATAGTTCACTATTATATTCAAGTACAACTCATGTAAATAGTGTATGATCTGGCCAAAAGTATGAAGACACCTGATGGATTGAGTTCAGGTGTTTCAGACACACCCTTTGCTAGCACCATGTCGATTCAAGTCAAATTTATTTGTATAGTACTTTTTATAGTAGACATTGTCTCAAAGCAACTTTACAGAATCCAGGACTGACAGACTAAAAACTTCTATTCAGCAATCTGAGCTACAGTAGCTCGTCTGTTGGATCGGACTACACAGACCAGCCTTCACTCCCCACGTGCATCAATGAGCCTTGGCCGCCCATGACCCTGTCGTCGGTTTACCACTGTTCTTTTCTTGGACCACTTTTGATAGATACTGACCAATGCAGACCGGGAACACCCCACAAGAGCTGCAGGTTTGGAGATGCTCTGACCCAGTCGTCTAGCCATCACAATTTGGCCCTTTTCAAACTCGCTCAAATCCTTACGCTCGCCCATTTTTCACCCTGAGGGGTGCCATGATTAAGAGATAATCAGTGTTATTCACTTCACCAGTCAGTGGTCATAATGTTATGCCTGGTCGGTGTATCTATCTTAAGTCGTTGCAAGATGTTGTAAGCAGATAAGAAACAACAGTTACCACAGAACGGCTTACACCCAAGCTTTATTGGAAGTGCTGAAACAGTAACATGACTAGAGCAGTATAAAGGGAGGCCCACAGTTCTGTTCTTTGTTTTTACATTTATCCAAAGTGACCAAATACAATCCAGACCTTAACTTTATTGGAATGATGGAACATCGATTCAGGTTGTGGAGGCTTTCGGAGTAAAGTTTCATGGTCTTGAAATGGCATGTGCAACAAGCTTATGATTAGGAGTCCACATACTTTTGGTCATATAGTGTAATATATACAGTGGTATGAAAACGTAATCCCCTTGTTTTTGATTGTGTCTAGCCCCAGTGTTTGTCATTAACAGCACGGCTGCTCACACAAACTTTCTACCCTTAGGCGTCCCGTCTGTATGGGGGTCCCGGCAGTTCCGACACCCCCAGTGCTGCTGAGCTGGTCAGCGCTATTGAAGAACTTGTCAAAAGCAAGATGGTACATGGGCATTTTTCATCTATTATTCCATTAATGTGCATCTTAATAAGTTGTATTAAGTTTTTAAGTATTTACTTTTGGTTTCTGTTACTCAGAATCTGGAGGATCAGACCAGTTCCTTCTCAGGAGAACAAGTGGACAGCAGCAGCCCCTCCTGTAACCCCTCTGATACCTCGTTACTACTTTCATCTTCACCTGCTGATGAGATGGATGAGCGCAAAACCGGATTCCTCAAGAAACGCCAGTAAATAGCAGTGTTCTATTCATTTCTATTCATTCATTTATGATCACTAAATGCTTTAAACTGGGCAGGGTAGTGATGCCCAGTTTAAAGTTTAAACTCATCCACTTATCTCCCAATTTAGTCATTTCCAATTTCTGAATGTGATTTCTCTGCTACTTGAGCAGCCCTGATCTGATCAAGCAGAGCTGGATCACCACTTGCACCCTCCAACACCAGTTTGTGGGGTGAATACATTTTCACACAACTGTACACTATATGGTCAAAAGTATATAGACACCTGACCATGAGCGTGTCGGACATCCCATTACAAAAACAAATGGTATTAAATAGAGTGACCTCGGTGTGATCCTTTCAGCTATAACAACATACACTCTTCTGAGAAGGCTTGTCGCAAGGCTTTGTAGTATTTATGTGGGAATTTGTGCCAAGCATTTGTGAGGCTGGGCACTGAAGCTGCTCCAGAAGGACTCAGTTGATGTTCTAGTCCATTTCAAAGCTGTTCAGTGTGACTGAGGCCACTGAAGTGTCTTTAAATCAAGCTTTTCTCTATGTCTTTATAGATCATGCTTTGTGCACAGGGGCACAGCCATGCTAGAATGGGAAAGGGCCCTCCCTAAACTGTTGCTGTACAGTTGGAAGCATATAATTTTTTTTATATTATTGATTTATTACACCTGTTAGCAACTGTGGTGGCTGAAATACATGGATTCAAACATTTGAAGTGGTGTCTCAATACTGTTGTCCACATAGTGTATGTGTCCAGCAGAACCAGCTTCAGTAGTTTGTCTGCTTCAGTAGTTTTAAGTATCTGGAGAAGATAACACTGTATTTTTTCTTTCTTGTGTGTTCTTTGCAGCTTTGTGCTCTTGGAGTTGGTGGAGACAGAGCGAGACTACGTTAGAGACCTGGGTGCGATAGTGGAGGTAAGAATACACGTCTGTAATCGGATCTGAACGTCATGGGTTGCTAACAGAATGTATAGAAGGTTGCGAGCAGCGTGACTCACTGGACTTCTCAGTACTTTTCCTTCACAAACAGAAATGTGAAGGACTAGAACAAGAAGTGAACTGGTTCCAGTGGGTGGTGCCACCTGCTCAACACGTGATATCGTTTGTGTGCCATCCGTCTCCTTGTTTCCCTGGTAACGACATCTTCACACTTTCTGCATTCACAGGGCTACATTAGCCGGATGAAGGAGGAGGGGGTTCCGGATGACATGAGGGGCAAAGACAAGATTGTGTTTGGAAACATTCACCAGATCTTCGACTGGCACAAAGAGTATGTGTTTATCAAGTGCGCTGCCCTTAACGGAACCCTTTTCCACCCATGCACTCTGCACAGGCGCCTCTATCCGTCAATCAGGGTCCTTACACAGCATTTTTGAAGACCCCGCCCACATAGTCCTGTCATCCCGCCTGCAGGCACTGCAAATTATGCCCGCTAGATGGCGCCCAGCCGACCGGTGGCAACACCGAGTTCAGAATCTCGGCGCTGGTGTGCTAGCGGAATTTCCATACACTACATGCCCTGGCCAGACTTATGTGGGCATCTGACCATAAGTTTGTTGGGCATCTTATTCCATAGAGTTGGATTCCTTTGGGGCTATAACAACCTCTATCCTACTAGGAATATTTTGAATTGTGTCAGTATCAATTTGTCTCTATTCAGTCAAAAAAGCTATGTAACATGAGGCTCCGATGGTTTCGTTTGCAATCAGTGTTCTAATTCATCCCGAAGGTGTTTAATAGAGTTGTGTTTGGGTCTCTGTGCAGCCCACTGGAACTTCTCCACACTTATCTCATCCAACCAACTTTATGGGCTTTGTGCTCAGGGATTAGAAATGGGGAATGCTGGAATAGCAAAAAAGCAAAAATGAAAAGGAAATAAACCATTTATTTAAAATATATAAACATCTATTAGCAATAGATTAAATATTAGTCAACAATAATCGTATAAAACTTCGCTATTGACTTAATGGGCACAAATTCCCACAGATATTCTTAAAAATCTTGTGAGAAGCCTTCTCTGAAGAGTGGCTGTTGTTATGAAAGGATAACATAGAGGTCACTCTATTTTAATACCATTTGTTTTTTAAATGGGGCATTCAACAAACTCATGGTCAGGTGTCCAAATACTTTTGGCCATATAGTGTATATCTACAGCCAAAATGTTCAGGTGTGTAAAATAAACAATAGACCGTTCTCCCCTGCTTTTGCCCTTTTTTGGGGTATTCACCACCCCCATTGCCAATTACAGTGTATCACAAAAGTGAGTACACCCCTCACATTTCTGCAAATATTTGATTATATCTTTTCATGGGACAACACTATAGACATGAAACTTGGATATAACTTAGAGTAGTCAGTGTACAGCTTGTATAGCAGTGTAGATTTACTGTCTTCTGAAAATAACTCAACACACAGCCATTAATGTCTAAATAGCTGGCAACATAAGTGAGTACACCCCACAGTGAACATGTCCAAATTGTGCCCAAATGTGTCGTTGTCCCTCCCTGGTGTCATGTGTCAAGGTCCCAGGTGTAAATGGGGAGCAGGGCTGTTAAATTTGGTGTTTTGGGTACAATTCTCTCATACTGGCCACTGGATATTCAACATGGCACCTCATGGCAAAGAACTCTCTGAGGATGTGAGAAATATAATTGTTGCTCTCCACAAAGATGGCCTGGGCTATAAGAAGATTGCTAACACCCTGAAACTGAGCTACAGCATGGTGGCCAAGGTCATACAGCGGTTTTCCAGGACAGGTTCCACTCGGAACAGGCTTCGCCAGGGTCGACCAAAGAAGTTGAGTCCACGTGTTCGGCGTCATATCCAGAGGTTGGCTATAAAAAATAGACACATGAGTGCTGCCAGCATTGCTGCAGAGGTTGAAGATGTGGGAGGTCAGCCTGTCAGTGCTCAGACCATACGCCGCACACTGCATCAACTCGGTCTGCATGGTCGTCATCCCAGAAGGAAGCTGACGCACAAGAAAGCCCGCAAACAGTTTGCTGAAGACAAGCAGTCCAAGAACATGGATTACTGGAATGCCCTGTGGTCTGACGAGACCAAGATAAACTTGTTTGGCTCAGATGGTGTCCAGCATGTGTGGCGGCACCCTGGTGAGAAGTACCAAGACAACTGTATCTTGCCTACAGTCAAGCATGGTGGTGGTAGCATCATGGTCTTGGGCTGCATGAGTGTTGCTGGCACTGGGGAGCTGCAGGTCATTGAGGGAAACATGAATTCCAACATGTACTGTGACATTCTGAAACAGAGCATGATCCCCTCCCTTCGAAAACTGGGCCTCATGGCAGTTTTCCAACAGGATAACGACTCCAAACACAACCTCCAAGATGACAACTGCCTTGCTGAGGAAGCTGAAGGTAAAGGTGATGGACTAAACCCAATTGAGCACCTGTGGCGCATCCTCAAGTGGAAGGTGGAGGAGTTCAAGGTGTCTAACATCCACCAGCTCCGTGATGTCATCATGGAGGAGTGGAAGAGGATTCCAGTGGCAACCTGTGCAGCTCTGGTGAATTCCATGCCCAGGAGGGTTAAGGCAGTGCTGGATAATAATGGTGGTCACACAAAATATTGACACTTTGGGCACAATTTGGACATGTTCACTGTGGGGTGTACTCACTTATGTTGCCAGCCATTTAGACATTAATGGCTGTGTGTTGAGTTATTTTCAGAAGACAGTAAATCTACACTGCTATACAAGCTGTACACTGACTACTCTAAGTTATATCCAAGTTTCATGTCTATAGTGTTGTCCCATGAAAAGATATAATGAAATATTTGCAGAAATGTGAGGGGTGTACTCACTTTTGTGATACACTGTATGTCTGTATAGATGCCGGGTCGGCCAATAGCACCTCTGAGATTCGATCCCAGATCTCAGCAGTGGTGGGTTAGCGTAACAGATGCTGTGCCCCTTGAGCACCTGGTACAAGTAGTTTGTTCATAAATTTAAACCAATCAGTTATTAAAAGTGATAATAACTGCTTAAATGCTCATCCATTTTAAGTGCACATTAATGTTTCACCTTTTTTATGCTTCTGTTTCTTTTCCTGTGCACACAGCTTCTTCTTGAGCGAGCTGGAGAAGTGTCTGGAGGATCCGGACAGGGTGGCACCTCTGTTCATCAAACATGTAAGTAATGTGCTTGAGTGACACAGTAGTATATCACACAGTGTAGATCTTCTGGCTGGTAAAAAGAAGACCTTGATGGCTTCACACATGGTGGTGGGGGTGCAGCAGGGACGTGTGCCCCTAAATTTGCAAGCTTACATTTTCAATATTTAGCGGTGCTCAACAGACATAGTTGGCTGTGTCTGTGGGAGGTATGGTCAGATTGGGTTCCACGTAATTGCTGCTGCAATAGCGACTCCAGCTGTTCGGCCAAGGTGCCGGCTTAAGCTATATCACCACACGCCACACGATGTGTCCAATCTGCATCTGCTTCTTTTCACCTGCCAGTGTGAGGTTCCCATACAGAGCTGTATCATGTATAGACTAACCCCTCCCCCCCGCCCCCCACACACACAGGGTGCCTGGACCAGTCCCGATGACCGCATATCTATATAAGGAGGAGACCTTATATAAGTGTTGCTGTTGGCCTGGCTGGGCACACAACAGACATAATTGGCTGTGTCTGAGGGAGGTATGGTCAGATTGGGTTCCTTTAAAACTGCTGTTGCAACACCGATTCCTGCTGTTCGGTCAAGGTGCCCGCACAAGCAGTATCACCACACGGCCCCCTCCCGCAGCATGTGTTCAATCTGAATCTGCTTCTTACCACCTGCCAGCGTCAGGTTTCCTCACAGAGCCTTATCGTGTACGGACTACACCCCCCCTTACCACACACACAGGTACCAGGACCAGTCCCAGACATTGTATACCTATATAAGGAAGCGACCTTGTCTTACACTTACGAGTTTATGACTAAGCGTTGCTATTGGCCTGGCTTGGAGCTCAGCATACATAATTGGCCGTGTCTGAGGGAGGTATGGTCAGATTGGGTTCCTTTTAATGGCTGCTGCAACACTGAGTCCTGCTGTTCGGTCAAGGTGCCCTCACAAGCATTATCACCACATGCCCCACCCCCCAAACTAAGCATTGGCCTGGCTGGGAGCTCAACAGACATCATTGGCTGTGTTTTAGATTGGCTGTGTTTTAGAGAGGTATGGTCAGATTGGGTTCCTTTAAAACTACTGCTGCAACACCGACTCATGCTGTTCCATCAAGGTGCCCGTGCAAGCAGTAGAGGAAACATATTGTGCACATGACTAAATCCACTACTGGCTGGTGTAAAGAAGCAGCTGGTGACTTCACATGTGTTAGTCTGCGGCTGAAGCCCTGTGATGGATTGGCACCCCATCCAAAGCGTACCGCCCTTTGTCCAGGATTTCGGAGTGAAACCGGACCTTCCGCGACCCTGACCAGGATAATTCGATTCATGGAAATGAACTGAAATGTAAATTTTTGCTGTGTTTAAAGTGCTGATGTTTCTTTCTGCCCCACATGGTTTTGTTTTGTTTTGTTTTCCAGGAGCGTCGGTTACACATGTACATCGTGTATTGCCAAAACAAACCCAAATCTGAGCACATCGTCTCTGAGTACATAGACACTTACTTTGAGGTAAGATCCAACATCCGAATTCCAAACTCACTGCTGCTGGACACATCGTTATACAAATTCTATTTCATTCAGCATGTGGCTGAGACGTATTCATTTACAGCTCTTTTTGTGTCGATACTTTTGTTGTACGTTCAGGATCTCAAGCAGCGTTTGGGCCACAGACTGCAGCTCACAGACCTGCTGATTAAACCTGTACAGAGGATCATGAAGTACCAGTTGCTGCTAAAGGTCAGGACACACACACTTTCTGTTTCCCACCCTGTTGTGTTATGTTAGCATTTTGTATGGCACAGCAGGCTTTGTATACGCTACTGCCAAGGCTCGACTCTTGAGTTATGAAACTCGGCGGTGCCACTGGCCTTGATCTGGATTTAATCAAGGAGAGCATCCAAGGGTCTGATCTGCAGTCGCTTCTTATCACCTGCCAGTGTCAGGTTCCCTCACAGAGCCGTATTGCGTATGGACTTGGCACACGTGCAGGTGCCAGGACCAGTTCCAGGGAGTGGCACTATTTTGGGAAGAGACCCCATCCAACCTCTGCGCCATTTAAGTGCCATTTAATCTCATAATATTAAACTACACCATGGAAAAAAGTATTGGGACACCCCTTTTAATTTGAATTTTTTAATTCATGTGTTTTGCCACAACAATTGCTAACTTTGCAGCAACAGTTTAGGGAAGGCTCTTTTCTGTTCCATCATAACTGTGCCCCTATTCACAAAGCAAACTCTACATATACATGAAAGACAAGAAAAACTTCATTTAAACTAACTCCAGTGTCCTGCACAGAGCTCTGACCTCACCCCCACTGAACAGCTCTGAAATGAACTGGAGCATCAATTAAGGCTTTCTTGACCAACATCAGTGCCCAGTCATACAAATGCTCATTTGACTGCATGGGCACAAATTCCCACAGACAAATTCCAAATCCTTGTGAAAAACCTTCTCAGAAGAGTGGCTGTTGTTATAGCTGTAAGGATCACATACTGTAGATGTCACTCTATTTTAATACCATTTGTTTTTGAACTGGGATTCCAACAAGTGCATGGTCAGGTGTCCAAATACTTTTGGTTATATAGTGTAACTTCTGATTTTTAGGAATTTGGTCACTTTTGTTCACTCTAGGATGTAAAATTGCATTCATTAAGCCTGGAACACCTTTTTGCACAGTGAGAATTGAATACAGTGTTAATATCCAGCACTACCTGATTCGGTTTCGTAGCTTCACAAAGGTAATAAATAAAAATTCAGATTTTCTGTTTGTTTTTCAGGATTTCTTTAAGTTCTCCAAGAAGGCTGGTGTCGATACGACAGAGCTAGAGGTACAAACAGCACGTTATTTCTTCCTCTGCTGACATTTTACTTACTTACCCAGTAATATTAAAGCAATAAATTATTTTTATTTTCTTTTTACTTTACAGAAAGCAGTAGAGGTCATGTGTGTTGTTCCCAAGTGCTGCAATGACATGATGAACGTGGGGCGTCTACAGGGATTCGATGTAAGACTCTATCACTGTATTAATGCATTCTTGATGCTCTATCTGCAGCACTGTAAAGCACTGTTATGAGCCTGTCAGTCCAGCAGGTGGCGATGATACACCATTATATAAAAATTTATATTTTGCCATGCCATGCATATACACTGATCAGCCATAACATTAAAACCACCTCCTTGTTTCTACACTCACTGTCCATTTTATCAGCTCCACTTACCATATAGAAGCACTTTTACAATTACAGTTTTACAATTACTGACTGTAGTCCATCTATTTCTCTACATACCTTTTTAGCCTGCTTTCACCCTGTTCTTCAATGGTCAGGACCCCCACAGGACCACCACAAAGTATGTATTATTTAGGTGGTGGATCATTCTTAGCACTGCAGTGACAATGACATGATGGTGGTGTGTTAGTGTGTGTTGTGCTGGTATGAGTGGATCAGACACAGCAGCACTGCTGGAGTTTTTAAATACTGTGTCCACTCACTGTCCACTCTGTTAGACACTCCTACCTAGTTTGTCCACCTTGTAGATGTAAAGTCAGAGACGATCACTCATCTATTGCTGCTGTTTGAGTTTGGTTGGTGGACTATTCTCAGTCCAGCAGTGGCAGTGAGGTGTTTAAAAACTCCAGCAGCGCTGCTGTCTTATCCACTCATACCAGCACAACACACACTAACACACCACCACCATGTCAGTATCACTGCAGTGCTGAGAATGATCCACCACACATATAATACCTACTCTGTGGTGGTCCTGGGAGAGTCCTGACCATTGAAGAACAGCATGAAAGCAGGCTAAAAAAGTATGCAGAGTAACAGGTGGACTACAGTCAGTAATTGTAGAACTACAAAGTGCTTCTATATGGTAAGTGGAGCTGGTAAAATGGACAATGTGTGTAGAAACAAGGAGGTGATTTTAATGTTATGGCTGATCAGTGTATAGGGTGCATACATGTAGGTGGATTGAGTAGCACTGAGTGCAGTACATTGTGGCGCCTCTGTCCACCAGTACAAAAGCAAAGCCTAAAACATGTGGACACCCCTCCTGATTATTAAGTTTAGGTGTTTTAGCCACACCCACTGCTGAGCAAGTGTATTGTATACAATCAGTTATACAACAGTATTATATGCTTCCAGTCTGTAGCAAGAGTTTGGGGAAGGTCCTTTTCTATTTCAGCTTGACAAAGCAAGATCCATAAAAACATGGTTTGACTAGTTTGGTGTGTGTGTGGAGGAACTCTAGAGGTCGGACCTAAACCCCTGTAAATGATTTTGGGAAGAATGACAACTTGGTGATTGTTGGGCTTGAACCAGCAACCTTCTGATTATTAGTCCAGTACCTGGGACTAATACCACTGGGCTTTCTAGAGCAGGGTAGGAGCTAGAAAGCCAGAACAATCTGACACTAGCTTATACTGGAACACCCATCCTATGCCTTAAAATGACAACAGGCCCCTTTTGTGGCTCCCAAATTATAATTTGTCCCTGCATTTCTTATATTTTCCTCCAATTTAGTCATTTCCATTTCTCTGTTCCTTATAATTGGCCAAGAAGAGCTGAAGACTAGCTGCTAGAAAGACCCAAATCAAATATGTAGTCACATTATGCCCCATGTGTTTCCCTACTTCTTTTTACAATACCTCAACCGCACAGCAGATGTCGCTATTGTCACTATTGTATTTTTTCCAGACACAGGCAATTGTACCGTATCTGTTGACATGTAGCCAGACTCCAACCTTCCATAGTGGTGTGCTTTTCTTAGCTTCTAATGCTCCTGAGTCGGGGCTTCTTCTAATGATATTTATGTGTGTGTGTTCAGGGTAAGATTGTTGCTCAGGGACGGCTCCTCCTCCAGGACACCTTCATGGTGTCGGATCAGGATTCAGGGCTGCTCTCCAGGACGAAGGAGAGGAGGGTCTTTCTGTTTGAGCAGATCGTTATCTTCAGTGAACCGCTGGACAAGAAGAAGGGATTTTCTACACCAGGCTATCTGTTCAAGAACAGTGTCAAGGTATGAGTTCCTGGTTTATTCATGCAGTCAGTATCACTGCACCATCAATCTAATTCAACACCCAATTCACTGTGGTGCTGTATGGGTGTGTATCAGTATTTTAAACTTGTTTATTTCATGTTCTCTGTGTATATTATATAGGAGCATGTTTGTCTGTATAAAACACATTACCCTCTCTGTGTGCTTTAGGTCAGCTGTTTGGGGCTGGAGGAGAGTTCGGACAGCGACCCCTGTAGGTTCACTTTGACCTCCAGGTCTTCCACAGGAGGCACAGAAAGATTCGTCCTGCAATCGTCCAGCCCGGCCCTGTGTCACACCTGGGTTCAACAGATCAGTAGCATCCTGGAGAACCAGAGGAACTTTCTTAATGGTAACATACTTTCCTATTGTGCTTAAAATCTTACAGGTAATAAAAAAGTTAATAAATAACAATACAACAAAACAATATCAATAAAAAAAAGCATAATAATAATCATATTAATAAATGCATATTATATAAATAATAATATAAATATTAATGTAAATAATAATCATATTAGTAAATGCATTGTGTATAAATAGTAATATAAGTAGTAATGATAAAAATAATAATAATCATAATAATAAAATAAATATTTATACATAATAATGATGTTATAAGTAATTGCATAATAATTACTTAATTATTATTATTATTATTAATAATAATAATAATAATAAAATATACAAACACAATAGTTATCAATATAAAATTAATAATAAAATAGTAATAATAATAATAATAGTAATATAAATAATTGTATAGTATAAATAATAATAATAATAATAATAATTTAACTGTATATATATATATATATATATATATACAGTATATATATACATGTATATATATATATATATATATATATATATATATATATATATATATATATATATAATATTAAGAAAATATAATAATAATAATAAAGGTGGCTTGGGTGGCACAGTGGTAAATTACACTAGCCCACTACCACTGGGATCCAGAATTCAAATCCTTCTGGGCATCTACGTACCAACAGGGGTGGGGGTAGGGGGTGCTCAAAGCCCCTTGTATTCCTGCATTGTGCCCACTGTTTTCAGGGTAACCAGACCTACTGCAACCCTGACCAGGATAAATCAGTGGTTAATGATGAAATGACTATTAATAATAGTCTAATATCAATATCATCATTAACATAAGTAGTTTAAATATTAATAATGAAAAGAAAAAAAAATAATAACAATAATAATAACATCTTCATCCTGGTCAGGGCTGCAGTGGGTCTTGTTAAAGGCAGAAAAACATTTGCTCACCTAGACTTTGAGGCAATGTAGAGCAACCAATACACCTTCAGCATGTTTTGAACAGAAGGGAGGAAAACAGAATACGTAGACATTGGAAGAACATACCAAACTCACAGACATGTACTTCTCGTGTACAGTAGCAGAGATGATGCTGTCTTGTTTGAAAAAAATATAATCAGGCAAAAAAAATGACACATCTTTGGTCAGTGCTGAAAACAAGACTTGTTGTATTTATATGTGTTGTATTTATTTTGCAGCACTGACGTCTCCCATCGAATACCAGCGGAACCACGTTGGAGCCAGCACTCCCATTCCATGCAGCAGCAGCAGCAGCAGTAGTGTCGCTGTCATTTCCCGACCTCGAGGATCCAGAATTCCCCAACCCATGCAGTCCCACCCCCCTTCATCCTCAGGTACGTTCCCAGAAGTCTTTGGGACATGTCCTTTCGAGACCCCCATGAACGAGTCGCGAGAGGAGACCCGTCCGGCTTCTCGAGCTGCAGTGTCCCCGACGACCCTCACTCTATCCAGGCCTCGATCAGGGTTCCCTTCACCCATAATCTCCCCTTCGAAACCCCTGAGTCCAGGTCAGTTTACCCCGAGAGTCTCCCCCTCCGCCTGGCCGCCAGTTACAGAGCAGAACCAGAAGAGAAAGGAAACGGATCGGGTCAGTACCTGCTCCTCGGCCAGCGAACACTCCACACACTCCCTGCACTCCAATGGGGTAAGAGCCCAACTCCAAACCTGGGGTATAGTCATGGACTAGTCCTGCTCTTCTGGCTTTTTACTAACCTTCATACTGGATGAGTCGTGGAGCGGAGAAGATCATCCAGGTCCTGTGGAGCTTAACCAGCTTGTGTTCTTTTACTAACCTGCAATAGCTGGAAAACAACTTCAGCCAGACGTGTACAGAGATCTTCTACAATCTGTAGAAACATCTACATGTATTTGAAGAAATCAGTCTAACCCACACTAACATTCTTCATCTAGCCATTAATGAAAAATGCTTCTGAAAGAAACTCATCAAGCACTTACGGAAAAGCAGCTTTCTGACTCAACTAACTTCTCCGTGCTTTGCTTTCCAGTATACGCACTCTTGCTTTTTCTGCATATACAATAATCTGAAAAAGTATAAAGTAGAATAGAATACGTTTGTTAATCATACATACATATACATGTTCAGTACAACAAAATGATTTCTTCATGGTAATGTCATAATAACCCTGAAATGATTCACATTGTAATTCTACTTCTTTATGAACAAATACATGCAACTGATACTTTAATGCACTCTGTAACCTTAACATTGTGTGTGTCCTTGTGTTTGTGTGCTTGTGTGTGTATGTGTTTGTGTCCTTGTGTTTGTGTGCTTGTGTGTGTATGTGTTTGTTTGGGTGTACATGTACATTTGTGTGTGTGTTTGTGTGTGTTTGTATATGCGTGTGTGCGTGTTTGGTGGGGTATGTATGTATGTGTGTGTGTTTGTGTGCTTGTTTGTGTGTGTGCTTGTGTGTATGTGTGTGCTTCTGTGTCTGTGTGTTTGGATGTGCATGTATGTTTGTGTGTGTGTGTTTATGTGTTTGGGTGTACATGTATGATTGTGTGTGCGTGTGTGTGTGTTTACGTATGTGTGTGTGTGTTTGGTTGTATATGTTTGCTTGTGTGTGTGTGTGTTTGGATGTTTGTACATGGGTGTGTTTGTGTTTATGTGTTTGGGTGTACATGTATGTTTGTGTGTGTGTATGTATGTGTTTGTGTGTGTGTGTGTGTGTTTATGTATGTGTGTGCTGGGTTGTATATGGGTGTATGCTCATGCATGTATGTGTGTGTGTGTGCGTGTGTGTTTATGCGTGTGTGTGTGTTTGTGTGTTGGGCTGTATATGTGTGTATGCTCTTGCGTGTATGGGTGTGCGTGTGTATTCTTGTGTGTGTGTTAATGCGTACTTATGTGTTTGTGTGTGTTGCGTTGTATATGTGTGTACATGTACGTTTCTGTGTGTGTGTGTGTGCGTGTGTGTATGCACATGTGTGTATGTTTGTTTTTTAATTCTCAGAGTGAAAACAGCAGCAGCAGTAGCAGTGTATCCACCATGCTGGTGACCCAGGACTACGTGGCACTGAAGGAGGATGAGATCAGCGTACATCAGGGTGAAGCTGTGCAGATCTTATCCTCCAACCAGCAGAGCATGTTCCTGGTGTTCAGGGCTCCCACTGAGCTGTGCCCAGCTGCCGAGGGCTGGATCCCTGCCCACGTGCTGGGTCATACCTCTACCCGTGCCACAGACTACACCAGCACAACCCTCAAGTATGCAAAGCCTGAATCTGTACCATGTACAGGCTTCACCACTACTGTTCGCTCAGACCAAGCACATGTGTATGACTGGAGTATGTATGAAACTTTAAGGTGTCGTAGGGTGGCTTAGATACCATGTTTACATGTACATTTGTGGCATTTAGCAGATGCTTTTATCCAAGGTGACTTATAGTTACGACAACTGAGCAACTAAGTCTTAACAGCCTTGCTCAGAGGCCCAACAGTGGCAACTAGGTGGTAATGGGGCTTGAACTGGCAATTCCCTGATTACTAGTCCAGTACCTTAACCACTGAGCTGCCACTGTCCCACCTGACAGGTGACAGGTCAGGTGACCCTGAAAGATTGAAATCTGTCCCTAGATTTCAATCACTTCTGCAGCTGTTGTTTTTCTGAGACGGAAACGACATCTAGGAATTTGAAATTCCTAGATGTCGTTTCCGTCTCAGAAAAACAACAGCTGCAGAAGTGATTGAAATCTCAGGACTGGCATGAAATACACAAGTACGTGTAAGTTTCACAAGTTAAATGAATGTGTGATTGAAGTGTCTTTCATGATCTGTACGCAGGAAGTCATCGTCATGGCACACGGCACTGCGCATCCGCCGAAAACCAGAAAAGAGAGAGAGGGAAGGAAGAAGAGATGGCAGGCAGCAGAACAAGGTTTCTGTAAAGGTAATGCCTCCCTAAATAACCAGTACTTCCTGTTCAGCTGTCGCCCTATCCTGACTATAATAACCACATTTATGAGTCATGACATCGTGGAAACTAGGCTGTGTTCCAACATTTTTTACTTGCTCCATCCTTTTGGTTGAACCCTATTTTTCTATATGAAGGATTCATCTTTTACTCCGTTAGCCAATCAGGGCTTAGAATGCAATATTAGCACTCAAGTAATTTTTATTCATGAAGAACTATTTTATGTACTCAGGTGTCTCCTCTTTTTTCTTACAGCTTCTTAATCCAAACTACATCTATGATGGTAAGTCTGGTGAAATCATCTCAATCAATCATACAACACCTGTTTTTAGGTCAAACACTATATGGCCAAAAGTATGCAGACACCCCTTTGAATGACTGAGTTAACAGGTACTAACAGGTACTAACAGCAATACAATAATCTCTATAAAGTTTATAAAGTAAACAATCCAGGGTGGCTCGGTGGGTAGCAATGTTGCCTCACAGCAAGAAGGTCCTGGGTCCGGGTCCTTTCTTTGCATGTTCTCCCCGTGTCTGCGTGGGTTTCCTCCGGGAGCTCTGGTTTCCTCCCACAGTCCAAAGACATGCAGTCAGGTTAATTGGAGACACTGATTTGCCCTATAGGTGAATGAGTGTGGGTATGTCCTGCGATGGACTGGTACCCCGTCCAGGGAGATACTGTGTGCCTTGCGCCCATTGAAAAGCTGGGAAAGGGAAATTTTCCTTACATTTACTTTTATTTGATTGAACCCAAGATATTTCATGTTTTGTCTGCTCAACTTAATTTAATTTGTTAATAAACATCTATTCCAGCTTTTAAGGCCTCTCAGACATAGCCAATCATGTCTGTCTAGACGCCCAGCCGACCAAACCTAGATCTCAATGACAATGAGCTATTGTAATAGACCATTGCGACACGCTAGCGCTCAGAATAAACTCAGAGAAGAACTGAAAATGTGCAGCCCTGTCTAAGCAACTTCAGGTTCTAATTTTGTTCGTTTGTTCAAACAACTGTCCTTACATACAAAGTATAGCACATGGAACAGTGGTTTATTTGGTAGAGCCCAGAAGAAAACCCAAGCTGTTATCTTATGCTATGAGGAATAGTCAGATGTCATCTGTGAACCACCAAAAAGACAGATATTCCATTAATCAAAAGCCACTGCTCCATAATTGTGTCCTTTTGTAAAGCTTGCTCGAGTGTGCACAAGTGTTCTAAAAATGTAATTGGTCACGGTGTTTGACCAGTAATAACATGTTCCAGTCAGTCACAGACAAAGAACAACTGCAGAAATCATTAAAACCCCAACCAAGTTATTTACAACCATATACCCATGTATATTTATGTATTTTTGGTGTGTTTCAGCTCCCCCAGAATTTGTAGTACCATTGACTGATACCACGTGTGATAGCGGAGACAGTGTGACTCTGCGCTGTAAGGTCAGAGGTCAACCCAGAGCCTCAGTGTCCTGGAGGAGACCTGATCAGAACCTCCTCAGTGATGGAGGCAGATATACACTGACATACAGGTATGGGACACACACACTTGCAAAGCTCAAATTCATGCAGGACTGCTATTAAGGGATGGGGTTGTCATGTCAACCACAGATGGGAACATTGATGAATCCTAACACTACGCAAAGCTAATAAGTATATATTGTAATATGCTTATTTATAATTTTTACATTAGTAGGGGGGGGGGGCTAAAATTACGTGGCAAACATTTTTAATCATGATTAATCGCGATTAAAGAACCAAATTAATCGTGATTAATCACTTGCAAAAATAACTAAGCACAATTTGAACAGTTATGCACATTTTTATTGCAAGAACATGTTTACCAATAAAACAATTTATAAAATTATGATAAAATTATTAAATCTAAATTCGTTTTTAGAAAGCCAGCCCACTCCCTTATACTGAGTGTAAGTAGACCAAAAGCTGGACCCCTGAGCAATGGAAAAAACAATATGCTCCACCTTTTACTATTTTTTCTACATTTTTGAGGAAGCGAAAAGATGGCTTTAACTCATGAAGTACGCAACCAGCTGTAAGATACGATGAAGGATCCATAATAATACCTCATCTGGTGGACTTTATTTGGTTAATGTTTTGCATGGTTGTGTAGCAACTAACAGGAAGCAATTTTACAGGTGCACACTATGATACAAACACACTCCTGATCATGTTTCTATATTAGGATCATAATGCACCCATACGTACTGCTAAATTTATTCAGTACTGGTTTACTGAACCAAGACGGTCAGGTACTTTCCTGTCACTAGATCTAAACCTTAGAGAAGCTTCGTGGAAAGTTCTAGAGAACAGATGTGTAGACGATGTCATCCCTTAAAGAACTAAATGATTGTCTGCTTCATTCTGCTTCAGTCTGCCATTATAAAGCATTTAGGATTACAAAAGCAATTCAAAAATGACTGAAGCTTATCTGGAGGTAGATGCTGATCCAGCTCCTTATTTCACAATCTTGCAGTCCATGTTATAGTTTCCCACTCTGACCTCTAGATGTCTCCCAAGCTCTTTCTAAAACCTTGAGGTGTTTAAGTCAAAGTTCTATAAAGAGTTAAAAGACTTTCAGTAATTAGAAAATAAAGTCAGCGATTTGGAGTCAGATCTAAGTACCACCACCCAACTTAGGCTCTATTATTTTCGACATATCAAAACTATTCATTGGAATTGGACTATTATCCTGGGAAGAGTTGAAGGTAAAAGAGGAAGAGGATGGCCAGCAACAAGTTGAATGGATATAATTAAAGGGAACAAAAAAAAAGCCATTAGGACGCCTGAAGACCCAATCAGAAGACAGTCGAAGACAGTCACCAGTCGAAATCGATTAGATGACACTTAATAATAAAATACAGTCGAGTGTATGATTGTAAACATCCAAGAACGTTCCAACTTCAGGCTTTGTGTTGTATGGATAACATTTGTCACACTGCACAATTTTAGATCATCAAACCACACATTATTTCACACAGAGGAAACATCTCATAAAGCATTTTTTTATTTATCTATTCATATTTAGCTTGTTAGGTGATTTATAGCAGGGGTTTTCAACCTTTTTGGACATGCGCCCCCTTTCATGTGCCAACATTGAAATTGCCCCCCCAACCCAATACCCCCGCAACAACCCCCACCCCCCATCAACCCTCACGCAGAAATAATTGCGAAAGCTCTTGACAAGCTAAAACAATATAATTAACGTTTTGCGCATCATACACACCATCATTAAAATTAATTAAACTAATTAAAATACTAAAACCTCTATCCTTTTTAATGCGACGGTTAAACAGATTCTTCGAGAACATTATAGAAATGTAACTAGTCATAAATGGTAGATTAGAGCAGAAAACGTTACTTCACAGAGCCAAGTAAAGGCAAAAGTACATAATTACTAAGTTTGTTAGTTCAGGATTCTCTGCTTTGACTGACAGAAAACTTTTAGCTCCACGGACAGAACGAGTCTGACTTGGCTACAGCTTTGTGGTAATAGCCAGTTTAATTAAGCAGCTGACCAGTAAGGAAAGTACGACGGCGTATTAGGGCCTTTCTAAAGAAAAATATTTTTTTAAGTTTTAATTTTGAGAATATAGTCGTATAAGTTTCGATTTCGAGATTAAAGTCAAAATATTATGAGAATAAAGTTGAAATATTACGAGATTAAAGTTGAAATAATTACGAGATTAAAGGCTAAATAATTATAAGATTAAAGTCAAAATATTATAGCCATAGCAACCTCCTTGTGTTAAAATGAGGGATGTTCATGATTTGTTGTACTTTCATATCGGTTTCACAAATAAAGAAATCCTCGATCTCCTGCACATCAGCACCAGTTTGTTATTAGTATAAGGACAATGAAATGGCTTTGCAATAAACTGGGTTTATTTAGAAGAACCTGCGCCCCCGGTGTGCTCAGGCTCTTGGTCGTCAGCAGTACTTCAACTGAGCCTTATGGACTCGTACGATAGACTAAAGCCGTATAGCATCGCTATAAATAATTGCATTGACATGTTTAGTCATCATGTCATGTGGATGGAAGCGTACAATACAAACAATGACCCAAAAGTAATCGCGGGTTATTGGATAACCAAAGTAACACTCATTATAAGCTGCCCTCGGCGCTTGCGTGCTGATCCAGGTACTGAGACCCGTACTTCTCTGAACTGACAAGCCTACGACGGCTGCACACTCTCTGGCCATAATATTTCGACTTTGTCTGAACGGCTCTGGTCCTGCTAGACTGAAATTGTTAATCTAAGAATGAGAAATTATTTCATCTTTCACAGTCTTAATGGTGATGTGAAACTGTGACCTTTAGGCGAGACACTTCAGAGGAAATAGTGCGTCAGTCATCACTTCACTTTCTTAAAATAAACATTTAGACATTTCCGCAGATCTCATACAATTTAAAATTGTACACGACCTTATTACAAGCTGGACTGAGGTGAGTGGGTAGCGCTGTCGTATCATTGTATCACAGCAAGAACAGCCTGGGTTTGATTCCCTGGCCGGGTAGTCAGGGTCCTTTCTGCAAGCTTGCATGTTTTCCTTGTGTCCGCATGGGTTTCCTCTGGGTGCTCTGGTGTCCTCGCACAAATTCAAAGACATGCAGTCAGGCCAACTGGAGTGTGAATGTGTGTGAGTGTGTGTGTGTGTGTCTGCCCTGTAATAAACTGGCGACCTGTCTGGGTTGTTTCCTGCCTTTCACCCTATGAATCAGACCCACCGTGACAGAATAAAGCAGTGGTAAAACAGACAGTGAATAAATGATTAAATGTTTCTTCTGATTTGTCTTGTGCCAGTGAGACGGGCGAGGTGACCCTCCGTATCTCTCCTGTGACTGTAGAGGACGACGGCACCTACACCTGCACTGCTACTAATGAAGTGGGGACGGTCACCATGTCCGCCTGCCTGCAAGTGGAAGGTCGGCATCTTTCAGCATGAACACGTTATGTACAGATTTAGGAGAATGGCATGAGTACATGAATATAACACCCAAACTTTTGGGAGCAGGAGGATTCAGAGTACTCAGGGGAATCCATTGCATAGACTCTTTACAGAACATTATCAATGTTCAAACCTAATTACCCAAGACGCATGTGGCACCATCACCACCTGACAATATTACAAACTGTGACTGGAAAAACAGCTACTAATGGATCTGTTTTTGTGAGCAGTTACCTCCAATGATGGAACCATCTGGAAGGACAACTTTGAGTCGCTCTACACAGAAGGGATGGAGCTTGGGAGGTGAGTGTCATCTTCAACACATTGTACCTTCCATAAGTCCACCAAGTTTACTACCAACCATGGCATTTAGCGGACACTTTTATGGACAGCGACTTACAATTGTGAGTAAATACAGTTCAAGCAAGCAAGGGTTAAGGGCCTTACACAGGGGCCAAACAGTGGCAACTTTTTGCACCCAATTTGACTATTCCAAATTTCCCTGTGCACTCTGGCACCCTCCCGGCAGCCGTAAACCGGCTAGGTCATGCCCTCTCCGGCACATGTGAAGCCACTGGTTGCATCTTTACACCAGCCAGCAGCAGATTCATACACAGAGTTCCAGCATACATAGAACATCATGCTATATCTTTTCCCGTCTGACATAAGGACTTGCTTTTGCAGCGGCAAGGACATGACTCCCCATCCAAACTTCTTTTCCAGAAACACTGGCTATTTGTGGCTGTTACAGAGCCAGTCAACATTCGACATATTTTTGGGAGGTGGGAGGAAACTAGAATACCTGGAAAGAATAGAATTCCTAATGGATTGGAGGCTGTTATAGCTGCAAAGAGTCGAAGACCATTTATAATTACACCCATGGTTTTCGAATAGGATGTTCAACAAGCCCCTATGTCTACATACTTACGGCTATCTAGTGTATGATGTTGTATTTTTTTAATTGTGGTAACACCATATGCTGTCTTGAAACTGAAACAATCTAACAGAATGTTTTTTTTAAGAGGCAGATACTCTGTGGCTAAATGGTGTGAGAAGCGAGGTTCCAGGCAATCGGTGGTGGCAAAGATGGTGAACAAGAAGCTGATGCGTCGCGAGCAGGTAATGAGGGAGCTGAGCGTCCTGCGTTGTGTACAGCACCCAAATGTAATGGGCCTCTTGGACACCTTTGAGACCAACACCAGCTACGTGCTCGTGCTCGAAATGTAAGTTATGCCAACAGCTCACATTTTTAGAGGCTTTAGCTGCATCATGTTCACTGTGTAGGAAAAACCTTGTCTTTAGTCTTCAGCCCTCAAATGTTGTGTTCAGTCCCCACATAACTGCCAAAAACAGCTATACAATGTAGCTGTAACGTTAGGAACTTGTTGTGTCTGTTACCCATGCTTGTGAGAATGCATGGAGGACAGCACTAACTGCCTAATTGCATTTCTTTCCTTCTCAAAGCCCAGCTTGTTTGGAAGCTGAGGTCAGAGCTCCAGGTCAGGGCTCAACAGTGGCTGCTTGACAGGGCTGGGATTCAAACACTCAACTTTCCAGTTAATAACCCAAAGCTCTAACCACTGGCTTACCACTGCCCTTTTATCTGATGTTGGCTAGTGCCATTTTGATTGTCTTCCTCCAACAAACACAGCAATAATGTCCTCTTGGACTCCTGACCACACATGTTTACGATATTCTCTGGGCAAGATCTCATGATGATTGACCCTGAGCTAGCACAGTGTTTATAAGCATTTTACTATTTTATTTTTGCTCTCCAGGGCAGATCAAGGTCGTCTCCTGGACTACATCGTGAGCTGGGGGAACTTGACTGAAGAGAAGGTGTCTCTTTATCTGCGGGACATTTTGGAAGCTTTGCAATACCTCCATTCCTGCAGGATTGCTCATCTAGACCTGAAGGTAAGAATCCTCTCTACTTAGGCAGCTGTCTAGGGTGGTGGTGGGCAGCAAGGCAGCTCACTAGGTTTTTAGACAGACCCAGGATAAACTTATTCACAGTTGCAACCAAAAGTCTTTTACCACTTACATGGTGCCAGTGTCTCTTCAGCGAATCAGTGAGCTATTTAAGAAGCTGCTTTATGGCCGCTCAGGTGGCGCAGTGCTAATAACACACGCTGGGACACCAGAGCTGGGGTCTTGAATACATCGTATCGAGTCTCAGATCTGCCTGCCGACCACATGAACAATGATTGGCCTGTTGTTTAGATAGGGGTGGGATATTAAAGCCGGATAGGGACTCGCTCATAACTAATGCAATTACGACCTCTGCTGGCTGATTGATGGCACCTGCACAGAGATGGGAAAAGAGTGCTGTCAGGGTGTGTCTCTCCATACACAGTGCTGATCCGCACTGCACTCATCAAAGTGTAGTTGACAAAATGCATACGGCTGCTGCCCACGTGTCAGAGGGGGCGTGGGGTAGCTTCGTTCTTCTCATCAGAGCGGGGATCGACATTGGTGGAGAGGAAGCATGACGAAGCATTGGACGCGCTAAAAGGGAGAAAATGCAAAAAAAACAAGATGCTGCTTTACGAAACGATCCATTATGTATTTAATTGGATAGAATGGAAGAAAATAATACTGTCATCCCACTATGGTGAAGTGCTGGAGCTTCTGAATTCGAGCAGGCCTGGCTTTGACAGACGCAGTTGGCCCATGTCAAGGGGAGGAAAGGTCGTATAAGGTTTCTTGATATTGCTGCTGCAACCATGACTTCTGGTATGGTCAAAGTGCAGGCATGAGCATTGGAGGAATACATAGGGCATAGCGTGACTCTCACAGTGGATTTTTCAGTGACTTCATCCGTAGCTGGGTGGGAACTACAGAGTGCTGTTGACAAGAAAACATGATCAGTAGATGAGCTTAGTAGTAGATGAGCTTAGTAGTTTTTTTTTATTTGATGTTCTCAGCTGTTTATTGTATTATTTTGTTTTGTTATGAAAAAAATTGTACATGATACTTTATAACATCTATAAATTTATATTTATTGTGTTGTCCTTATTCTTGTAGCCGGAGAACGTGGTGGTGGAGCAGGCATCTGCTCATCCTGTGGTAAAACTGACCGATTTTGGTGATGCCACACTCCTCACTTCCACCCCCTACATCCACCCTCTGGTCGGAAGCCCTGAATTCTGCGCCCCCGAAGTGGTGCTGGGTGAGCCTGCATCACTAACGTCTGACCTCTGGAGCTTGGGCGTTCTGGCATATGTGCTGTTGAGCGGTGCCTCGCCATTTCTAGATGAGAGTGTCGAAGAGACATGCCTCAACATCTGCCGTCTGGACTACAGCTTCCCTGAGGACTATTTTAGTGGAGCGAGCAAGGCGGCTTGTGACTTTGTGCGTTCTCTGCTACGCACTGAGATGGTCAGGCGACCCTCAGCTCTGGCCTGCCTGCAGGGGGACCCGTGGCTTTGCTCCCAAGCTGCTGCAGGGACAGTCCGTCTTGATGCAGCAAGGCTTGTGGCCTTCACTGAGAGGCGCAAGCACCAGAGTGACATGCGGCCAATGGACGGGCTCAGGACATTTGTGCGAAGCAGGGTGCTGGGCAAGGCGTGAGGGAGAATGAAGTAGGGAGGAGTGTTGTGAAGTGGAATTCTCAGGCAGGGGTAAGAGTGCCTCAACTACAGGGGAGCCTGGCAGGAGATGAGGTGGAAAGATCCTGGAGGGTGGGGTCACAGATCTGCGCATATATGCCAGGGATGGAGGAGTAGAAATAACCCTTTGATGTTCTGCAATCCACTAATCCAGATGAATTGACCTCTTCTTTAAAGTGCTATGTACTAAAAAGGGTTTTTTTTGTCAGGCAAAGTGTCTGGTACATGAATGGAGCCTTAAGGGCATAGAATGGATGGAGCCTGGATTATCAAGGGTGACCCATAAGTCTTAATTACAAAAAATGGCCACCTAGCAATAACCTCGTCCTTTTCTCAAGAGTCATGCTTGCCAATTGGTAACAATTGAGTAATCTACAGAAAAGTTACAAGCTCTAATCTAAAGCAGAACCTTATCCTCATGTTTTAAAACCATGGTACATCAAAAACGGGGTATCTTGAGCAGGTTTGATGGAGTCTGGATCACAGACGCTGGAGGATGAAGGGAAACTAAAGCCTACAGTTTTGAGGGTTTGTATGACTGGGGCTGTACCAACACTGGAGAACTATTATCTGCCTCATCCTTGACTCAAAAGTATACCAGACCACGGTAGCTTTCTAGTCTTATTTGGTAATTAGTGGGTAGAAATCTATTTCCTCTGAAGTACATGATAAAAAACCTCCAATGGATGGGTGTAAGACCAGAACAGATAGTGCCTTTCCCCTCATTTTAAAGTTGTGGTACCTCTCAGTACGATCAGTTCCTCTAGAAGATCTGAGGAACCCTGAAAGAAAGAGGCAGCGTAGAGGGTTTTTAAGCAGACATGGCCTTTCTACGTAAGCCTAATGTTACTGTAGCCTGAGAGCCTGGAGTTTAAAAGGATTTCAGATCATAGAGGTATCCTAACAACTGAAAGAAATTCTAGATCTGGACACCACTGATGGAGGTCCAACATCTCATCCCTGTCTCAGGACTGCTGATTAGTGCTAGCTTTATGTCATGTTTACAAGTGATGACTGGGTTACTCAGGAAGAGTAGGGAACGTTGAGTATGGAGGAACTTCCAACTAACCTCAGCCCAAACAAGAGCCTGCTAGACTCAACCCTCAAGTATCCCTCAAGAAAGATGCTTGGAACTTTATGGAAAATATTCCAAAAACGGGGCTCCTCTTAAGGTGGAATCTCATCCTTTTTTCAGTGTCACGTTTTATACTAGAGTTGAAATACTGCTGCTGCTGTTGCTAATAACAACTCCCAAATCAACATAAAAATAATCACGTCAGCCTCATTAACATACCCTCTTTTCTAAGGGAACTGCACAGAAGCACAAAAAGAGACTTTTTTAAGGGAACGTTTTCTTCTTTGAGACAGAAAGAGGTGAGCGTTTTATTTTGGATAGTATCTGAATCAGGTTGTTTCGGTACTGTATCGCTGTATTCAGGAAAGTCTGCATTTTGTACAAAACGTGTATAGAAGCACAGCGAAGAAGTTTATTTAGAAATGAAACCGGTTACACGCTGACATTTATTCATCTCGAAATCATTGTAGCAGAGAGTTGGTGGAGGTCCACCATGCAAAAGAAAGAATCTTTTCATTTACTTCCATCTTGTCTATTGGACTTGCTTTGTAAATAAACTGTAGCCACCTATGTTTTCATTGGCCTTGTTTTATTATTGTTTTTACCACCCTCGTCAATTTCCCCTCACTAACAATTTTCCCTCAACACAGTCTCCACCTCAAACTTAAGTGGCGTTCTACTACTTAGCAAGCTAGTTATTCAGCAAGCCAGATTGTACACAAGCACATTCTTCACTGCAAGTACAGCATTCATTATTATGTTTCAGGTATTACATATTTGACATCTGGGTTGTTTCCATACACTGCTTACTAGTTACAAGCTAATTAGCTACCTAGCTCATTGGCTGCCTCCTTTGTTTTGTACTTAGAATGTTTGTTAGTTTGAAAACCAGCTCACAGCCGCTCAGGTGGCACAGCGGTAAAATACGCTAGCACACCAGAGCTGGGATTTTGAATACGTCATATCAAATCTCAGCTCTGCCATCTGGCTGGGCTGGGTGGCTATATGAAAAATGTTTGGCTGTTGTTCATCCAGGAAGGGAGCCAGATAGGGAGAATAATGAGGATCAGGGTGTGTCTCTCCTTGCACAAAGCTGATCCGCAGATGAACTCGCCTCGTGCAGACGAAAAGATGCAGTTGGCTACTGCACACGTGTCGGAGGGGGCGTGTGTCAGTTTGTGCTTAAACTGGGAGAAAAAGGGAGAACATGAGAAAACCAGCTCACTAGCACTTCCACAAGTCATCAGCACATATAACATCTGACCTGCTAACTATTTAGCCAGTTAATTCACATGCTAGTCAGCTTGGAAAGCTTTTTTGTTAGCTCCCTGTTTCTGTACTCATTGGTAAGGAAGCTTGATAGTTAGCAAGCTACCTCACTACCATCCATCCCTAACATGTACTGCAAGATACTGTAAAAAATTAATGAGAATGTTACTTAGAAACGCCGCCCTGCTGTTCAAAGTTGAATTCTTAGTTCAAAAACTAGCATGTTGGCCTTCTTCTCTTATGCACTGAGTATTCAATACACAAAACTAATCTAATCAAAAACATGAAAGTTTGGCTATTTTAATTGGCTTTATTTTATTTTGATACAGTTAGTCAAGTAATAAGCTAGTCAGGTTGCCATCCTGCCTAGCAGAACTTTTACTCTTCACATGGTCACATGTAGTTGATAAACGAATGAATTTTAGTATATAACATTTCATTTGCTGTTTAACACTCCACATGTCTGTTAACTTGTTAGTAAGCTAACTAGATAGCAGGCCAGCTGTTTAGCAGATCAGTTCATTACAAAATATAGGTAGTATTTAACAAGCCAGCTAATTAGCAAACTTCTTCTTTGTAATACAAGTGACTACTCAGTTGCCTTGCTATTATATTAAAGAAATAGCTTCAAGCAATTACCATTTAGCATGCCAGCTATTGGCAAATATAGCATTTAAATTGCTATTGATAATTCTGCTAACTAGTTAGCAAGCTAGGTAGTTAGAAGGATAGATACTGTCAGCCACTTACAATTCAACACTTTCAAATTCTGAACAGAATGTGACGAGGTTGTGTTAAAAACAATATAGAAACACGAGTTTGTATTTAAGTGCGTTTAGACACTTTTTAATTGTCTGGATCGCAACACAAACGGACCAATCAGACAAAGGAATGCTAAAGCATTGGAGAAATTAGCACTTTTATATTTTCATAACTTTCTATGTGCAATGTTCAGGATTGCTGCAGCTAATTATGCTAAGTGGTGTTAAAGCTGCTGATGTTGAGTTCCTGTACTAGCCACTATGTTTATTTGGTGTGTTTGTGGCTTTTATTTGCTAATCTCTCTGTGTTCAGTATTATTTTGTGAAAGCTAAGCTAAGTATCTGTGTTGCACCTGTTTATTATACATTATACATCATGGCATCTCATTATACCAAAGTTTATTTTTATCATTCATTATACTTTCAGATAACACAAACGTGGTCGTTTACATGAATTGATCTTTATTTATTATATGTTCTGTATTTTGTCTGATAAACGTAGTGCTACATTGAAATCATTTTAATAAATTATAATATTTGTTCTTTATAAAAGACGTATGTATATTTGCATGGGTAAATAATGTCTGTACATTTCTTGCTGCTTCATAGCTGTTTGGAGGAGTAAAGAAAAAAAAAACACCAAGGCTAAATGCTAATTTAGTTTGTTTTTCTAAAACAACAGTGTTTTACATTTTAAACCACTTCTCACAAAGCTAAGATGAGCAACATTTTTATTTGATTGTAATTTTTAGTTTTTTTCTTGGTTTTGTTGTTTTTAAGTTATTTCATTGCTGTGTATAGCTGTACAGACTCAAACCATAAAAAGTAGCCTTGTCATATTTTTTAACATGCGATAAAATACCATCATGAATGTTTCTGACTCGTATGTTTGTGTGTATATGTTGTTGTACAGATCTCATACCTGTTTGCACATTGTGTGCTGTACATATTTTATTTCGGCTCTGTTATTTTTGAGATTAAACACGAATCATTTAATTGGTCATTTGGGCTGCTCTTTTCTTGAAGGCTAATTTTAATGTGTGATGCTAATTGTTTTTTATTTTTCTTAGCTCTTGCCAGTACAAAGTTTGTTTGTTTGTTTATTAGGATTTTAACGTCATGTTTTACTCTTTGGTTACATTCATGACAGGAAAAGGTAGCTACTCATTACACGAGATTTATCAGTTCACAAGACTATATCAAACACAGTCATGGACAGTTTTAGTATCCCCACTTTACCTTACATGCATGTCTTTGGACTGTGGGAGGAAACCGGAACACCCGGAGTAAACCCACACAGACACGGGGAGAACATGCACACTCCACACAGAAAGGACCCAGACCGCCCCACCTGGGGAACTTAGCCACCGTGCCGCCCACCAGTACAAAGTGGGGTTGCCAACTTTCAGACTGGAAATAAGGAACACCCTGGGCTGGCCGGATTCGAACCTAGGGCGGAAAATTATGCGCGATGCGCTCTGCCCACTGCGCTACTCAAACAGCGGAGTGATAAACCGGTTGTTATGCTGATATGCCTGCACACACACGGCGTTACTAAGACTAAAAGTGAACACTACTTAATATAATAACCAAACGCTTTCTAATTCCCACAGTAGCAGCAGTTTCCTTCTGTTTCATACATATCGCCCCCCCTGTCTCAGTCTAATATGCAGCATTTCTCTCCCATTGATAAAAATACAGAACAAAGCGTGTCCTGTATCAATTTAATACGGAATGTGACGTTTAGTTTCCAAATAAAGAACGATTCTGTATTTTACGGAACGGTTGGCAACCCTAGAAGGCCCTAGCATTTTAGCTATCTAGCTATTTTAGCATTTTAGTTTAATTTTTGAGAGAGAATATGAACAATGTTTAGTTATTTAATGTTGTTACACGACAGGTGCACATAATAGGCCACTAGGTGTCCTACTGATTACCATGTTTTCCTTCTTCCTTTCACACCAGTGGAAAAGTTACATACAAAGGTTTACATACAAAGAACATTCATTCTTTAATGAGTTTAGTTCCTCCATAACATTATTGTTGGTTTCCAAAAAATCAACTAGGTTGAAACTTTACAAATATTAGATGATACAATATCATTCAGTTTATTTTAGCATATACACCGATCAGCCATAACATTAAAACCACCTCCTTGTTTCTACACTCACTGTCCATTTTATTAGTTCCACTTACCATATAGAAGCACTTTGTAGTTCTACAATTACTGACTGTAGTCCATCTGTTTCTCTACATACATTTTTAACCTGCTTTCACCCTGTTCTTTAATGGTCAGGACCCCCACAGGACCACCACAGAGCAGGTATTATTTAGGTGGTGGATGATTCTCAGAACTGCAGTGACACTGACATGGTGGTGGTGTGTTAGTGTGTGTTGTGCTGGTATGAGTGGATCAGACACAGCAGCGCTGCTGGAGTTTTTAAATACTGTGCCCACTCACTGTCCACTCTGTTAGACCTAGCTGGTCCTAGTTGGTCCACCCTGTAGATGTAAAGTCAGAGACGATCGCTCATCTATTGCTGCTGTTTGAGTTGGTCATCTTCTAGACCTTCATCAGTGGTCACAGGACACTGCTCAGGGGGCGCTGTTGGCTGGATATTTTTGGTTGGTGGACTATTCTCAGTCCAGCAGTGACAGTGAGGTGTTTAAAAACTCCATCAGCGCTGCTGTGTCTTATCCACTCATATCAGCACAACACACACTAACACACCACCACCATGTCAGTATCACTGCGGTGCTGAGAATGATCCACCACCTAAATAATACCTGCTCTGTGGTGGTCCAGATGGACTACAGTCAGTAATTGTAGAACTACAAAGTGCTTCTATATGGTAAGTAGAGCTGATAAAATGGACAGTGAGTGTAGAAACAAGGAGGTGGTTTTAATGTTATGGCTGATTGGAGTAAATAATGCTGGTTCGGCTGCACCCATCAAAGTTGCCAAGGTCTGAAACCCTCATGTCATAATTTTAGATATAATACCAGAACCACAAAGCAACACAGGTCTGCCATTCTGTGCAAGAAAAAAACCCTGCTCTAAAAATTTCCCCCACCCTCGTGACCATAACAGCCTCCAGTTTTCTTAGAAGGTCGAGCACAAGATTTCAAAGTGTGTCTGGAAGAATTTGTGTCAAACGAGTCAGAAAAGCATTTAAGAGGTGAGGCAGCAATGCTGGAAGATACAGTTTGGCTTGCATTCAGCATTCCAATTCATCCCAAAGGTGTTTACTGATGTTGAGTCAGGTCTCTGTGAATTCCTCCACAACATCTTATCACACCGGATCTTTATAAACCATGTTTTATGTACAGATTTGCAGTCGGGGTTAAACAGGAAATGTCTTTACCTAAACTCTTGCCACAATGTTCAGAGCATATCATATATTTTATACAATTTATTTTATACACCTGAACTTGATCATTAGGAGGGGTTATGGTATAGTGTAGTATTATTTATGTTAAAGAATTAGCCACAGTATTTCATATGAAATAAAAAAAAGAACATTTGCGTTAACATTTAACAATTTTTATATTTCTTAATCATTTTTGTTGACGTAAATTCATTCTTTAAAAGAATAAGGACTAGCAAGGTAAAGGTGTAAAAAGAAAAGGTGTGAAAAGTAGAGGTGCACTTCATCTGCAGATCAAAAGATAAAAACCCAAAACACATCTGATCTTATCAGCTCTTTGTAGGAAAGTTTGTGCATCATAGAAAAATCTTATCAAAGTACAAGATCAACCTCTGCATGACAGTCATTAATGTACCAAACAACAGAAATACTGCCAAAACTAATCTGATCTTTTACTTTATTTCATCCCAAACTACAGACTGCAACACTTGGCTGCCACTTTAATTCTGGCAGATGTTAGTAGAAGAAAATCTCTTTTTATTATTAAGTTCTTATTTTTATTTGAAACAAATTTATTTACAGGACCAGGACAGAACATTTGTTTCGCTGGCACAAATGAAAAACGATTATAAAAAAGCAAAAAATGTAGTCATGCATTTTATTTTAGAAATTGATGTTTATTTACTTAGCTCATAAATATAAAAAACAAATAGCTTTATAAAAATAAGTTGCATTGTTGGTATTGTTATTTTTTATTTTATTTTGCATGTCAGCTTTTCACTATTGTAATTTTCATAAATAATGTAATATTATTTTTTTTTTTTCTTATAACATGTTTAAATTACTAAATGAATAAAACATCCACATAAATATAATGATATAAGTATAAAATATAATGATATTATTTATTAAAATTGAATGATATATATATATTTTTTTTTTACTCTTTTATAGCAGCAGTTGCATTATTGTTGTTATTAGTATTAGTAGCAACAATTACAAATTTAAAATGTGATTATTATTAGTAGCACTAGTAGTATCTAATAGTAGTACTTGTCAATTCTGTAGTTGTTATTTTTATGTTATTATAATTGTTGGTAATAAGAGTGGCATTGTTGTTATAAGTAGTAATAGTAGTAGTAGTAGCAGCAGGGTGCTCCACAGGTGCGGGTGGGTTTTGCTGAGAACAGTTAGATATAACTAATATAATGAATAATGAGCATCACATAATAAATCATTAAACACTCTGTATCATGGCGCGCACAAAGCCGACAAGAGCTGCTGTGACCCAAATACCGTCCTATACACTAAATAGTGTGCTAAATTAGGGTTCGTCCAATGGCGAAACTACTATTTCTAGCACACTGTATAGGACTTTATGTTGGGGTTAAGACAGCCCACTAGCTTGCGTTATTTTTGCTTCATGTGCAGCCTGATACTACGGAAGCGTATTGCTGCCACACAGATATAAAAAAAATACCGTCAGTATGTCGTTATAACGAGAAAGTATGTCGTTATAACGAGAAAGGATGTCGTTATAACGAGAAAGTATGTCGTTATAACGAGAAAAGGATGTCGTTATAACGAGAAAAGTATGTCGTTTTAACGAGAAAGGATGTCGTTTTAACGAGAAAAGATGTCGTTATAACGAGAAAAGGATGTCGTTAAAATGAGAAAATGATGTTGTTAAAACGAGAAAAGGATGTCGCTAGGGTTGCCAACTTTCAGAACTGGAAATAAGGAACACCCTGGGCTGGCAGGTTGGCGGAAGGCATAGGGTGGGGGGGGGGGGGGGGGGATGCCAGGTGTTTACCTGAGCTGGGGGGAGGGGGTAAAGGTTGCACCGGCCCTGCTTGTGTGTTACTTTAGTTTCGCCCTAAGCCGGAACCTAAGGCAGAAGAGCGTGCGCGATGCGCGCTGCCCACTGCGCTACTCAAACAGCGGAGTATTTATAGTGGTGGTAAATTCGGTTCATTTTATGGACTCGGGTTAATCTGAGTCACTCAGTAATGTGATCCGGTTCACTTGGGTCACTTGAGTCAGTTGAGTCACTTGTACTGACATTCTGATTGCGACTGATTTATTGCATTAAAATGCATCCAAATATTACGTCTTCCATGCACTCATCTTCAGTAAATAAATCCTTCTCTCTTAATTCTCTTGGCACCTCACACTTCTCCTGTCAGTGACAAGTTGACACTTTTTTTAAGTGAAATCTTGACCATGTGGGAGGGGGGGTTGAATCACCTACCAATCAGATGGGTATATTACAGACTGGAGTGAAGTCTGTTCAGCCAAATCATCTGAGTCAGAGGTTTTTCGGTCTTTTCGGCTCACTCGCCTTGTGTACTTAGCAGCAGCCAGTCAGAGGACTCGTAGGATCCGGGTTAATTGAGATTTCGGACTCGTGATTCCTGATTCAGTACAAAGATTCGAATCATTAACCCGGGTGATTCAGGAACCGCCCAGCTCTAGTATTGAACAGTCTAATCTGCAGCGTTTCTTTCCCATTGATAAAAATACGGAACAAAGCGCCGTTTAGTTTCCAAATACGGAACGATTCCGTATTTTACGGGACGGTTGGCAACCCTAGATGCTGCATAGCTGACGGAAGTGTATCTGCTGATGGAGAGACAGTTTGCACACATGCATGATGCTGTAGTTTGTGTAACCTTGTAGCTTGTTGTGCCGATCAAGATTCTCCTTTAGGAGCAACAATGTCTAAACTTAGTTTAATATTCAACATCTGTCTGATATTCGGCATTCCGATCTAAATAAGTGGTTGAAAAAACACATAAGACCTTCTTATTTTATGATTTCTTACACGAATGAAAATAGTCAACATACTACAAAAACAATTTTATGTTAATTTTAAGATTACGTCTATTTATCTAAAGAAAGGTTATAATGAAACCGTTTATTAAGCTCCCACTTCATCTAACGAGTTAGGGACCGTCATAAAACTAACTGAGAAACGTAGGAGACATTTACTCTGCGCTTATCCAGACTAATAAATCCATTTAAATCTTGTATGATTTGTATTTTTGGAAATATAATTTGTATATTTGAAATATAAATTTATTACAGATTTATTGATCTTTATTTAAATGTAATGTAAAATAAATACTATGTTATTTCAAAAAATAAGGTGTGTGTAGTAGGTGAGAAACATTGATGTGTTTGTGTAAAAATTGTTTGACATTAATTCATCAAATCATACAAGATTTAAATGCATTTATTAGTCTGGATAAGTGCAGAGTAAATGTCTCCTACGTTTCTCAGTTAGTTTTATGACGGTCCCTAACTCATTAAACGAAGTGGGCGCTTGATAAACGGTTTCATTATAACCTTTCTTTAGATAAATAGACGTAATCTTAAAATTAACATAAAATTGTTTTTGTAGTATGTTGACTATTTTCATTCGTGTAAGAAATCATAAAATAAGTGGGTCTTATGTGTTTTTTGAAACACTTATTTAGATCGGAATGCCGAATGCTGACAAATGTTGAATATTAAACTAATCTAAAGTTTAGACATTGTTGCTCCTAAAGGAGAATCTTGATCGGCACGGCAAGCTGCAGGGTTACACAAGCTACAGCATCATGCATGTGTGCAAACTGTCTCTCCATCAGCAGATACACTTCCATCAGCATTTAGGGTAATGAACTTTTCTCGTTTTAACGACATCCTTTTCTCGTTATAACGACATCCTTTCTCGTTATAACGACATACTTTCTCGTTTTAACGACATACTTTCTCGTTATAACGACATCCTTTCTCGTTATAACGACATACTTTCTCGTTTTAACGACATACTTTCTCGTTATAACGACATCCTTTCTCGTTATAACGACATACTTTCTCGTTTTAATGACATACTTTCTCGTTATAACGACATACTTTCTCGTTATAACGACATACTTTTTCGTTATAACGACATCCTTTCCCGTTATAACGACATCCTTTCTCGTTATAACGACATACTTTCTCGTTTTAATGACATACTTTCTCGTTATAACGACATACTTTCTCGTTATAACGACATACTTTTTCGTTATAACGACATCCTTTCCCGTTATAACGACATACTTTCTCGTTATAACGACATCCTTTTCTCGTTATAACGACATACTTTCTCGTTATAACGACATACTTTCTCGTTATAACGACATCCTTTCCCGTTATAACGACATACTTTCTCGTTATAACGACATCCTTTTCTCGTTATAACGACATACTGACGGCTTTTTTTTTTATCTGTGTGGCAGCAATACGCTTCTGTGATTTGGTCGCAAGCACGAGCTGAAGGCGAGTGCTGTAGATCATCACAGCCGTGATGTTATTCGCGATAACACACGACCTCAAGTGATCTATTGCTTTTATACAACAGTTTTACAAAATAAAGAGAGAAAATAAATCAAAGAAGCCCTGAATTTCATAATAAATATGCTTTAATATTGACAATACCTTCCGCCAAAAAGTAGTTCCACAACGAATATAAAGTTTAACACTACAAAGCAGACATCCCAAGTTGCAAAAACTCATTTCAGGGAGGTAAGAACAACAAGAAGAAAGAGGCAAGAACCTCCGAAGGGAAAAAAGAAATAAAAAACCTCTTGCACACACCAAAGGATATTGGTGAGAACAGAACTCTTAGGAGCTGCTAACTGGGCTATTAAGCTAACTGTTTGCGTTACAAACACATTAATGTTCCCTACACAGTGCACTAAATTGTATATCAGATAACGCATTCATGTTCACTACATAGTGCACTAGACAATATATTAGACAATTGATTTATGTTCCCACAGTGCGCTAGATTGTATATCAGATAATGGATTTAAAACGTGATCGGGAAAAAAGCCTGTTGCCTGCGTATGCGTTTGTGTGCATAAAGCTTGTCGTTAATGGCAACGCGTCAGCGGAGTAATACAGTTGTGGTGTGAAAAGGCTGTGCTGTTATCACGAATATCAGCACGGTTAGAACGCTTCTCAACCATTTAGATTGTAAGGTCGGAACTAACTGTTGTATAAAATTGCGTTACGTCACATTTAGATTCAATTGGCAGCCCCCATGCATCAACTGAAGTGTGTTAGTTGTAGTATTAGTACTTTGTTTGTAGTAGTATTAGTAGTTCATTGTTGTAGTATTAGTACTTTGTTTGTAGTAGTATTAGTAGTTTGTTTGTAGTAGTATTAGTACTTTGTTTGTAGTAGTATTAGTAGTTCGTTGTTGTAGTATTAGTACTTTGTTTGTAGTATTAAGTAGTTTGTTTGTAGTAGTATTAGTACTTTGTTTGTAGTAGTATTAGTAGTTCGTTGTTGTAGTATTAGTACTTTGTTTGTAGTAGTTTTAGTAGTTTGTTTGTAGTAGTATTAGTACTTTGTTAGTAGTAGTATTAGTAGTTTGTTTGTAGTAGTTTGTTAGTAGTAGTATTAGTAGTTTGTTAGTAGTAATATTAGTACTTTGTTTGTAGTAGTTTTAGTAGTTTGTAGTAGTATTAGTACTTTGTAGTAGTTTTAGTAGTTTGCTTGTAGTAGTATTAGTAGTTTGTTAGTAGTAGTATTAGTAGTTTGTTTGTAGTAGTATTAGTAGTGTGTTAGTAGAAGTATTAGTACTTTGTAGTAGTTTTAGTAGTTTGTTTGTAGTAGTATTAGTAATTTGTTAGTAGTAGTATTAATAGTTTGTAGTAGTATTAGTAGTTTGTTAGTAGTAGTATTAGTAGTTTGCTTGTAGTATTAGTAGTTTGTTTGTAGTAGTATTAGTAGTTTGTTAGTAGTAGTATTAGTACTTTGTTTGTAGTAGTATTAGTAGTTTGTTATTAGTAGTTTGTTAGTAGTAGTATTAATAGTTTGTAGTAGTATTAGTAGTTTGTTAGTAGTAGTATTAGTAGTTTGTTTGTAGTAGTATTAGTACTTTGTTAGTAGTGGTATTAGTAGTTGGTAGTAGTATTAGTAGTTTGTTAGTAGTAGTATTAGTACTTTGTTAGTAGTGGTATTAGTAGTTGGTAGTAGTATTAGTAGTTTGTTAGTAGTAGTATTAGTAGTTTGTAGTAGTATTAGTACTTTGTAGTAGTTTAAGTAGTTTGTTTGTAGTAGTATTAGTAGTTTGTTAGTAGTAGTATTAGTAGTTTGTAGTAGTATTATTAGTGTGTTAGTAGTAGTATTAGTACTTTGTAGTAGTTTTAGTAGTTTGTAGTAGTATTAGTAGTTTGTTAGTAGTAGTATTAGTAGTTTGTAGTAGTATTAGTAGTTTGTTAGTAGTAGTATTAGTAGTTTGTAGTGGTATTAGTAGTTTGTTAGTAGTAGTATTAGTAGTTTGTTAGTAGTAGTATTAGTACTTTGCTTGTAGTAGTATTAGTAGTTTGTAGTAGTTTTAGTAGTTTGTTTGTAGTAGTATTAGTAGTTTGTTAGTAGTAGTATTTAGTAGTTTGTAGTAGTATTAGTAATTGTTAGTAGTAGTATTAGTAGTTTGAAGTATTATTATTAGTGTGTTAGTAGTAGTATTAGTACTTTGTAGTAGTTTTAGTAGTTTGTAGTAGTATTAGTAGTTTGTTAGTAGTAGTATTAGTAATTTGTAGTAGTATTAGTAGTTTGTTAGTAGTAGTATTAGTAGTTTGTTAGTAGTAGTATTAGTACTTAGCTTGTAGTAGTATTAGTAGTTTGTTTGTAGTAGTATCAGTACTTTGTAGTAGTATTAGTAGTGTGTTAGTATAAGTATTAGTAGTTTGTAGCGGTATTAGTAGTGTGTTAGTAGTAGTATTAGTAGTTTGTAGTAGTATTAATAGTTTGTAGTAGTATTAGTAGTTGGCCTAGTAATAGTATGAGTAGTTCGTTGTTGTAGTATTAGTAGTTTGTTAGTAGTAGTATTAGTAGTTCGTTGTTGTAGTATTAGTAGTTTGTCAGTAGTAGTATTAGTAATTCGTTGGTAGTAGTATTAGTAGTTCGTTGTTGTAGTATTAGTAGTTTGTTAGTAGTAGTATTAGTAGTTTGTTAGTTGTAGTATTAGTAGATTGTAGTAGTAGTATTAGTAGTTCGTTGGTAGTAGTATTAGTAGTTTGTTGTTGTAGTATTAGTAGTTTGTTAGTAGTAGTATTAGTAGTTAGTTGGTAGTAGTATTAGTAGTTCGTTGTTGTAGTATTAGTAGTTTGTTAGTAGTAGTATTAGTAGTTTGTTAGTTGTAGTATTGTTTGTAGTAGTAGTATTAGTAGTTTGTGGGTAGTAGTATTAGTAGTTTGTAGTAGTAGTAGTAGTTTGTTAGTAGTAGTATTAGTAGTTCATTAGTGGTAGTATTAATATTTGGCCTAATAATAATATGAGTAGCAGTGGTAGTAGTATTAGTAGTGGTGTTCGTAGTAGTAACGTTCAGTGTTAGGAGTAGTTGTAGTAATGGTATTAGTAATAGTAGTGTTAGTAGTATTAGGAGTAGTTATTATTATTAATTGTAGTAGTGTTAGTAGTAGTAACACTATGAGTAGTAGTAGTAGTAGTAGTTGCCTAGTAGTAGTATGAGTAGTAATGGTAGTAGTATTAGTAGTGGTGTTCGTAGTAGTAACGTTCAGTGTTAGGAGTAGTTGTAGTAGTCGTAGTAGTAATAGTTTTAGTAATATTAGTAGTGTTAGTAGTAGTATTAAAAGTCATGTTAGTATGTAGTAGTGTTAGTAGCAATATTAGAAGTAGTTGTAGTAATGGTATTAGTAATAGTAGCATTAGTAGTATTAGGAGTAGTTATTATTATTAATTGTAGTAGTGTTAGTAGTAGTAACACTATGAGTAGTAGTGTTAAGCAGTAGTAGTAGTAGTAATACTAGTAGTAATAATTGTATGAGAAATAATGTCAGTAGTACAGTATGAAAAGTAGTATTAGTAGTAGTGTTTGTATGAGTAACGTTCTGTATTAGAAGTAGTTGTAGTAGTGCCGCTCAGGTGGTGCAGCTGTAAAGACACACTCTGAAACCAGAGCTGGGATCGCAAATACATTGTATCTGCCGGCTAGGCTGAACGGCCACATGAACAACGATTGGCCTGTTGTTCAGATAGGGGTGGGATATTAAAAAGCCAGATAGGAACTCTCTCATAACTAATGCAGTTACGACCTCTGCTGGCTGATTGATGGTGCCTGCACAGAGATGGGAAAAGAGTGCTGTCAGGGTGTGTCTCTCCGTACACAGGGCTGATCTGCATTGCACTAGTCAAAGTGTATATGACAAGATGCATCGCGGCTGCTGCCCACGTGTCGGAGGGGGCGTGGGTTAGCTTTGTTCTCCTCAATCAGAGCGGGGATCGGCATTGGTGGAGAGGAAGCATGACGCAAACGGGCAATTGGACGCGCTAAAATGGAGAAGAAGGGGAGAAAAATGCACAAACAAAATATATCTACATATAGTATATACAGGGTAAGTTAAAAGTCGCAGGACACTCTTTTATTTCAGAAACAAAAGGGAAAATGACGTATCTGAATACCCCAGCAAGTAATGGGGTAGTGGGGTCTTTTAGGCTATGTCCGGAACATGGCCGCCATCTTGAAAGCCGCCATATTGGATCAAGGGCAGTTTTTTCCAATGGGAAGGTGGTCATGTAGCATATCAAAGAAGACCAGAATATCTCAGAAATTGATTGCCGCAATCAGATTTGCAATATCTCTTGTGGTTCAAAAGTTATCAACACAGAAAGTTTAAAACTTTTGTTGTTCGTTACAAGTAACTGAAGATGGAATTGACGAAAGAAGAGAGGATTGAGGTGATTCTGATGTCCGGGGAACGCAGCTGCCATATCATATCCGCAGACTTCAACAACCGACACTCAGAAAGACCACCAATTTTACACAGCACTGTTGCATCCCTCGTAGCCAAATTCCGAGAAACCGGGACTGTGGTCAACAAGCCACATAGTGGTCGTCCGAAGACCGCTACCGACGAAGAAACCTCAACAATGGTTTTGGCAGCCTTTGCGAAAAGTCCACGACGCAGCACTCAACGTCTCACAGCAGAATGTAGTGTCAGCCAGTCATCCCTTGTACGGATTCTTCATACCAATAAGTGGCACCCCTTCAAGATCCAGCTGCAGCAGAAACAGAGGATCAGAGGATGGCCCTGATAGACGTGTCGAGTTCTGCACCTGGGCGTTAGACCAACATCAACGGGATCCCGCATTCGCACAGGGCATTCTGTTCAGTGACCAGGCCAATTTTTATGTCAGTGGTGAGGTCAACCGCCAGAACGTGAGGTACTGGAATGACGAAAACCCTCACTGGACCGCAGACACCAAAGTCGTAGGTGATGTGAAGGTTATGGTGTGGAATACCCGTGTAATCTGACCCATTTTCATCGACGAGACCCTAAATGCTCAGCGCTACCTGACAATGCTACAGGAAACAGTGTTCCCATCCATTCTGACTGAAGATGGCAGTTTCCGCTGTTATTTCCAACAGGATGGGGCTCCACCACACTACGGAGCAGGTGTTCATCAGTGGCTGGATATTCAATTCCCTGGTCATTGGATTGGCCGTCGTGGTCCTGTGGAATGGCCGCCCAGATCACCCGACCTCACACCACTCGACTTTTATCTCTGGGGTCATCTTAAACAAATTGTGTATGCTGAGAAAATTCGCAACAAACACCTTCAGCACCGCATCGTGGAGGCTTGTGACAGCATTTCTCCAGAGATTCTCATGCGGGTTCATAATGATTGGATCCAGCGCCTTCAGCTCTGTGTTCAGCACCAGGGATAACACATTGAACATCAAATAGCTGTGCATCACAGGGAACGTTCCCGGTTGTTGTTGCAACTTTCTGTGTTGATAACTTTTGAACCACAAGAGATATTGCAAATCTGATTGCGGCAATCCATTTCTAAGAAAATCTGGTCTTCTTTGATATGCTACATGACCACCTTCCCATTGAAAAAAACTTGCTCTTGATCCAATATGGCGGCTTTCAAGATGGCGGCCATGTTCCGGCATAGCCTAATTATTGCTGGGGTATTCAGATATGTCATTTTCCCTTTCGTTTCTGAAATAAAAGAGTGTCCTGCGACTTTTGGCTCACCCTGTATATAAGTAGTTGTAGTAGTAGTAGTAATAGTTTTAGTAATATTAGTAATGTTAGTAATGTTAGTAGTAGTATTAGAAGTCATATTAGTAGTAGTGTTAGAAGGAATATTAGAAGTAGTTGTAGTAATAGTAATGAGTATGCCAGTAGTAGTAATAGTATTAGTAATAGTAGTGTTAGTAGTATTAGGAGTAGTTATTATTAATTGTAGCAGTGTTAGTATAAGTAACAGTGTGAGTAGTAGTGTTAGTAGCAGTAGTACTGTAGTATTGAGAGTAGTGATGGTAGGAGGAGTAGTAGTATGAATTGTAGTGGTAGAAGTGTGTTACTCCAGTGTATAGCATGTGAATGAACACGTGGTGTTTTGTTTAGACTTTTTTGGACTGTGAGAGAGTGCGTGCAGTGAAGACTTGTTTGTTTGATGGTGTGAAATTAGAAGCTTCCTCTACTCTAATCTTTCCTTAAGGTGTGAAAATGTTTGTGTGTGTGTGTGTGTGTGCACACTCTACTTTGCATGCACCCACAGCTATCTTTACTAATTCTCATGGGAGACTTTACCAGCTTTTTATTTTTTTTATGTTTTGTTCAAATGAAGGTATAGATTCGGCTTCCAGGTTTACATTAAATATGTTGTTTGGATTTGATCTGAAGGGATTTACACATGAGGGTTATGGACCTGGACTTGGAGGCTCCAGGCAACTCACGGCTGCTGCTTTCTCTTTATTCATGAGATAGACAATTAACGTCAGTCAAATTTGTTTGTTTTAGCCTTTAAGCCCATGGTGATGTAAAGCGTGTCTGACACTGGATCGTGGCCTCTCTGTTGAAGCAGGTGTTAATTGTTTTTCTTGGTTCTTAGATAAAAAATGAACAAAACTATTTCATATGAACATTACACATTTTTACCTCGACAGCTGTTTGAAGTACTTTTATTTGGGTGCAATCAAATTATTATTGTTATTATTATGGGCGACCATATGACCAAATTAGCCCTATTTATATGGTAACAAAGAAGCCACCAGCTTAAGTGCTTTAATGAGAAAATGGTGAGACCATGCAATAGAGTTAAAAGTCATTACAGAACTAACAAGTACCGAAAATATAATTTCTCACTTTTATTAACTGTCCCTGAAGTAAAGGTCTCTGATCATATCTCAAAGTAACTGTCTGAAGAAACCAAAATTCCTCCAACTCAGTCAGAGACAGAGTCATTACTGTAGTACTAAATTTACTAGTGAAGGCAGATTTTAGGTGTTCAGGGGATTTTAGAGAAAAATGTAATTGAAGTGTGTGTGTGTGTGTGTGTGTGTGTGTGTGTGTGTGTGTATATGTTCGCATAATATTTGCATACCACTAGGAGGCGTACTTGTACCATTCATTTCCATCACATTATTCATCGATAGACTTTTGAGGCTGAGCACCAGTCCATCACAGAGCAACACACACACCCCCATTCACCTGGCTGCACTTAAGACCTACCAATCCACCCTCTGCACAAGTGGGAAACTAATGCAGTTCCCACAACCCAAGTTGCTGTGGTGCAGCTCTGACATCACCATGTACACCACTGTGGAAAAAATGCCAATCTCGGCTTTGTACTCGTTTACATTACATTCAATGTCATTCATTTTAATGTACTTATGTATAACTAATTCAGATTAATGTGTTAATATTAAAAGTATTTACTCCCTCTCAGTCAGTTACTACTAAAAAAAAGAAAAAAGTACACTTTTTAAGAATTTACCCCCTCCCTCCTTAGTTAGTACTTGATAGGTTCAATCAATATGCAACTTGATATTCTTTTTTAATAAATTTTTATATATTTTGTACAAAGTGATGGTGCAGTTTAAACTAATTTCTCTTTTCCAAGGTCCTTTAAGTCCTTTAGGTCCTTTAAGTTCTGCAGATTATTCTTGGGTGAGTGGTGGTTTGGTGTACGCCGGTATTTAGATCTCACCACAGATGTTTAATGTGATCTTATCACAGATATTTACAGATCATGACAATGCCACAATATTACATAAGCTTTTTCATATTAAACCGCTCTAGTGCTGCTTTGAGTCTTTGTCTGTCTAAATGACAAACTTACCCCACAGTGCAAGCTTGCTGACAGACATAAGCAGGGTTTTATCCAGGATCACTGTATACTGTGTTTGGAGTCCTGACCACATTGTCAGTTTCTGCTTGGAACAAGCATTAGCTACATCAAATGATGTTACAATACAGTGCAAATGAAAAAGAGATCTGGAGTTTGGAGTGTTTGTAAGTGTGTGACAACAATGGAAATATGGTGTCAAATTTGGAGTAGTTTTTGGTCAGTCCTATCTGACTATGAGTCGTACCACTTTCCGCCCATAGAGGTCCTCATAATCTGCATACTGATTTGTTATCATGGTAATTGAAACGGTCTAAACCAAAAATTGTACTGTAAAAATATTCTTTAAAGCCATATATATATATATATATATATATTAAACATACAGACTTGTCACTCTGAGTCTTATGTCAAACATTTCAATCTTTTCATGAATTTATCTCTCCCACCCCCCAAATTAACTACAACAAAGACAGTGTGACGCAAATGGTGATGTAGGTCTCAGGGGTGCATTTTGCAATTTTCTGACCAATGAAATGCTGTTCAGACCATTAAAAGGAATTTTGCTCATGGCATTGCATTATATAAGCTGCACTGGACACCAGTTGGGTGAACTTGTTGAGCACTGCAACCCATAGAACTGCTTTTGATCACATGGTGCGCCCTTTAAGTTCCTTAAAATAAAAACTATTCACAGCACCTTCATACATGGCTCCAAAACACGAATAATCCCACCACCTCTGTTCGTGTTTCAGACATAGGGTCAAGTCCAGGTTCAAAACATACATTTCACTCATTCTTTTGACAAGTCTTTGTAAACAGTGATGTGTAACTCTGATCCTTGTGGTCTGAGGTCTGGGAAGTCTGGCACTGTTATGGCTTGTCCCACCTGCTGGCCAGGTTTTATGTGATATGATGGGTCATCTGGATATAACTGATAGGTCATCTGGATATAATTATGTAAAAAAAAGTATGTGAAGAATGCTTTATCTATGATCAGGGTCACCGTGGGTCAGGTTCTACACGGAAACACTGCGCAAGGCAGGACAGGGCTTTAACCATCTCACCCTCCTCAGACAGTTAGATCTGTAGACCCCAAATGACCAATAGCACTGCTGAAATTTGAACTCGTATGGGCTAGCTAACAGACCGCTGTGCCACCTGAGTGCCTCCTTTTTTCTTTGTTTTAATTTCAGGTATTTGAACTACACACATTGCTACTCGATGTGAACAAGCTACTGAGAATGTAATGTTGTCTACTACTACTCATTATGCTTTAGCATTAAAAGAAGCTATTTGGTATATGTAGTATACATTAAACAGTACGTGAAAAGTACCCAGATGGACCTACTGCATGGGCAGCTATTTTTCACTATGCAAACACAGCACACTGTGGTCCGATAATCTATCCCATAATTCAACTGGAGCTGTAAAGGCATTAAAATAAAAAGAAATAAAAAGAAATAAATAAAATTTTGGCAAGTGGGGCTTTTTAATGAATAGTGAACTGTGGCAATGTGACATCATGCATCACGTGACGTTGGTAAGATGGCGAACACAGTACGTTCGAGGTTGCGTGCATACTGCACACGTGTGCACTGAACGAGCTTGCTTTACCGGTGGAGCAGTGTGCACTGCCTCGAATCTAGTACATACTGTTTAAGTATGCGATTTCGGATGCAGCCACAGTCTCTCCTCGGTCTGGTTGGAGGTCTGCAGCAGTGGAGGAGGTCACAGTCGGGGAATTCAATCTGACTAGATTGTAAAGAAAAGGGAAAATTTAAAAACTGAATAATATATAGGGTGGTGGCGAAGTGTCACTTCACAGTAAGAAGGGCCTGGGTTCAATTCATCCTTTATCGTGAAGTTTGCATGTTCTTCCAGTGGCTGCATGGGTTGGACATGCAGTCAGGCTCAACTAAAGCTCATGAAATTACCCAAAGTGTGTGTGTATGTGTGCTCTGTGACACATATAGATCCCTGTGATTCTACTCAGAATAAAAGTGGGTGTGTAAAGAAGTTCCTAGAACTGCTGTATTTTTTTGTCTTGAGGAAAAAGGGAAACTGCTGCAGCACACACGCATTGTACTTCCTTTTTTCTGTTTCTTGCTTCTTGTACGTTTTTTTTAAGTTCATTTTTGTTTTTTACAATTTTTTCAGAATCTGCTTGCTCTGTAGTTCCTAAAAGTCATCTTGGTGAAAGTATCATGAAATGAAGTAATAAAACTGCAGTAAAGTAATTAGTGTGCATTGCAAGTCATAGACAGTAAAGTAAAGTAACAAATTTCTGGAGAATACTCGGGAGAATTTCAGGAGAATACTCTACAGCAGCATTACCACATATCAGCTACGTAGTGTTAGAGGAGATGTGACATCAGTCAGCAGCACCACAAAAAAGGTCAAACAACCCATTGCATTATTTGTAAGGTAATGTGAGGTATGCAGTGTAAATATTGATCATGTTGTTAGGGTCTGGCTGGTAAGTGATTAACATTTACATTATTTTTGTTTTTTTATTAGGATTTTAACGTCATGTTTTACACTTTGGTTACATTCATGACAGCAACGGTAGTTACTCATTACACAAGATTCATCATTTCACAAGGTTATATCAAACACAGTCTTGGGCAATTTAGTATCTCCAATTCACCTCTTTGGACTGTGGGAGGAAACCGGAGCACCCGGAGGAATCCCACGCGGACACGGGGAGAACATGCAAAGTCCACACAGAAAGGGCCCGGACCGCCCCACTTGGGGATCGAACCCAGGACCTTCTTGCTGTGAGGCGACAGTGCTACCCGCTTAGCCACCATGCCGCCCTACTTTTACATTAAATGTATTAAATGTATTTACAATATTTACCAGTACAGTGTGTGTGTGTGTGTGTGTATGTGTGTGTGTGTGTGTGGAGTAACTTCTACGTGAAAACTCACTCAGTTAAAAGCAAATGATCTCAAACTTATTCATTTCTAACATTCACTCCCATGTGTTTAAAATATATATATTTTTGGTGTGCCCAAGTAGCACAGCGGGATATTCCACTAGCACACCAGTGCCGAGATTCTGAACTCCATGGTTTGAAACTCGGCATTGCTACTGGTTGGCTGGGCACCATCTAGCGGGCATAATTGGCAGTGCCTGCAGGGAGGGTTGACCAGAATATGTCAAATGCTGTGCAGAGTGCATGGGTGGAAAAGGGTTCCGTTAAGGGCTGCGTGCGGTTCGGAGGAGGCGTGAGCAGCAATATACCCTCCTTTTATTTGACTTTTATGGTGGAAAAAGTGCAAAATATCTCCAGCAGTTTGACTGAGACTGTGTGACGTCTCAAATCGCAAAGTAATGAGACGTCTGCTAATTTTTTATTTTACAATTTTTTCAGAATCTGCTTGCTCTGCAGTTCCTAAAAGTCATCTTGGTAAAAGTGTCATGAAATGAAGTAATAAAACTGCAGTAAAGTAATTAGTGTGCATTGTGTAACTGAAAACATCCAAGTCATAGACAGTAAAGTAACAAGAACCGGGGAAACTAATTTCGGGAGAATACTCTACAGCAGCATTACCACATATCAGCTACGTAGTGTTAGAGGAGATGTGACATCAATCAGCAGCACCACAAAAAAGGTCAAACATCCCATTGCATTATTGGTGAGGTAATGTGAGGCAGGCAGTGTAAACATTGATCATGTTGTTAGGGTCCGGCTGTTAAGTGACACTTACATTAAATGTATTAAATGTATTTACAGTCAGTTTATTTCCAGCGTGAATGACAGATGTGCTACGCATTTCCTCAGTGCTCTCTTCCTCTTTTGAGTAAATATAATCTAAAAAAAGCCTTTTACTTAGAAGAAGTACAGTGTGTGTGTGTGTGTGTGTGGAGTAACTTCTAGGTTAAAACTCACTCAGTTAAAAGCAAATGATCTCAAACTTATTAATTTCTAACATTCACTCCCTAGTGTTTAAAATTATATTTTTTTACGTTTATGGTGGGGGTGGCACAGTGGCACTGTCGCCCTCACAGCAAGAAGGTCCTGGGTTCGATCCCCAGGTGTGGCGGTCCGGGTCCTTTCTGTGTGGAGTTTGCATGTTCTTCCTGTGTCCACGTGGGTTTCCTCTGGGTGCTCCGGTTTCCATCCACAGTCCAAAGACATGCAAGTGAGGTGAATTGGAGACACTAAATTGTCCATGACTGTGTCCGATATAACCTTGTGAACTATGAACCTTGTGTAATGAGTAACTACCGTTCCTGTCATGAATGTAACCAAAGTGTGTAAAACCAAATGTATGAATGTGACCAATGTAGTGCAGGGGTTTTCAACCTGTAATTACAATAATTTTCTAAAACTAAAGCAATTTATTTTTCACCCACAGGAGACACAGGAGTCTTGATGACCACGCACACACGCACGTTTAATGTTATCCAGTTCATTCTGAAAAAAGTTGTCTAGACTGTTGTCTAGCAAAACTTAAAAATAGGGCTAACGGTGCCGCTCAGGTGGCGCAACGGTAAAAACACACGCTGGAACCAGAGCTGGATCTCGAATACATCGTATCAAATCTCAGCTCTGCCTGCCGGCTAAGGCTGAGCGGCCACATGAACAACGATTGGCCTGTTGTTCAGATGGGTGGGACTAAGCCGGATGGGGTCTCTCTCTCATGACTGGTGCAATTACAACCTCTGCTGGCTGATTGATGGCGCCTGAGCTGCACTGCACTCGTCAAATTGTAGGTGAAAAGATGCATACGGCATGGTGCCCACTTGTCGGAGGGGGCGTGGGTTAGCTTCGTTCTCCTTAATCAGAGCAGGGCTCGGCATTGGTGGAGAGGAAGCATGATGCAATCGGGCATTGGATATCATCTGCTACAGATGATCGTAAGGCGCATAATATATAATAATAATTTGTCCTTTATGATTTATAATTACTGATCTGTACATTTTAAGATATTAATTTGTAGGTCATGGAGGTTTAACTGGTTTATTATTTTTTAAATGCTAAACATCATCTGCTTGTCCTGTGTTGTTTTGGGCGGTTTTTCATGCATTTTGGCGGATTTTGAAAAAGGTTTTTGGCTGGAAACCACTGCAATCTGGCAACCCTGGCTATAAGTGATTCAGGAGTAGTGTGGCCAGCCGTCCGGCTTTAGGTCGACATTCCGGTTTTTCAGCTGCCAGTCCTCCGCCCATGCAACGCTAGGATGGACACTTAAAATCCTCCTTTTGGAGTGAACTGGTTACATTTTTGATCAATATTATCTGTCATTGGCTCAAAATCAAATGCTTTGTATTTCATTGGTTTAACAGCCTCATTTGACTGCTTATAGTGCTACCTATTGTGGGACGATTGGCCAGTGGTGGGCGAGCCACGATTCGCAGAAGGTCCGCCCTCTAAATGCTAGTCTGTGATTGAGTGGTTGAATTTCGCCCGCTCGCTCTGTTCTGCATACACCTCTACCTAAATCAATTAGTCATCTCTCATGCTCAGGAACACTGTGAAGATGCCAAATATATCAAAAGTAGACACAACATTTGGTGAGTAAAACAGTAATTTGTTATAGAATTCTTGCTTAAATTGGTCAAAAACTCTGTTATATGGGTTAATGGTTTCATTCTGTGTGTTGCAGTATCATGCCCCCCTGTTCCTGGTATGACGTCCTCCTTTTGGGGGTGTAATGTCCTCCTTTTTGTGATTATGAATGTGGCCACCCTATTCAGGAGTCGTATGAAGCGAAGCTTGTTCACGTTTTGAGTTTCTCTCCTCAGTCATCTCTCCGATTTTACTGTCATTAATGAATGCTTTTCTTTACAGGTCAGAGGCTGAATTAAACTGGGTTTTACCACAGAGCGATAGCCTAATCAGACTCGTTCTGTCCGTGGAGCTTAAGTTATCTCACCTGAGTTTTCTTTCAGTCAAAGCAGAGAATCCTGAACCAGCGAACTTAGCAATGGATGTACTTTTGCCTCTACTTTGCTCTGTGAAGTAACGTTTTCTGCTCTCATCTACATTTAAAGCGAGTACTGCTTACGATTTACGACTAGCTATGACTAATTTAAAAAAATTAAACCACAAGTTTCTCTAATGTGCTCGCAGAATAGGCTCAGCCGTTACATTGAATAAGCTCGGGCTGTATTTACTGTCTAAGTACATTTTTAATCAGCAAAATTGCATCATACGTATGATGTGCACAACGTTCATTATATTATTTTAGCACACGGAAGGGGGCGCATGTCCAAAAAGGTTGAAAACCCCTGAAGTAGTGCACTATATAGTACACTATATGGCCAAAAGTAGTGAGACATCTGCTGATTTTTGAGTTCAGGTGCTTCAGCCACACCAGATGTTAAGAGGTGTTTTATATCAATGACATAAAAGAAATCATATGCTTTTAACTTCATGGAAACAGTTTAGGGAGGGACCTTTTGTGTTTCAGCACAACTGTGCTCCATGTAAAAAGCAATTTCTTTAAGGACATGGTGTGGAGAAACTTCAGTGACTTGCAAAAAGCCTGACCTGAATGTCACTGATCACTACTTGGATAAACTGAAGGCCAGGCCTTCTCAGTGCTCGATCTTAAAAATGCTGTCACTTTAAAATCTACTGGAAAGCTTTCTCAGAGAAGTAAATTCTTTTATAGCAATGCACAAGGTTCCAATACCATATCGTTGTCCAGGATTTTGGAATCAGATGTTCATAAAGGTGATATACGTAGGTGTTGCATGACCTGTTTCCTTCAATAATTTAAACGATTTTTCAAAAAATTTTGCTTTATGTTTCTTTTTTTCTGTGTTATTTTTGTCTGTGAACTTTCTTTTGTTGTGCAAAATTTTGTAAGAGGATCTGAAACCGTTAAGTCTTGCAAATATGCAAAACAGAGGAAATTAGAAAAGGTAAAAATACCTTTTTTTTGTTACGCTGCACCTTTCAAGTCTCATGCATAAACAGCATTAGCTCTTATTATGGCAACAAGTCTCAGGTCCTAAACCCTGCATTATTACAATTAATTTGATATCTTGTGTTTATTGGCTTGATTTGAACATGTTATTGTTGTTCTAGTCTCAAGTACTGCTTGTACCACATCAATGACTATATACATATCAAGGAAGGATCTTCAAAAAGTTTCCGCACTTGTATATTCTGGTTGGAAACGGTGAGGGTGGGAGGAGTAGTAACTGGTCGTGTCTGAGAGACTGAGAGAGCTTATAGTCCGGATTTAGGGCCATCCGATTTCCACCTTTTTGGACGCTCAAAGAAGCTTGAAGGGAAAAAAGGGGGGCACGGTGGCTCGGTGGGTAGCACTGTCACCCACGGTCTAGTCCTTTCTGTGTGGAGTTTACATGTTCTACCCGTGTCTGTGTGGGTTTCCTCCCACAGTCCAAAACATTCAAATGAGGTAAATTGGAGATACAAAATTGTCCATGACTGTGTTTGACATTAAAGACTCGAACTGATGAATCTTGTGTAACCAGTAACTACATGTCCTGTCATGAATGTAACCAAAATGTGTAAAACATGACGTTGAAATTCCATTAAAATAAACCCATGTATATATATTTATATACATTATGTGTACATATACAGTATATTTATATATAATATAGAAATTATACGCTGATAACTGCAGTAACACACTCCCACAGGTGTGATTCACACCAGGTTTTTAATACCAGGGAGTTTCCCTTGAAATGTAATTCTGATCAAAACATGAGTTCTACTGACTAATCCTGCTAGCACAAATCATTCAACATTACCTGAACAACTCACAACCTTCCTAAACATATGATGAGTGAAAAAGCACAATGTTATTCATATCATTACATCTACATTCATCTTTCTGCCCTCATAGAAGTGCACTATATGACCAAAAGTATGTGGACACCCCTCCTAATGACTGCATGCAGTTGTTTCTGCCACATTCATTGCTAGGAGGTATTTAAAATGATAAAATGATAAAAAGGTAAATTACATGTTTTTAAAATCGTGTCAACAGTTTAAGGAATCCTTTTTTCTTTCAGCATGATTATGCCCCTGAGCACAAAGCAAGGTCTATAAAAACATGATTTGACCAGTTGTGTGCAAAGGAGCATCAGTTCGGCATCAGCATCAACACAGAGCCCTGGTCTCTAACTCAACACTAATGGGATTTAATTAAATTTGGATTGTAAGGCAGGCCTTCTCTTTCAACATCAGTGCCTGACCTCACTGAGTCTCATGAATGAATGAGCACAAATTTCCACAGACACACTCCACAGTCTTGTAGAAAAAGTAGATGATATTTAATCAACAAAGAGAAGTGAAAGCAATTCATTATAAATGGGGTCAGGTGCCCCAATAATTTCAATTACATTGTGAATGCAGGTGCTATCAAACAAAGTACCCCTTAATGCCTAGTTCACACTACACGACTTCTGCCCAGATTTTCGCTCGGCGACTGGTCGACGCTGGATTTGCTGGCTCTGGAGCAACTCGGCGTTTGCTTGGTGATCGAAACTCGGCTCTCAATCGCTGAGTGTGAACTACTCAACAACTCGATCCGAGCGGATCGAGATTTCTAACATTTCAGATATCTCAATCTGAGTTGCACAACTGGCAATGAGTGCTATGTCGAACAGCCAATGAGAACACAAGATACAGCGTAAGGAGAAACGCAAGGGAGGAGTGTGGCTGTACAGCGTCTGAATACAGTTTATATCATAATACACCGGCACACACACACAAGTTTTACAGTATTTACCTTATAGTTCTCTACAAAACACCAACATTGCATTGCAAAAATATTTATTAACCTCCAACTCACTAAAAAACAATCCAAGCAAAATCCACTAAGATTCATTTATTTTTTCTCTTTGTTTTTACGTGCACAAACTTCGATCGCTACTTGTTGACGTGCATTTTTGGTATCATTTTTGGTATCATTAAACCATTAGTAACTTCTCGTGGTTGTTTTCGTGACAAAACGATATTTGGGAGAGCAGAGAAGCTCGCCTGCAATTCCAGTTGGTGATAGATCGTGTAGTGTGAAACCCCCTATCGCCGTTCAGTTGTGTAGTGTGAAATATACACCGACTGAAAAGACTCCCGAGTGCAAGAGATTCAGTCATGTAGTGTGAACTGTACAGCGACCCGGCAAATCAGAAAGTCGTGTAGTGTGAACTTGGCATAAGTCTGCAGGTAAGAACTAGTTGCCCTAATTCATCAAGGTTAAACCATCAAAATTCAAAAAAATTTGATTAAACTGAACTGGATTAAATCCAGTTATTTACTGTCATAAAGTCTTTTTAAATGCATTTAAATTCTGTAGAGAGTTTTATATTAGGGAGCCGTTGTGTGGCACAGCAGTCGAATATGCAAACCCACAACCCGCAGAGAGTTTTTATTTGTGTCTAAGGGCCGGAAGGTAGAATGTGGTTTATTTAAGGTGCTCTGTAGAAGATTTTTAACCCTTTAATGGTCTGCTCATTTGGTTGAGCTTACTTTGAGTCTAAATACTTGGATAAAAATAAGCTGTTAAATAATCTTGTTTGGGCCGTATCTAATCATTGGTTGACACGTGGTAAACTTAAAAATACTGTGTGCACTAGTACAAAAAATGAATTGTTTGTTGTTGGTGTAGTCCCAAGAAACTAATAATGCATGTTAATAAACTTTATTTTCTTGGTAAGACCATTATAGGGTTAAGCAGGGGTGTCTTGTTGATCTACACCTTGCTTGTCTGGACTATGGGCACCTGTGTTAGCCGCCTCTAATTTATGGCTGACCTGGTTTGTTAAAGTGTTGGTTTCCTGCATTCATGCTTTTTTTACTGTGAACACTTGCCTCTCTTAAGTTCAGCTCTGGTTCGAGTAATCATTATTAATACTGCAAACTGGTTCCTAGACTGAAAAGTCATGTTTAAAGTAGGTAAACATGGGGACCTTTTTGCTAATCTATATATTTTTGGTCATCTGCTCTGTTGGTATGTTACTTGCTGCTTGATGTGGAAAATGTATGATGCGCTGGTTATTTATATCAGCTAATTCCTGTTTAGAAACATGGGTTTCCTCCCTCTCTCTCTTCCTCTGTGTGTTCAGTACTGGTACACTTGCAGCTCAAAGCTTTGAACAGTGTAATAAACCATCATGGCTGGGCTGGGTGTCTCCAAAATCTGATGCGCACTATATGTAAGTCAGGATTGAATCTGACAACCTTCTGTGGATCATTAACTACTGAGCTAAAATAAAACATTAACTGACAGTTCTAGTAATAGAATGAGAGTTAACAATAACAATATAGATATTCCTTCATTGTCCGTTTTACCACAGAGTAAACACACATACATTCACCCATAAAATCATACTATTGAACTGTGGAAGGAAACCGGAGCACCAGGAGGAAACCCACACAGACACTAGGAGAACATGCAAACTTCACACAGAAAGGACCCGGACCGCTCCACTTGGAATTCAAACCCAGGACCTTCTTGCTGTGAAGCAACAGTGCTACACACCGAGCCACCCACAAAGTGGATATTATATACTCTATATGGCTATATCTATCTACAGTATCTGTCTGTCTATCTATATGTCTGTCTATCTATCTATCTATCTATCTATCTATCTATCTATCTATCTATCTATCTATCTATCTATCTATCTATCTATCTATCTATCTATCTATCTATCTATCTATCTATCTATGTACATATTAATCTCATCATATGAGTGTTCTTTCTCCATCCCTCTGGATTGTAGAAATATAACTCACATGTCTGAATTATTTTGAGAAATATTTGGGTTATAGACACTGTGGCTAAATGAGTCAGTGAAGGGCAGGTTGTATATATCCGCTGGAGTCTGTTTCTGTAGACTGTAAGGGGGGGCTGTGGTTACCTCCAGTTTCACTGTCCCAGTTTTACATTTCCTACTGTGATACCAATCACCATCAGACATCTACTACACAATTTAGTGACGAGGCGAATTAAAGGGAAATTTAAACCTGTGTGTAAATAAACCGACAGGTTTACAGTGCTGCAGGAGTTGCAATAGAGATAATGAAAGCTTGCTTTTCTGATGGGAATGGTCTTGTCCTGGATGACAATGCACCCATCCACTTCATAGGAGCAACATGTTAGAAAGCACTTCATCATTACTACACAGACTAAGAAAATGGTCTTTTATTCATCTAGTACATTTCTAGTCACTGGTTGAATCGATGGCAAACTTTGGCTGTAAGGCAGCAATACAATTAGGACCCACTCGCTCATTTACTCAGACAGTTATACCTAGGAGTACCTGTCTTTTTTTAATAAAGACAAACATTTGGTTGGTGCATTTTATTACATTTTTAAAACATTTTCTTAAATAAACAGAAAAACTACTTAAACAAAATCAGAATTGAAAAAGACAATCAAGCTTTATTTACAGAATGTACATTATGAACCAAAACAAGCTACAATCAAGCTTCACTTACATAAAAATCATTCTTTAGGTTTTAGACAGCATTTAATATACACAATCATATTAGGACACCCAAGCTGTCCAAGTTCTATAAATTCTATAAAACACAATCTATAAACATATATTTCATATATTTCCATAAACTTTATGATACTGCACAAATGATACAGGGAAAATAATTCAATCATGTTTGTTTTATTTACTGTACTTTAGCACATATGTCCACTTCATATTTACACACACCGTGGCTTTTGAAGATGTCCTTATAAATATAAATAAAAATGTATGTATTTATTAGCATACGTGCAAAGCCGGTAATGGTAATTACAGCTTAAAGATGGCTTCAGTTTATTTTTGGCTGAATTTAAAATCTATACATTTTTTAATGGGTTTTAGGTCAAAAGATGCATGCTTTGTTTTTAGTAATTCTCCTATAATTTGTTGTGATTTATCAATCAATTTGTTCATGTTTAAAAAGAAAACGTGTACTGCTCCAGTACAGTCTGCTGATGAGCAGCGGCAAATTATAATGCTCCCACCAGCACACTTCACTGTGGGTTTGGTGTCATTTTTTCTCCAAACATGACGAGATAAATACATAAGTAATTGTTTTTCTGTTCCTGTTTATAAGTAGAAAGTTAAATAGACATCTATCTATCGATCTGTGTGTAAATTTGAAGAGCATATTTGCACTGAAATTGTGTCATATCTCACTGTAAGACCAAACAGACTGAATTAGATTCTCAGGGCTAGATGTAATAATGTGACAGGGCTCTATGCAATCTGCGACCAATATCTGTAACATTACATTCACGTATGTTGCACATGAACCACTGAACTACGCTCTGTATGAACTGCAGTACTGAAAAACTCTCAAATGGTAAATGATGAACCATAGAACTGAAAACCACTCTGTACTTCAAAGTAATAAATAATGTTATTTAAAATAAAGACACCCGTTTTAGACCAAGTTAACAGTGTAGAGGCATTGATGCAACTAAAATAGTATTAGCTGCTGCTAACTGATTTACATTTACATTTGCGCATTTAGCAGATGCTTTTATGCACAGCAGCTTACAATGGTGACTGATACAATGCAAGCAATTGAGGATTATGGGCCTTGCTCAGGAGCACAACAGTTAAAAACTTGGCTGTGAGGCTTGAACCAGTAACTTTTTGGTCACTAGTCCAGAACCTTCACCACAAAATGCCCTTACTGATGTACCCCTCCTCATTTTATTTTGGCAGGAGACCCCTCCCAATAGTGGGGCTAGCATGTTTTATCACTGTGTCACCCAAACGCCCATAAAACTCTGGCATATATAAACAATGGAATTAAATTGTTGTTCCATTGTTGTGGTCGCCTGTTGCTGGTACCTGTATGATCAGGTTTGCCATATATGAGTAACAAAAATGCAGCCCAGTAGAAAGAAAATGTTAAACCATGTCATTTTTCAAATAGGTTTGAAAAAATCTGGTATTTTACAGATATTAACAAATAAAACTACATTTTATGTACATAAAGAGCCTAAATCATAACCTGCATGCAAAAGATAAACAGATAAACTTGTGCATGTGGTTACAAAGTGACTCGGTGACAGATATCAGTGAGAAATAATGGACAAGGCAAACACTCCATGCAACATGCTGTGATTTGAGCAAAAAAAAAGAAACAAACAGCCGTCACCAGAGGGCTACACAATAATAATCTTTCAGAATATGTAATAGTGGTCAAATTTTTAGTCTCTCCACCTTTTTGCACGGACTTCCCACTATTCCCTCATTTGCATAAGCATAAAAGAAAGGGGATCGATAGACATGCATAGGTTTCGTCAAACAGGAAGTTCATCTAGCTCTCAGTGTATCTGTGTACCATTACACCCCAATAATAAATGCATCTAAAATAAAAGTGCATATTTTTATAGCAATATTTCCTTTGTGTAGATTTCTACCACTACCATTTAAAGAGTTGTGAACCGTTCGTCTACACTTGAGATTTGTGAATATACAGACGATGTGGCTCGTGTCATGTAACCCTTTATGAACTGCAGTTTGGAGAACGGCGTCTGGCGCAGAAGCCTAATCAGGTGGTTCTTAAATTTCTGCCCCACAAACACATAGAGGAAGGGATTGAGGCAGCTGTGTGAGTATGCTATGGCTTCAGTGGCCTGCAGCATCAGCTGAATCGATTGGCTTACTTCACAATTTGCATCCAGAACTTTCTTGAGTTCCAGTGCTTTAAGGAACGCTGCAATGTTGTACGGCGTCCAGCAGCTGAAGAACACCACCATTACCACGGCAACAAGGCGGATCGCCTGTTTCCTGCAGGAACGGACTTTCAGGAGCCTCCGAAGCACCATTGTGTAGCAATACCCCACGATGGCCAGGGGAACCAGCAGTCCCAACATATTCATTTTAAATAATCCTATAACCTTCATGTCATTGTGGTCACCTCCATTCGGATAAGCACTACAGAGTGTTTTGCCGTCATGCTTAATAATTCCAAGATACCGCAGCTCAGGAAATGACACTGCGACAGAAGCGACCCAGACCCCAAGACTAGCTAAAATCCCTGTTGTTTTGGTTCTAACCCTCATTGCAAACACAGCGTGGACTATGGCCAAGTATCTGTCAAAGCTCATCAGCACGATGAAGAAGATGCCACCATAAAAGCCGACATGATACACACCAAGGACCAAAAAGCACACAGCAGCACCAAAAACCCAGGAGTCCCTGGCGTAGTGGGCCAGAAACGGTAAAGAGAAGACCAGGAGAAGATCGGCCACGGCCAGGTTGAAAAGACACACGTCGGTCATGCTTTTTAACTTAACACCCATTAGAATCACCCACAACACCAGCATGTTGCCCAGGAACCCCACTATAAAGAACAGGGAGTAGAGCACTGGGAGAAAATGGCTTGCATGGGCTTCATAGTCACAGGGTTCACTTCCATAAGCAGTGCCATTCAACAAATAATAAGAGTAGTCGTAGGGAGGGCTGGTGCTAAAAGAGAGAGAGAAAGTACAGAATTTACAGAACATGAGAAGGTCTATTTCATTTTTTACTATTTAAAGTGCTAAACCATTTTCTGATTCAGTAACAAACTTAGAGATCAGATCTGTGTGGTGCTTTACATCTAAAAATAACAGACCAATAACAGAAGAGGACAAGAACACAATACGTCAACGACCTCTGTTTTAAACATTGTAGATTTTTAATAAATCCTCATATGAATAAAAATGTAAGTTTTAATATTGCATGACAACAGTTTAATATCAAGATTACAAATAAATCAAATCATGCATTTCTCACACATTCACTATTTAGTACTTTATTTAATTATTTAATTTCATTTTTATTTCAGGATGCCAGTCCATTGCGGGCCTCGGCCACCCTCCCTCCCCAGTTAGACACAGCCAATCATTTCTTTATGTAGATGCCTGACCAGCTAACACATATACACAACCCACAGGAGGCTCTGAAGATGGAAGTCCACAGACACTCGCCATTCAGTGTACTGATTAAGAGGATCTGCCATGAAAAGTTGGATAAAATGGCCAAATCCAGGTGTGCAAAGCTTGTAGAGACACATTTAAGATAACCCACAGCAGTAATTACTGCCAAACGAGCTTCTACTGAAGTATTAAATAAAGGGTCTAAATACTTTTTTAATAAGAGCTTTTGATTTTTAAATTATTTCTTTAAAACTCTCAAAGCATGTTCATGTCATCATTAAGGGTGATTAAGTGTGGGTTAATGGGTAAACTTTTGTGTCAATTTAGATTAAAATCCACAATACAATAAAGTTAGCAAAACGCAGTCTGAATACTTTTTTGAATACATTATTTATCTTGTATTGTTTTCAACTGAATTTAAGTCTAAAAGTAATTGTTGCTGTCTTACACTATTCTTACAGTTTCAAGAAACAAGGGCCTGTGTTTAGGTGTTTAGACCAAGGGTTGATGACCACAGGACTGGTATATTGCAGTGTGTATTTACATTAGAAACAGGATAGAAGGATTTATTATCGAAGCAAGATTATTGTACTCAAATACTTATTTTGTATACTTTTCAGCTGGATAACTGAATCTTTTCTATTATTGAACTTGATGTATGTATGTTGACACCTGCACCAAGAGAAATTCCTTATACATCTGGTACTTGGTTAATAATAAAGATTCTGATTCTAATATTGCATTAAATAGTCAGCATTCTGATTTCAGAATCAAAATAATGGATATAAAAGTTGTTTTACACTCAGTTCTACAGGTGGCATCATTACTGTTAAACACAAAGGAATTAAATGCAATAGTCAGCAAATAGGATTAAATTTTAATGAAAACAAAGCTGGTTTTAATGTAAAATAATAACTGTTTGGCTTGACTTATATGAGCTGTTTAATACATTTTATGTGGCATAAGTACGCAGTAGAATCAGCACAGAAAGACATTTTCTTACAGAAAGTCTTTTTCCTGAAGAGTTAGAAAGACGTAGCATTCTGCTTTCAGAAACTACATTTATTTGAACTTTGTTTTACATATCACAAAGCCTTACCTTAAATCATTCCATGTGTCTGAAATATCTGAATAATCACTGCAGCAAAAACAACAAAAGGAAGAATTTTTTTAATATTTACGTTCATGTAACAAGTACAAAAAAGAAAAAAATAATAATAAAATTTAAATAAAATGTTATGTTAAAACAAAGCTGATTTATTATAAAAGATCAGTTTATAATCTGCCCCTATACCCCTGCTTTGAGTACTGTGGGCAAATAGGATTTAATTTTAATAAAAACAAAGCTAGTTTTAATGTAAAACAATAACTGTTTGGCTTGACATATATGAGCTGTTTAATACATTTTACGTGGCAAAAGTACACATAAATGGTCTTTATATATTTACTTTTTTATATTGCATAGGAATATTTTAGTAGTTTACAGTTAGAAAGACGTAGCATTCTGCTTTCAGAAACTACATTTATTTGAACTTTGTTTTACATATCACAAAACTTTACCTTGAACCATTCCTTGTGTCTGAAATATCTGAATAATTACTGCAGCAAAAACAAAAGGAAGAATTTTTTTAATATTTACATTCATGTAACAAGTACAAAAAAGATTTTATGTTAAAACAAAGCTGATTTATTATAAAAGATCAGTTTATAATCCGCCCCTATACCGCTGCTTTGAGTACTGTGGCAAAGTTGAAATGCAAAGTTTTAAGGCTCTTACCTGTAACTATTTGTGCTGTTGTTGGACATTTTTTCTGTTTAGTTGAAGATAAGGTAAATGCTCGTGCTGAGAATACAGAAAATCAGCATAAATATCTAAACATCTGTAAACCTGTGACATTTAATGTATCCTTATGTACCTTTCAGACCACAGGTTTCTGTACAATTTTTTATATCTGCAGAAATGAGTCAGTAGGCTGTGAAACTGCACTGCATGCACTCATGCAAGAAACAGAAAAACTTAAAAAAAACTTAAGAAGATCTGAAAGAACAGTTATCATGTAGTCATCAATCTATACAACACACAGCATATATATTATATTCCTGTATAATATTTATAACTCATCCATGAGAACAGAAATTAAAAATGTAAATTCTTACAATATTCAGTGATGTTTCTGGCCTTCAGGGCTTGGTGCCAAAACTAGATGATGTGAGGAAGGTGTTTGAGGTCTTAGGTTTTGACACTTCCGTTGTGAAGGCACAGGGTCTCTGTGCACAAGTTGCACAACAAGCTGCATTTTATTTATGTGCTAAGAGCAATTATGTGATTGGCTGTCTTTACATTTGACATCATAGGAGTACAACAACGGATCTGATAGCTAATCTTACGTACAATATTCATGTGGTTAAGTTTGCACACAGTGCTAAACACAAACACATTATAATCAATGGCAAAAGTCATAATATTGTAATAAGAACCAGCAGTAAAATACTGTAACTGTAAACAACTGGTGTGTAATCGGAACAAGTGATCTTGTTGGATGATTGTTGAAAGACTTTAATTAAAATTATTTTGTATGCCAGGGCTGTTTGATTAAATTTACATTTACAGCATTTAGCAGACGTTCTTATTTAGAGATTTACAGATTTACAGATCTAGAGAAAAACTAGAGAAAAAGCATAGGAACAAAATTTTTTTGTAGGAATTTTATAAATATATAAGAAGAAGATATACTTTATTTGTCATATATACATATACAGGTGTACAGTACAATGAAATTCTTTCTTCGCATATCCTAGCTTGTTTTTGGAAGCTGGGGTCAGAGCGCAGGGTCAGCCACCTTACGGCACCCCTGGAGCAGACAGGGTTAAGGGCCTTGCTTTAGGACCCAACAGTAGATGCTTAGCAGAGCCTGGATTTTAACCGCCAATCTTCCAGTTGATAGCCCAAAGCTCTATCCACTAAGCTACCACTGTCATAAATATATGCAGTGGCGTAACTAGGAGCTCATGGGCCCCAGTGCATAAAAATCATTTGGGCCCCCTCAACAAATTTCATTTATATATATACTGTATATATATATATCCCAAAATCTGTGCACTCACTGTATAGTTTGATTACATGTTTCCTGATATTTCATTTTATATGTCTTTTAGTTATTTTAATATTTTACTTAATGAAAATATAGTCTTGTTTTTACTTTCGTTATCGCCGCATATTACCACTATCATTAGCTACTTGCTATAGTAGAGGGTCGGCTCACCTAGCCGCTGTGAGTGCTGCTCGTCCTGCGGGGAAGCTACGGGTCTTTTGCTGCGTGCGGTGGTGGAGGTGTGGAAATAAAGACACACGACAAGGTAGAGTCACTTTAACTGTTTAGTCAGGACTTCCATGAGCGATATAACACTTTAGACTGCCTAGCTCCAGAACCCGAACTACCTGTATAAACCGGGTGCTGCATTGTGATTGGCTGAGCTTTATGTCACTCAGTAGTTACGCAGTGACTTCACTTAACTGTGCATGTTTAGCTTAGCTTAAATTAGCAGTTTGATTTAACTGTCTGACAGAAATCTGCTACATAATTCTACTCATTTTAATATAACATATGAAGTTCAAAAATTTCTCAACAAGTGTATAACAAACACTAGCTTGATGTTCTCTACACCAAACACATGTTATTATTATTAACTAAGGGGGCTAATAGCAACCGTACATTTATCACACAGAATGGGTCGTGTTGGCTTAAGTGTTCAAACCTCTTTTTAAAGAACAAACCTCAAGCCCTCAGATCTATCCAGCTACTACGAATATTAAATATGCATTTTCTGTACAGGATCACCTTTTTATTTTATTTTGACGTATAATTTTTATAAAGTTGAATAAAGTTGTAAGAGTAGCTTATAAAACGTATGCATTGCACTATAGAACTATTGTCTTCATCATGGACTTTGTTTTATTTTTAATGTGGACAAGGTGTTACAAACCAACCAAAGTGAAAATGGTGCAGTTTTTTTTCACAGGAAATCCAACAAAACCACGTAAAAAACCAACGTGTTACTGGGTTTAGAGCCTCTCTAACAACTTCATGTCAGGTTTGAAAGCAAAAATGTCCTTACTTGGTGTATGTACTGTTTTTCACTTCTGCCGTTCTCACAATACAGAACCGAAACAGTTTAGGACAATTACACCAGTCTGTCGTTGTTGTAAGGTTGGGTTTGGGGTTATGTTTATGGTTTTTAGTTGCTGTTAAATCACTGGTAAAGTTAAAGGTAAAAGTTAGATATATGTGGAGACCCCAACATGACATCCATGTGTGCTGCTGGAATATGATGACAGTACTTTTCACAGCCATGATCAAAACACCAGTACCAAGATCATCTACAAAATGGTATTTAATCTCCCCAGTATACTTCTAAAATTGTTTGCATGCTGACACATAATACATACTTCTTACAGATTCCAGATTTAAGAATCTTCAGGAACAGGGCTCTAGACTAACTTTTTGCACTGGTTGCACTGGTGCGCCTAACTTTTTTTCTAAATTTTCGACCACATCGCATTTAACACCGCAGTTTTACAGGTTCACTTTTTTTTTTGTTTAATTGCTGCCCATATAGGCAAAATTGACTTGTAAATGATTAACTAACAATCTGGTCAACATGGCCTCATCTGATGATCTGTTTGCTGCTTCCTGCCGCTGAAAGGCAGCGGGGAGAGGGGACACTTGGGCAGTGCATTTATCCCTGCATGTAATGTGTTTTATAGATGCATTGTGCTTTTTCAGCGTTTCAATTCGAAATGTATTAGAACCAGTCACAAATGCACTATTGCCGGCCATGGTCTTCCCACACTCTTTACAGTAAATGCAGTGCATTATATTATCAGCTTTACTGTATCTTAGCCAGGGAAACTGGTCAAGCCACTCTCTTCGAAATGTATACACTCTCCCGCTTTTAATTTCAGTTGGCTCTGGCTCGGAGTCGATCGTATGTGGCTCATTATCTGATGCCGTCTCCGGAACAGGGCTTGACATGACCTGGGAGGTCGATGGCTCCGTGTCAGAGCATTGGTTATGATTTTCGGACGGATCAGGCCTTAACTTAACATTCTTAACGAAAAAGTTGTCAATCGTTCTTTTCATCCCAGTGCAAAAAATAATATTGGGCCCCCCTCAACAAATTTCATATATAATTCACTCACTGCATATTTTGATTACATGTATTATGATATGTCATTGTCTTTGAGTTATTTTTATATTTTACTTAACGAAAACATTGTCATGTTTTTACTTTCGCTATCGCCACACTTTACCGCTAGCATTACCCACTTTCTACTAGAGGGTCGGCTCACCTAGTCACTGTCCGGGGGGGATGCTACGCGTCCTTTGCTGCGTGCGGTGGTGGTGGTGTGGGAATAAAGGCACATGACAAGGTAGAGTTCACTCTAACTGTTTAGTCAGGACTTCAATGAGCGTTACAACACTTTAGACTGCCTAGCTCCAGAACCCAAACTTCAATTCTGGGGCCATACGGCGAGTGTCATATACAAAACTAAACTAACTGCAGAACGTCCGAACGCACATACATAAACCTGGTGCTGCATTCTGATTGGCTGAGCTGGATGTCGCTTACATATCGCCGCTACAATACTGTAATATAATAATAACAACCTGGCGAATGCAGCCAATGGTGGGGCAGTGCGGGGGGTTGAGTTCATGTCATGGAGGGCGCCCCCCCCACTTTCACTATCTCTGATTGGTTTAGACCATGATATGGGCCTAATGTGTGTCTGTTGTTGAACCACAGGGAGACTTTCGGAGTCGCGGAGACTTTTTTTTTTTTTTCTCGAACGACAGATTTTTTTTTGTCGCACCATTGAGAAATTAGGTCGCTTGTGCGACCAAATTGGTCGCACTCTAGAACCCTGAGGAACCATGATGCTTTGTGGCTCCCACCTCAACAGCTGCATCACCACGTTGCTTATCACAATATAACCAGAAATAACCAGATCATTGTGCTTTATTATAATAAAGTCAGAGATTAAAGAGAAACCTGGGGCATTTATGGACTGGCTGTTTGTGTTCTTGAATAACAGGAATTAAAAACACTGTTTGGAAGTCAAAATAAAAAATGAGAACTTGTATTCAAGCTTTATTTACAGAATATACATTAATACATGAGAATATACACCGATCAGCCATAACATTAAAACCACCTTTTTGTTTCCACACACATTGTCCATTTGATCAGCTTCACTTCCCATATAGAAGCACTTTGTAGTTCTACAATTACTGACTGTAGTCTATCTGTTTCTCTGCATGCTTTGTTAGCCCCCTTTCATGCTGTTCTTCAATGGTCAGGACTCCTTCAGGACCACCACAGAGCAGGTATTATTTAGGTGGTGGATCATTCTAAGCACTGCAGTGACAATGACAATGGTGGTGTGTTAGTGTGTGTTGTGCTGGTATGAGTGGATAATATGAGTGTCTGATCCACTCATACCAGGACGACACACACTAACACACCACCACCATGTCAGTGTCACTGCAGTGCTTAGAATGATCCACCACCTAAATAATACCTGCTCTGTGGTGGTCCTGACTGTTGAAGAACAGGGTGAAAGCAGGCTAAAAATGTATGTAGAGAAGCAAATGGACTACAGTCAGTAATTGTAGAACTACAAAGTGCTTCTATATGGTAAGTGGAGCTGATAAAATGTGCAGTGTGGAGTGTAGAAACAAGGAGGTGGTTTTAATGTTATGGCTGATCAGTGTACATGAGAACATGAAACAAGATTCAGTTACAAAATAATATGCAGAATAGTATGAATGCATTTGTATGGACACCCGAACTTTCCAAGGTTCTGTAAATTCTATGAAACACAAACTATAAATGACCTTATCTAAAGATTAGAATCAAGTGAAAGGAGAATGAATAACACTTAAAAATTCATGTTTTTATCTAAAATCCACTTCTCTATTCCATGTATGTAACATCTGATGCTGTTTGTGTAAATAATTAAATAAAAAATGTAATGACAAGTTTCTGATGTTTATTATACTTCTATTGCATGTATCGGCTGAATTTACAACATTGTACTTTTTAACATGTAGAGAAATGTATGTAATGTAAAAAATGACACTGTTCAGACACTGCAAATACTTTGTTAAAGCCAGTTATTGTCATTACTTCTTCACAATATCCAGCACTGGGGTTTGATTTCTGCCTGTTCGTTCCTAAAAGTTATGAGGGTCCCGCTGATGGACTCGCAATTTTAAAATCCTTTAAACATTTTTAAGGGCGCCCAGGTTCCAATCTTTGCCCAGCTAATGATCGGCTGGGCGCTCCCTAGCAGGCATAATTGCCAGTGCATGCAGCAGACAAAATTGGCAGCTAGTCGGAACTAAGAAGGGGTGAGGTCTTGAACGCTGTGTAAGGACCCTGGTTAGTAGCCCAAGGCACCTGTACAGAAGTGGAGGAGCGCAGAGATCAGTGTGTGACTCTCCATGTGCGAGACTGGCCTCAAGTGTGAATCCTCAGAAGTATGGACAAATAAGATGGGGTTGTAGATTGCGCATTCAACAGAGGGTGGGTGTGTCAGGCAAATATACCCTCCTTAGATGTGATCGGGGACTAATTGGCTATGCTAATTTTAGAGAAAAAGGGAGAAAATGCGTAGATAAAATAGCATTTTTAATGGGACTGAAGTCAGGATATTGTTAAGCACTATTTCTTTGGGGGTCTTTGTCTTGGTAAAGTGGGCACATGTGAATTTCCTTTAAAATGTTTTAGCACATTCATTCATGTTTTTTAATGACCTATAATGCTCTAATACTATTTGTAGACATGCTTCTGCCTTCTGCTGTTCTAAGGTCAGCCTGCAAATCTTTACCATTCTTATCAGTGTGAGAGCATATAGTGTGGTTTGCCTGTCTGTGACGATTTGCGGTTCCATGAACTTTCCACCCATAGATTATACTGTATAACCACTCGTACTCACTGGGATGTTTGCTGCAGCTATATAGCTTTCACATTCAAGTGTTAATTAATAATTTTGGCCCTGGGAATTTTAGGAAGCTTCTTCATCCTACCCAACTAATAATAATGTTTTTTATATTAAAACAAGGTGCAATTTGCATGAGGAGATTTATGCAAGGCTTTATGCAATCTGTGACCAATAGCTGTAACATTAAATATACTACTTAAGCTGTAGCTCATCAAGTATGTTGCGCTTGAACTGCTTAATTATGCTCAGCATGAGCTGCACTGTTGACGTCCTTGAAACACTGCTGTGACATGTTAAAATAATCAACCCTAGTACTGGAAAGCATCTCTTACTTCATAAACAAAGACTGTAGAGGTGATTTACACTGATCAGCCATAAAATTAAAACCACCTCCTTGTTTCTACACTCACTGTCCATTTTATCAGCTCCACTCACCATATAGAAGCACCTGCTTTCACCCTGTTCTTCAATGGTCAGGACCCCCAGAGGACCACTACAGAGTAGGTATTATTTAGGTGATGGATCATTCTCAGCACTGCAGTCACACTGACATGGTGGTGGTGTGTTAGTGTGTGTTGTGCTGGTATGAGTGGATCAGATACAGCACCTCACTGTCACTGCTCGACTGAGAATAGTCCACCAACCAAAAATATCCAGCCAACAGCGCCTCGTGGGCAACGTCCTGTGATCACTGATGAAGGTATAGAAGATGACCAACTCAAACAGCAGCAATAGATGAGCGATCGTCTCTGACTTTACATCTACAACGTGGACCAACTAGGTAGGAGCGTCTAATAGAGTGGACAGTGAGTGGACACAGTATTTAAAAACTCCAGCAGCGCTGCTGTATCTGATCCACTTATACCAGCACAGCACACACTAACACACCACCACCATGTCAGTGTCACTGCAGTGCTGAGAATGACCCAACACCCAAATAATACCTACTCTGTAGTGGTCCTGTGGGGGTCCTGACCATTGAAGAGCAGGGTGAAGGGGGGGTAACAAAGCATGCAGAGAAACAGATGGACTACAGTCAGTAATTGTAGAACTACAAAGTGCTCCTATATGGTAAGTGGAGCTGATAAAATGGACAGTGAGTATAGAAACAAGGAGGTGGTTTTAATGTTATGGCTGATCGATGTATCTAATTTACATTAAATGGTTCAGTAGGAAATAAGAGGCTAGTATCTTAAACAAAAAATAAAAAAATAAAACAGCTGCTGAACGTTAGTAAATTTATCAGAATGTGTAATGTGATGCACTTTTAATATCTTTCCCTTATTTACATATGCATAACAGAAAGAGGCTTAAAGTTTTTCATGCTAAATGCAGCCAAATTCCACCAAAAGTACATTTAGCCCTGGTGTGTACTGAAAATCTGCATATCATTACACCCCAATAACAAGTGCATCTTAACTAAAAGTGCATATATTTATAGCAATATTTTCTTTTTGTAGATTTCCACCACTACCATTCAAAGGTTGGTGAACTGTTCGTCTACGCTTGAGATTTGAGACTGTCCAGACACTGCGGTTTGGATCATGTAGCTCTTAAAGAGCTTCAGTTTGGAGAATGGTGTCCGATGCAAAAGGTTGGTGAGGTGGTTCTTAAACTTTCGCCCCACAAACACATAGAGGAAGGGATTGAGGCAGCTGTGTGAGTATGCTATGACTTCAGTGGCCTGCAGCATCAGCTGAATCGATTTGCTCATTTCACAATTTGCATCCAGAACTTTCTTGAGTTCCAGTGCTTTAAGGAACGCTGCAATGTTGTAAGGTGTCCAGCAGCAGAAGAACACCACCATTACCACGGCAACAAGGCGGATCGCCTGTTTCCTGGAGGAACGGACTGTCAGGAGCCTCCGAAGCACCATTGTGTAGCAATACCCCACGATGGCCAGGGGAACCAGCAGTCCCAACATATTCATTTTAAATAATCCTATAACCTTCATGTCATTGTGGTCACCTCCATTCGGATAAGCACTACAGAGTGTTTTGCCTTCATGCTCAATAATTCCAAGATACCGCAGCTCAGGAAATGACACTGCGACAGAAGCGACCCAGACCCCAAGACTAGCTAAAATCCCTGTTGTTTTGGTTCTAACCCTCATTGCAAACACAGCGTGGACTATGGCCAAGTATCTGTCAAAGCTCATCAGCACGATGAAGAAGATGCCACCATAAAAGCCGACATGATACACACCAAGGACCAAAAAGCACACAACGCCACCAAAAACCCAGGAGTCCCTGGCGTAGTGGGCCAGAAACGGTAAAGAGAAGACCAGGAGAAGGTCGGCCACGGCCAAGTTGAAAAGACACACGTCGGTCATGCTTTTTAACTTAACACCCATTAGAATCACCCACAACACCAGCATGTTGCCCAGGAACCCCACTATAAAGAACAGGGAGTAGAGCACTGGGAGAAAACGGCTTGCATGGGCTTCGTAGTTACAGGGTTCACTTCCATAAGCAGTGCCATTTGACAAATAATAAGAGTAGTCATAGAGAGGGCTGGTGCTAAAAGAGAGAGAGAAAGTACAGAATTTACTGCTTTAAGAAGAAAGTTACTGTTTTTTGTGACTATTTAAATAAAAATGTAAGTTTTATATAACAACAAATGCATAATATGTAATTTAATGAGGACAAATTTGCAATATATACTTTTTCCTCCCTATTTCTATCTCAGGCGCTGGCTGACAAAAGCCGAGGCCATCACGTGCACACTCCGACGATCACTCAGCCGCCGGGCAGAGTGCAGGCACATTGACCAGACAGCAGAGGTCACTGTTATACAGTGGCAATGAAGCCCAATCAACCTTTCTCCCTAAGGCACTGCCAATTCTGCCTGTTCGGAAACCCGGTCAGGTAAATAGCAGAAAAAAGCAGTCCAGGATTCAAACTGAAGACCGTAGTGGTGAGCTACACCGCCCTAGTGCACCATTATTTCTTTTACAACAAAAGAACCAAATGTAGGTTTGCTTGGTTCCTTTATTTATAACGATTGCAATTTCTTTCACATTCAGTTGAAACATCTTTATTTTGTAAAATAAAACTAAATTATAAAATCGTAATAAAAAATACTCCAGGTCTCATTTTTACATGCAAATATTTCTACCCGTTTCTTTCTGGAAAATGTGCTTCTTTGTTGTCGTAGCTCTATGACGTTATTCTTGAAAGGTCATATAGTATTATGACTGTTGTCTTATTCTATAAATAGAGGACCAGGTACTTCTTTTAGCTGCACTTTTTGCTGATTTATTTAGGCATTTCTCCGCCTTTTCACCAATTTAGCATAGCCCGTTGTTCTTCCGCTGCTGGGAACCCCGATAATGTCCAAGGAGGGTAGATTTGCCTGACACATGCTCCCTCTAACGAGTGCACAATCCACGACCCCTTCTTATTTGCCTGTACTTTGGTAAATTTGTGCTTGAGACACCGCATTCCCCCACTTCTGTATAGGCGCTTCAGGCTGCTAACCAGAGTCCATATACAGTATTGAAGACCCCATCTCCTATTTAGTCCGGTCTTTTCCCAACCAGCAGACTTAGTGGCCAATTTTGTCTGCTGCAGACACTGCTGGCCAATCGGTAACAGAGCTGAGATTTAAACTTGGGGAGTTCCCAAAGCTGGTGTGCTAGGGGAATATCCCTCTGTGCCACCTGTTTTTTGTTTTTTTTTATAATGCAAAAATAATATGTATTTGCAAGAATCAGCCTTTAGGAAAGTACGACTTTTCTTAAAGTGCAACTTATCGCACATTTTGCTTGAGTCAGCATTAATAGATGTGTTTAATGCTAAAGCATCAGAGTCACATTAGTCATGAAACTGCCATAAACAAATCATTAAAATTTGTCCCGGTAATGAAATCCAGGAACCAAAAAAACATAATTCTAATCTGCTGCATCATGGGTGATACTCATTACATTGTCATGGGATTAAATACCTAGGTGAAAGAAAAAAGCCCATGAGATCAGCAGCAACCTCCTGGTAATCATGTCCTACATCCAGTCAATTGCAAAAATGTGTGTTTTCATTTATTAATATTACATTAAATCGTCTGTATGCAGATTTCAGAAATTAGTTTATTAATGTTTATTTTGTTTTGCACATTTTGGTGGCATTATTACTGTACAGCAATACAGAATTTATCTTCATGCTACAGGAATTAGATTAATATAAACTATTTTAGATTTTTATATAATTATTTTTACTATTATTCTATTTTATATTATTTGTGTAGGATGTTAGTTTTATGTCACTTAGGCATAAGAGTGGGTACATGGCAGGGTGGGTTTACAGTACAAACAGCACAGAAACTAGATGACTTGCTTTGGTTATATTTTGTGCATAATAAACCTTACCTTAACTCATTCCATGTAGATGTTTTCGTGTCATTATCGTTTAAATAAAGACTGAGAAAGAGAGATTTCAGATTTTACATACATGCAAAAAGCACCAGAAAATATTTGAAATACATTGTGAATAAAGCAGAGCTGATTTTAAACACAACCACTATGCCCCCACTAGTTCCCCTGCTGTTGGTTGGCACACAAGAAAACTGAAAGTTCTCACCTTGGTTCTGTGGTGATGTGTATCCTTTCCATTTAAATGCAAAAAAGGCGGAGACTCGTTCTGGTCTTTAAAATAAAGAAAAATCAATAAATGTCGTAAAACAATGGCAGCACAAGTGTAATATTCAGTGATGGTTCTAACTTTCGGGGCTCTGACCCAAAACTGAAATTCGATGAGGATGGTGTAGGACGTCTTACGTTTTCACACCTGAGTCACATGATGGCTAGCACTGCATTCACAGGGGAAGCAGAGGGGTACTTCAACGGATCTGGTTACGGTGTTGTACATTTTATTTGACTCTTTTAAACTCTTTTAAAATTACAGTAAGGAACCTGTAATCCAGACTCAGCAGGGACCCACATCCCACCATGGGTGGTTCATAATTTTGGAAATGTGGTCATTGCGGTTTACAGGACATTACCAAAGTGAGTCTGGTTTGTATTGCATTTAGTGTCTGAGGAACAATCATGGTCCTTCTTCAGACATAACCATATGGACAGTGCGACAGAGCCAGGAAAAAAATATTTAGTCCTTTTTCTTGGGTTAATATTTTACTCTTAGATTGCACATCAAACATCGAAAAGATTAATTATCCAAATATGTAAAACAGTGTAAAAAATTAACTTAATCTTACCAAATGAATCAATTAATTTAGTCACTTGTGTAAGAACTTGTGGATTAACTTTTTTTATATACTTCTTAATTTTAAAATTGCCTGTTTCTTTGTGAGGTCTGTATGTATGGTAAAGATTTAGTTTTAGTTTGGCCATTTTTTATTATTTAAAAAGCACAATGTAAAATAGGGTATGGCGTACCCTGTCTGAGGATGTTTTGTGGTTCCATCAACTTTTCACTTGCCAATTATGGGAGCACTTGTACTAACAAGGATGTTTAAGTTGTTGTAGTTGTGTAGCTTTTTCTACTACAGAATACCAATAAACAAACTATAACATATAGATACCAGCTAACACAGCTTATTAGCAGTTCATCTGTACCTCAAATCCCAAAACAAGCTAAAACGGATATGAGTCTAAACCTAACAGAAGCCACAGTGAACATGAACAAGAAGGAAAAGACACTACAGCAGCATATCTCTAACATACATGAAGATTAAAAAGTCTGCTCATTTTAAGCACCACTGACACCACACCACAGTAGACTATTTCAGGATTTAAAAAAACACTTTTTGTTTTTTTTATCTACTTTTTAAACTACATTACGAAATTGATAAGCAGTTGCATCAGCTGCAGAACAGGTAAGCAGGATCATTTCTGGACAGCATGACTGAATGACAGACGACTTACATTGTGTAACACCAAACTTTAATCTTTAAAGCTTTAATCTTTGAAACATTTGGAAAAAATCAAATCAAGTCAAATCAAGGTTTATTTGTCACATACATAGTCATACACAGTAAACTGGCAGTGAAATGCTTTTGTGACTGCTCGGCCACAGTAGTTACAAAATAGACAAAATATATATTTATAAAAAATATATAAATGTTTTTAAAATGTAAAAAGTGTAGAAAATTAGAACATTTTAAATTGAAATTAAGAAGAACTTAAAAATATAATTAAAAAAATACAAGCAATTTAAAGTGAACCAAGTGTGCAAACGTGACAAGTAGTGCAGGATCTGAACATAGTACTGAACATATATTGTAAAATAGAATGTTACTCCTGATTTGTACAACTGATCTGCCAACTCCAGTCTGCTACTGCTAATCCCAGTCACCCCACAACTGTTAAAAAACACATGAAACTTACCTCCACAGACAGCTAAACGAAAGCGTATTGCACGACTGGTGACGGATCTGGTAACAGCACACTGAGCGAAAGTTTATAACTGACTAGTTTACAAAGTTTCTAAAACAGGGAAATGAAAGAATTCTGAAACGCTGTGCATCACCAACACTTCTGTATTTACACTTGAAAATGCGCACTTTGGCTTTACGTGGAATTATCTACTAGTTGTTCTTAAATTAGTACCTCAATTTAGTATGTGCTCATCACAAAAAATTCTGTTTGAGTAAGGTTTGCTTTGCCTTTAGTTTATGAGGGACATTTGTTGTATTTCTCTAGTTTTCTAGTCTCAATATTATTACAATTAATAGTGTACATGACCCTTGTCACAAAAAAGGTATGCAACAAAAATAGGTGAATAATTTGTTTATTGGGATTTTAACATGTCTTACATGTTGGTTCCATTCATGACAGGACAGTTACAGGTTACACATGATTCATTAGTTCAAGTTCAATGTTAAACAACGTCACAGCCTATTTTGTATCTCTCATTCTTTGGACTGTGGGAGGAAACCAGAGCTCCTGAAGAAAACCCACACAGACACAGGGAGAACCACTTGGGTATCGAACCCTTGGCCTTCTTGCTGGGAGGTGACAGTGCTTCCACCGATTCACTATGCCACTCAGGTGATCACTTTAGTCACTTTTAGTCAATTTAGTCACTTACAATATAACTTTTCATTCAATTTAATTTTGTGTATGTATGATTTGTGTGGATTCTGCTCATTTAAGTTGTCCTCCAGGCCACACAAGGAGGATGGGGGTCCCTGCTGAGTCTGGTTCTTCTCAAGGTTTTTTCCTGTATTTTTAATGGAGTTTTTTCTTGCCACTGTCGCCCTCGGCTTGCTCAACAGGGGTTTTTGGTCTGTAAAGTTGCACTAGATAGTGTACTAGATAATAGACTTATGTTTCTTACATAATGCTTTAGGTAGCGTATTAGTAAAAGGATTTAGGTTCCCTACATAGTGCACTAAATTGTATATCAGATAACGGATTTATGTTCCCTACATAGTGCACTAGATAGTATTTTAGATATGAATTTATGTTCCCTACGTAGTGCCCTAGATAGTGACTTGGGATGTCTGATGTTAAACTATTTTATATGTATTATCTTAGATTTTGTAGAAAGGTCTGAAGCACAACCTGATATTGCAGAGTGAGATGTGGCCCTGGGTCAACAGGGGAGGTGCTTCAATCGAAATCGTTCGACCAATCACAAACTAGCTGCTGCTATGAAATCACCACATTTGCCGGGGCTAGCTAATCCTAGCTAGGTAATGAGTATGCAAGCTAAAAGATCCGGCAACTGTGTTACTTTCAGTATTTAAAAGAATGTTGCAAATCATTGTTCCAAGCAAAATATTAACAGCGTGCAAAGCATGAAATAAATTTCTCAGATTTACCATTAGGTTAGCCAGCTAGCTTAACTACTAGCTAGCATAGCAAAAAGCTATGAGAGATTAGCCAAGCCAAGGCTAGCTATAATTTGTAAAATATTATTCTGTGTAAGCAAAAAACACAGTACTACTAATACATGTTAAGCATGTGTTATAACAAGGGGATTCAGTGCGTGCGTGGCACAGAGCTTTTTCTCTGGTTGAGGTTAAAAAATAGAAAAAAGTTTGTGATTGGTCGAACGATTTCGATTAAAGCACCTCCCCTGTTGACCCAGGGCCACATCTCACTCTGCAATATCAGGACGTGCAAGGTCAGAAACCATTTAGCGCGACAGAAATGCAAAAATAAAGGAAATTAGGAGGGGGGCAAATACTTTTCTGCTTCAGCTATACATTTGGCCTATCGGATCCTATCCAACCCACTTCCTGAACAAACAGAGCATGAAAGGAAATAGCTGACAAAAATCAACTTCAGACGTTTTCTTCATGTTGTTCTCAGCAGAACAAACAGCAGGAAATCCGGTTCATTCAGGTGAATACACGGTTAAACACTAGCTGGAGCTCACAGGTCTGGCAGGTGTACCAGTGCTGTTATACTGTAGTCTTGCTTTGGTTTGTTTAAGGTCAAACAAGATAATTAGAATCTCTGACAAATGATTTAAATAAATGATCTAACCTTTAATAAATATAAATACATGTTTTGTCTGTGAGGAGTTTCTCTGTGTCTGCAGGGGCTCCTGTTTGTTTGTTTATTAGGATTTTAAAGTCATGTTTTACACTTTTGGTTACATTCATGACAGGAACGGTAGTTACTCATTACACAAGATTCATCAGTTCACAAGGTTATATCGAACACAGTCATGGACAATTTAGTATCTCCAATTCACCTCACTTGCATGTTTTTGGACTGTGGGAGGAAACCGGAGCTCCCGGAGTAAACCCACGCAGACACAGGGAGAACATGCAAACTCCACATAGAAAGGACTCGGACCGCCCCACCTGGGGATCAAACCCAGGACCTTCTTGCGCAGGGGTTCCTCTTGGTACGTACTTTTCCCACCACCTCCCGAAAACACACTGAATGTGGACTCGCACTCACTGCTGTAAATTCCCCTTAGGTGTGAGTGGTAAGTAGATGTAACAGCCACTCACCCGTGTGCTTGTTGTGACTGCTCTTCTATCTGGGTTCAGATTAGTCATTCAGGAATTGAATTGTGTTGATTTAGCTTTAGGTGCTTTTTCAGAATGTTCTGGCTTGTGCATGACCTATGATTGGCACGTGTAGGTTTAATGATGACGTTATACAGTTTCTTTTGCTTGGTTCACATGTCACCTCTAAGCCCACTTCTATTTCAACTGCTGAAATCCACCCATACCAGCATGGTTCTGTTAAGGACTAAGATGTATAAAATTGTTTTGTATGTAATATATGGGACCAACTTTATTCAAAATGTATTTACAAAACATATACACATACACAAATAAATACACTTACTGGCCACTTTATTAGGAACACTTTAGTAAAAGCATAATTTTTGCATGGAGTCCACACAGTGTTGGCAAATTGCAAATTGGGGCGGCACGGTGGCTAAGTGGGTAGCACTGTCGCCTCACAGCAAGAAAGTCCTGGGTTCGATCCCCAGGTGGGGCGGTCCGGGTCCTTTCTGTGTGTTGTGTTCTGCATGTTCTCCCCGTGTCCGTGTGGGTTTCTTCCAGGTGCTCTGGTTTCCTCCCACGGTCAAAAGACATGCACGTGAGGTGACTTGGAGACACTAATTTGTCCATGACTGTGTTTGATACAACCTTGTGTAAACTGATGAATCTTGTGTAATGAGTAACTACCGTTCCTGTCATGAATGTAACCAAAGTGTAAAACATGACGTTAAAATCCTAATAAACAAACATAAACAAAATGGCATATTGTGGCGATAAGGGGTGCATGTGATCAGCATGGACGTACTCATGCTGGGGTATTTAAATAATGTTTGATTGGGGTCAGTGTGTACCAAGGAAACATTTCCTAGCATATTATACCACAGAAACTGTTAACACAAGGCAGTTTGGGTTCATGGATTCGAGTTATTAATGCCAAATTCTGACCCTACCACCTGCATGTTGTAAAATAGGGCTAGTCTAGCCATTCTCTTCTGACCTCTTTTATCAGCTAAGTGTTTTTTGCCTGCATAACTGCCTCTCTCTGGATGTTTTTCCACACTGTTTTGTGTTTGACTGTTGTGACTGTTGAGTTGTGTGAAGATCAGATATTTCTTTAATACTGAATGACTGAATGTTTTAATCATTTTACGAATAGCCAGATGTGTAGGTGTTCCTAATGAAGTGTACAGTGTACAGAACATATCAATCATATTTCCATCATGCATATAAATCAAAACAGTAGCCTAAAATAAAATATTAACATAAGTGGTATAAATTTAGTCTAGGACAGCTTCACAGCATTATTAAAATGCTCTTATACACTTCCTTTATGGTTTGTTGTAAGATTTTAAACCATTTTCAAGGAAGAAATTCAGCTTTTCAGAGGACAAAAGAGGTGTAGATCTACTTCTTTGTATTTGTATTACAAAATCACCCAATAAATATTATCTGTTGATATTAGAGGCCATGGATGGTAGTTGCATTCATCTTGGTGTCAGGTAAACCATTCTTAAATGATTGTATCAGTACATGATGGGCATCATCATTCTGGAATATGGGAATGTTAGACCACGGTGTGCACATGTTGCCAGATTGGGCGGTTTTCCGCCAAATTGTGCAGATTTTGTTGGAAATTGGCGGGGAACAACACACTTTGGCGGGTGGACAAAATTTGGGCTGGTTTGAAATTATTTTGGCAGCTTAAAATATAAATAAAAAACTATTGCTTTCTAAAGCAGCTGGAATATAAATAGGCCTACCTTCTCCCACCACATCCAACCCGTTGTCAAAAGTTTGATTGACAGGTTATTCTTTCCAGTCCAAAAGACACAGTTGCCACACCAATCAATACAGTAATTCATGTTAGTTAGACGGCAACGGGATAGACTAGGCTTTTTTTTGGACTTGTTTCCAGGCTAACGGTCCTTCATAGTAACTGTACATAGTTCTCCTGTTGGAAATTGGAATGACAAGTGATGCTGAGTTGAATATAAAGGTAAGGAAGTTTTATATGTTCGAGAGGTTAAACTACTTTCATTGCTTGCAAGTTTATTCTTATTTACTTGCAATGGGTTGTGTGTCCTATCATAAATAATGCATTTTAAAAAACATGGTAGGCTACTTCAAAGACATGCAAGCAAAAATAATTTGTCCTTTATAATTTATAATTACTGATCGGTACATTTTAAGATATTAATTTGCTGGAACCAGAGCTGGGATCTCGAATACATCGTATCGAATCTTGGCTCTGCCTGCTGGCTGCCGGATGAACAACGATTGGCCTGTTGTTCAGATATGGCGGGACTAAGCCGGATGGGGTCTCTCTCTCATGACTGGTAACAGTTACGACTGTGCTGGCTGATTGATGGCGCCTGCACAGAGATGAGAAAAGAGTGCTCTCAGGGTGTGTCCCTGGGTGTGTACACAACACTGAGCTGCACTGCACTCGTCAAAGTGTAGGTGATAAGATGCATACGGCATGCTGCCCACGTGTTGGAGGGGGGGTGGGTTAGCTTCGTTCTCCTCAATCAGAGCAGGGATCAGCATAGGTGGAGAGGAAGCATGACGCAATCGGGCAATTGGACGCACTAAAAAAGGGAGAAAAAGGGGAGAAAATGCATAAAGAAAATATTTATATATAAAAAAAGATATTAATTTGTAGGTCATAATGGTTTAACTGATTTTTTTTTAAATGCTAAACATCATCTGCTTATCCTGTGTTGTTTTGGGCGGTTTTTCATTCAATTGCTGTTGCAATCTGGCAACCCTGAGTGTGCATCTGTTCTTGTGAAAGTACCTCCTATTTGTCAGCCGCTAGTCGACCATGCAAACAATCATTGGATCTAATGATTTTGACAAGAAAATGTATGACTTCCAGCATTTTGAGCTCATTTTCTGGTGTTTTTATTATGTTCCCCACTGCTGTTCTTCTACAGGGGCGTGTTGGACGTTTCGTTGTCCGAGGTTTTTGAATGCATTGATGTTGACTGGTAAACCTTTGCACAAAGTACCCATTTTGAAAAGACTTTGGCCAGACATTTCCTGAATTTTTCCCCGACAAATGCGTAGATCACTGGGTTCACACAGCAGTGCACGAGAGCGATGGTTTCCGTCACCTCCAAGCCGGTGCTAATCTGAACATCTGCCGTGTGTGAGTTGAAAATTCCCCAGAACAGCAGAGTTTGCAGAAACACCGCCACATTATACGGAACCCAGAAGATCACAAAGACACCAACAATGGCAAAGATCAGCTTCATGGCCCGTCCTCGTTTGGAGTTCTTCGTCCTCCTCAGGACCAGGAGGATCCTGAAATAGCAGTAGATAGTAATGGGCAGCGAGATGAAGAGCCCCACAGTATTCTGGCTGAAATTGCGAAACATCTTCCATGCATCAGATGATCCACTGTCCCAAAGGCACTCCGGGGTATCCGTGTTATTCATTCTGTAGAAAATGATACTTGGAAGCGAGGCAGAGAAGGACACAATCCAGATGACGATGCTGACAGTAATGGCACTGCGCAAATTCCTTGCGCCCAAAGACGCCACAGCATGAACGATGGCCAGGTAGCGGTCCACACTCAACAGCATCACAAAGAGAATCCCACTGTAGAAGCCCAGGTTGTAGGCGCCAGCCATGAGTTTGCACATGCCGCTGGAGCTCAGGTGATGCCCCTGGTTGTAAAGCGCCCATGCAGGAAGCGATAGAACTGTGAGGAGGTCAGAAAGTGCCAGGTTTAGTAGACACACATCGGTCATAGTCCTCAGGTGCATGACCTTCACGAGTACCCACAATACAGTGAGGTTACCGAGAAGCCCGATGGCAAAGACCACGTAGTAGATGGTGGCCATGACGGCTGGGTTCAACACAGAGCTCTTATCGAGAGGCTCTGAGAAATAATCGTAATATGAACTATTGTCCATTGTCGTCATTCTGTCAAAAAAGAAAATAAACAAATATGAGAAATGGTAATAAATTATGATAAATGCATAACTGAAACAACAGGGTGGTTTATGGAAGGATGCCACAGGGGCAGTCAACACAATGATCTTCTCATGCAAAATATGAGTTTTGTATGTGGTTGAATATTTCACACTGCATAGCTTGATATTTTTAACGTGCTGCCTCATAAATTAACATGAATATAACCTTTTTTTAAATGTATTTTCTCCCCTTTTTCTCCCCCTTTAGCGCGTCCAGTTGCCCAATTGCATCACGCTTCCTCTCCGCCTATGCCGATCCCTGCTCTGACCGAGGAGATCGAAGCTAACCCACGCCCCCTCCGACACGTGGGCAGCAAGCCGTATGCATCTTATCACCCACACATTGACGAGTGTTGTGCCACCTAGTGTACGGAGAGACACACCCTAAGAGCACTCCTTCCTCATCTCCGTGTAGGCGCCATCAATCAGCCAGCAGAGGTTGTAATTGCACCAGTCTGACAGAGAGAGACCCCTATCTGGCTTAGTCCCGCCCATCTGAACAAGTGGTCAATCGTTGTTCATGTGGCCAATCAGCCTCAGCCGGCAAGGCAGAGCTGAGATTCGATACAATGTATTCGAGATCCCAGCTCTGGTTGCAGCGTGTGTTTTTACCGCTGCGCCACCTGAGCAGCCCATGAATATAAGCTTTTTATGCTGACTAAACTGTATACACTTATTTATCTCAAAAGATACAGCTGGGTCAAAAATGTGCATACAGCTACGTAGACTGTTCATTTGGTGGTTAAGAAAATTTTTGAATAACGCCAACCCTTGTTCCACTTAATCATTGGTTAGTCAGCATAATTGACTGAAAACAACCTTAAAATTGTTGTGGGACTAAAGCCCACTGTGCAAAAATGAAGCTCCTGCTCTTGATTAAAGAGCTATATGTATACCTAAATAATATTGTGCTGTGTGTATATTTTTGACTCAGCAAATTCTGTTATATAAAAAAAACAACAATAAACATACAAGAGGACCTAAAACTCAAAAGGTTTGTGGACATGAGTAGATAATGTCCTTTTTGAGATTTAAGCTATATTTAAGTACATACTGAAACAAAACAACATTCCTCCAGGACCAGGGTGCAACATAGAACAAAAAGTGCAAGACAATACAGTACACAGTGCAGACAGACAACAGTACAATAAATACAAAAGACATTTCTAATCTATCAAAGGTAATTAAGGGAGACTAGACTAGACTAGTGTATATTTTTGACTCAGCAAATTCTGTTATATAAAAAAAAAAAACAATAAACATACAAGAGGACCCAAAAGGTTTGTGGACTGAGTAGATAATGTCTTTTTTGATACCCACTGGTTTGTTTTAGCAAGACAATGCCAAGCTCTATTCACCAATCAGGCATAAAATTATGACCACCTTCCTAATATTGTGTGGGTCCCTTTTTTGCTGCCAAAACAGCCCTGTAACTGTGATGCACAGTGTATTATGATACCTTTCTGTCAGAACCAGCATTAACTTCTTCAGCAATTTCAGCTACAGAAGCTGGTCTTTTAGATCGGACCACACAGGCCAGCCTTCGCTCCCCATGTGCATTAGTAAGCCTTGGCCCCCATGACCCTGTCGCCGGTTTACCACTTGCTGCCTAATATATTCCACCCACTAACAGGTGCCGTGATGAAGAGATAATCAGTGTTATTCACTTTACCTGTCAGTGGTCATAATGTTATGCCTTGTCGGTGTATGTAACAAGAGAGTAAAGGTGCTAGACTGACATGCCTGCAGTTTAGACCTCTACCCCATTGAAAACATTATAAAGAGTAATATATGATTTTTGATGTCTGAAAGTGTGGACATCAGAGTTGGGAATACCAACTCCAATACCAATACCAATGGAATACCATTTGACACGTTTATTTTGTTTACCATTTTTCTGGGAGGGGTAGGAATTGTGTGAGATCAGCTTGGATAACTTGAAGCTGTCTGCTTTATTACACCAGCCAGAGAGCCTTTCCACATAAGCAGGGCTACACTACTCTCTCTGTATTTCTCTACCACTCATGCCAGCACCTCGATCAGACAGTAGGAGTCACTGTTGCTGCAATATGGACATTATAACTACTGCAGCCTTTCCTCCCAGGTGTTCAATAGTTCAAGAGAGGCTTTATTGTCATTTCAGCTATATTCAAGTACATACTGAAACGAAACAACGTTCCTCCAGGACCAGGGTGCAACACAGAACAAAAAGTGCAAGACAATACAGTACACAGTGCAGACAGACAACAGTACAATAAATACAAAAGACATTTCTAATCTAACAAAGGTAATTAAGGGAGACTAGACTAGAGACAAATGTAGTGATGGCCAGTACATGGTACTGAGTAAATGATAGGTGAGGTAAAAAACGTATTCTGATATACAGTACAGTTATCAGCGTAGGGTTTTTATAGCAGCAGAGATTTAAAAACAATAAGGTGCAAAAATGCAACATTGTGCAAAGATGCAATAATGTGCAATATTGTGTGTCTGTTGAGCACCAGATATTTACTGTTACATTTTTCAGCAGGTGCTTTTTTCTAAAGTTTGGTGGTGGCAGGTCTTGAACCCTCAACCTTCTGATCAGGAATTTAGTAATTGCTGAGTCTCTAAAAGTGGAACCACTGAAAATTAAACTAGAGACTCATGTCTCAGCAGTGGTGAACTGGGGTGTTAACATGCGGCACCACCCAAAATCTAGAGAATTTTTATCACTTTTTAAGCATTCTAGATTTGTTTACTGATTTTTTTATATTTTGTTTTTGCACATTTTAGGAGTTTCTGTGGCCCATTATTGCCTGTACTTTGTTTCCTGTCAGATCAGAAAGAATTTAGGTTTGTTTTTGCACTTTTAGGTGGAAAACGTTTGTGGGGTTAACGGTACTTCAACAACCTTGTGACACTATTTGTCCAAAGATTTGTCACAAAAATCAAAATCAAAACAGATTAATGACTAAGATTAAAACAAATCTGTTTTTTTTTTACAGTTGTGAAACCCAGACCACAACAGACGTGGAAAACTCTAAAAGCATGGCCTCGATACTTCGGCTAACCACAGACCCCTTAAAGATCCCACCACAATCCTGCTAGTGAAGTAGTCATGACAAATGGAAGAACTCTTTATTTAATGTATTTCTTTTATTCCTGATAATTAAATAATGATTCAGTTTAATATATAATGAAAATAGCTTGTAAGCACTATGTACACCGACTAGGCATAACATTATAACCACTGACAGGTGAAGTGAATAACACTGATTATCTCTTCATCACAGCACCTGTTAGTGGGTGGGATATATTAGGCAGCAAGTGAACATTTTATCCTCAAAGTTGATGTTAGAAGCAGGAAAAATGGGCAAGCGTAAGGATTTGAGTGAGTTTGACAAGGGCTAAATTGTGATGACTAGACGACTGGGTCAGAACATCTCCAAAACTCCAAACTCCAAAAGCTCTTGTGGGGTGTTCACGGTCTGCAGTGGTCAGTATCTATCAAAAGTGGTCCAAGGAAGGAACAGTGGTAAACCGGCGACAGGGTCATGGGCGGCCAAGGCTCATGTACGTGGGGAGAGAGGGCTGACCCGTGTGGGTCCAACAGACGAGCTACTGTAGCTCAGATTGCTGAAGAAGTTAATGCTAGTTCTGATAGAAAGGTGTCAGAATACACAGAGCATCGCAGTTGCAGGGCTGTTTTGGCAGCAAAAGGAGGACCAACACAATGTTAGGAAGGTGGTCATAATGTTATGCTTGATCGGTGTAAGTCATGGAAGTTTTAACATTTAAATGATTTCTTCAATTGTTTTTATGTGAGTAAATAAATAAAACATCTCTCTGAGAAAATCCTCTGAGTCAAAAGTATATAGCCCTACATACTACACAATATATTATGTTATAATTACAATGAACCATATTTATCAGCCATTAATAAGCTTCTAGCAGAGCTCTGGTTGGATCTTTTACCATCCTACTTGGCAGGATCGGAAAATGTTGTCCAAGTTTGTTGGCTTTCTGGCACAGACTGGATCCTTAAGTACAGGTCACATGTTCTTAATCTCAAGCGGGTTAATGTCAGGAATGTAAAAGGTCAATCAGTCAAGCTTTAATGTGTCTTTTTCCTTGCACAGCAGTCAATGTCAAGCTCACTTAACTGTGAACAGTGACATTTGTATTCCAAAAACATTTTACATTTTCATTTTCAACATTTAGCAGACGCCTTTATCCAAAGTTACAATATACAGTCTGAGCAATTGAGGGTTAGGGACCTTGCTCAAGGGCCCAACAGCAGCAACCTGGCAGTGGTGGGGTTTGAACCAGCAACCTTCTGACTATAAGTCCAGTACCGTAACCACTACGCTACGACCATTTTATTCATGGCAGATCTGTTTTTATTGGTACTTGGAGTACATCTGATTATCCAGACAAAGGTCCTATCACACAAGGCAAGAACTCACTGTTCCATGTCACTTTTAATGAGTGCAGTCAAAGTAAACCTTTTTATAGGCACAGAGAAGTCTAAATTAGAAGAACAGGTTGCTGTATGTGCATTTTGGAGGTTGTCCCCACAGGACCACCACACAGCAGGTATTATTTGGGTGGTGGATCATTTTCAGAACTGCAGTGACTGACATGGTGGTGGTGTGTTAGTGTGTGTTGTGCTGGTATGAGTGGATCAGATACAGCAGTGCTGCTGGAGTTTTTAAATACTGTGTCCACTCACTGTCCACTCTATTAGACACTCCTACCTAGTTGGTCCACCTTGTAGATGTAAAGTCAGAGACGATCACTCAACTATTGCTGCTGTTTGAGTTGGTCATCTTCTAGACCTTCATCAGTGGTCACAGGACGCTGCCCACGGGGCGCTGTTGGCTGGATATTTTTAGTTGGTGGACTATTCTCAGTCCAGCAGGGACAGTGAGGTGTTTAAAAACTCCATCAGCACTGCTGTGTCTGATCCACTCATACCAGCACAACACACACTAACACACCACCACCATGTCCGTGTCACTGCAGTGCTGAGAATGATCCACCACCTAAATAATACCTGCTCTGTAGTGGTCCTGGAAGAGTCCTGACCATTGAAGAACAGCATGAAAGGGGACTAACAAAGTATGTAGAGAACCAGATGGACTACAGTCAGTAATTGTAGAACTACAAAGTGCTTCTATATGGTAAGTGGAGCTGATAAAATGGACAGTGAGTGTAGAAACAAGGAGGTGGTTTTAATGTTATAATGTTTACAATCTTAAGACTAAAAAGGCTATGTCTTCTCACGTCATTTTTTAGAAGATATGAGAAAGTGTAATTTTAATTTCCAATGTTGTAGGGTTGAATTTTAGCAATAAAATATTACAGTGCTATAAAATATTATAATATAAAAAAATCATCTATAATTTGTTTTACATGTAAACAATTAGGTATCAGATCGTGTTATCAGTTTTGATTAGTAATATAATTTTTAAAACAAAGTCGTTAACATTCGACGTTTAGTCCGAACTGTCGGCAGATTGAATAATTGAAGTCATTAGATTAAAACACAAGATCTAAGTATGCTGTGCATCTCCGACCACAAAAATGCATAGAGTCTCTGAACACATGGTCTCGTAACACTTCGTCAAAACCACAGGCCCCTTGAAGAACCCACCACACTCGTGCTACTACTAGACTTTACAGCTACTGCTGTTACTAGACATACACACTGTGATGTGATCTCTAGTTTCTATATTAGAATAAAAGAATGGGGCTCAGGGCATCTACTACACCGCTACCGCTATATGGTAAACTGATTTTTCTAGCTTTGTTCTACTAACTGTAAATAGAAATAGATTCAGATTTACCTTTCTGTGTTAACACTGTCCTCCATGTCTAAAGCAATCTGTTGGCGTCCTTTGGCGTCTACGAACAAGCAAATGAGTCGAGGGTATTTCACACTTTTTCTTTTTCTTGAACTTTACGTCAAGCAAATTTCCTGTAAAATGAGGTCTGTTTGAGCATACAGTGTGTTTTTTTCTTTATCTTCAGATAGACAGAGGTGAGACTTCCTGCAAGCAAGCTGATTTGGATGCACTGCAGAAATTCCAGCCATCAAACAATGCACTGAGTCATTCAACCTTAGGCTATACTTTCTACCAAGATCCCCCACCTTCAGACTTACTGGTAAAAAACATTGGATAAAATTGTTAACAATCAAAAGTTGCCCACTAACACAAAGCCTTGGGCATATCTATCTATCTATCTATCTATCTATCTATCTATCTATCTATCTATCTATCTATCTATCTATCTATCTATCTATCTATCTAGCACTTGTTTTATGGAGTAATGAATGTTCGTTTGTTTATGTTTGTTTATTAGGATTTTAACGTCTTGTTTTACACTTTGGTTACATTCATGACAGGAACAGTAGTTACTCATTACACAAGATTCATCAGTTCACAAGTTTATATCAAACACAGTCATGGACAATTTAGTGTCTCCAATTCACCTCATGTCTTTGGACTGTGGGAGGAAACCCACGCGAACACGAGGAGAACTCCACACAGAAAGGACCCAGACCGTCCCACCTGGGGATCGAACCCAGGACCTTCTTGCTGTGAGGCGACAGTGCTACCCATTTAGCCACCGTGCCGCCTGAGTAATGAATGTAAAAAACCTTCCAGTAATTAGATATGACTCAACAAATAAATCCTGGGTCTGAATTTTATTTAGTGGAGAGTTGACTCAGTCGTTATCACAATGACCATTTTTCTGCTCCTCAGTCAGTCTGAAATTAAGTGGGAGTTTTTTAAAATGAGTCGTTTAGCGACTTCTTATTGTTTGCTCTTGTCATCATTGTTAGAGGAACTCGGTGTGGATTTTCTCTTCACTTGAAGCGACTTGTATTCATAGAAACATTCTCCTACATACACCAGAGGCCAAAAGTCTGAGATTAATCATGTAATTGCGTGTAATTAGCACAACAATCTGAGTGACAATTAAATCTTTTAAAAACACACGAATATTAGGACTTAGTATTTGGTGCTAATAAAAAACAACTGAGCACCAAATGATTGTGTCAGTCTGTGGTCACTGTTGTCTAATTCTCTTTCTCATGATGCAACCTCCCTTCCATAGTAGATGCTTTGGTTGCTTTTCCTGTTTAATTTCTAGAAAGTCTTAAGCAGTTAACATGTACTGTACATGTTTCATTGGAAGATTTGCTACATGTAACTCAGGTACTGTCGTGGGAACGAATCTCTAGTGTATCTAAAAATATGATATTTACTGTAGGTGAACCATACTGATTCTACTAAAGAAAGCCCCTAATTCACAGTTTCACTTGGGTAAGGAAAGTGTGTTGTGGTCTGCAAGTAATAAATAGCTTGATAATAATAAGAAGCTAATAAGGAGTAGGGCCAGATATTACCCTCAGAGCACTCATTGTTGGAATACATTGTCTCAATAATTTGTTTGTGTAAAAGTATTTATTTATAAATTGTAAAGTGTTACAGTTCGGATCTTCATAAAGAGCCAAAAGTTTCCTGTACTGGCCTAACAAACCCATGTGACCTGCTCCCCTGGTGGCTATGACAGGTATGTGCACACTGAAATACATTTGAACAGCCAGTTACGTCAATTTAGTGGCAAAAATGCTGGGAAGGTGGGTGTTACAAGGCAACGTGGGTTTTGAGGACCTGGTGTTGATCCTCGTCTCTGGTCTATGACGAGTTTTGTTTATCTTTGTGTTTCTCCAGGTACTTTAGTTTCTCCTCAGATCCTTAAAACATGCAGAATGTGGAATGGTTAATCTAAATAACGTCTACAATTAAGTAAAAGTTATTGTGTTGCTGTGTGAAGTGCTGTAGTGGACTAGAAAATGTTCAACTGCTGCCTAAAATATCCCAGAGATAATTATTGTTATTCACTTTACCCATCAGTGGTCATAATGTTATGTCTGATCGGTGTACAGGGGTTGGACAAAATGACTGAAACACCTGGTTTTAGACCACAATAATTTGTTATTATGGTGTAGGGCCTCCTTTTGCGGCCAATACAGCGTCAATTCGTCTTGGAAATGACATATACAAGTCCTGCACAGTGGTCAGAGGGATTTTAAGCCATTCTTCTTGCAGGATAGTGGCCAGGTCCCTACGTGATGCTGGTGGAGGAAAACGTTTCCTGACTCGCTTCTCCAAAACACCCCAAAGTGGCTCAATAATATTTAGATCTAGTGACTGTGCAGGCCATGGGAGATGTTCAACTTCACTTTCATGTTCATCAAACCAATCTTTCATCAGTCTTGCTGTGTGTATTGGTGCATTGTCATCCTGATACACGGCACCGCCATTGGATGCACATGGTCCTCCAGAATGGTTCGGTAGTCCTTGGCAGTGACGCGCCCATCTAGCACAAGTATTGGGCCAAGGGAATGCCATGATATGGCAGCCCAAACCATCACTGATCCACCCCCATGCTTCACTCTGGGCATGCAACAGTCTGGGTGGTACGCTTCTTTGGGGCTTCTCCACACCGTAACTCTCCCGGATGTGGGGAAAACAGTAAAGGTGGACTCATCAGAGAACAATACATGTTTCACATTGTCCACAGCCCAAGATTTGCGCTCCTTGCACCATTGAAACCGACGTTTGGCATTGGCACGAGTGACCAAAGGTTTGACTATAGTAGCCCAGCCGTGTATATTGACCCTGTGGAGCTCCCGACGGACAGTTCTGGTGGAAACAGGAGAGTTGAGGTGCACATTTAATTCTGCCGTGATTTGGGCAGCCGTGGTTTTATGTTTTTTGGATACAATCCGGGTTAGCACCCGAACATCCCTTTCAGACAGCTTCCTCTTGCGTCCACAGTTAATCCTGTTGGATGTGGTTTGTCCTTCTTGGTGGTATGCTGACATTACCCTGGATACCGTGGCTCTTCATACATCACAAAGACTTGCTGTCTTGGTCACAGATGCGCCAGAAAGACGTGCACCAACAATTTGTCCTCTTTTGAACTCTGGTATGTCACCCATAATGTTGTGTGCATTGCAATATTTTGAGCAAAACTGTGCTCTTACCCTGCTAATTGAACCTTCACACTCTGCTCTTACTGGTGCAATGTGCAATTAATGAAGATTGGCCACCAGACTGGTCCAATTTAGCCATGAAACCTACCACACTAAAATGACAGGTGTTTCAGTTATTTTGTCCAACCCCTGTATATTACAATGGGAAAGTCTACAGACTCTATACAGAATTCAGGAATGTCACTGGGAACCATTTTGAAGTAACTTAAGGCCCCTCATTTTTTTATAAACAATTGTTTTAATGTGTAGAGTGCATGTAACAGTGGTCTTTTGCCAAAGCCACAAGTAAAACCCAAACTGTCAACTTATTTCTAGAGATAATGTGTACAGATGGGTATAAATAATCCAAAAACATGTCTGTCATGAGTTAGAAGCTGCTGAAAACTTGTCTTGCAGAAAAGTCCCTGCTTCTGCTTTTTAAAACAACTGTAAGGCTTCTATGATGTATTGCTTGTGGCTCAGTCTAATGGTTGTAATCAAATAAGCTTTAATTATACAGGCACAGAGACATTAATTGTGCTCGTTTTACACACTTTGGTTACATTCATGACAGAAACGGTAGTTACACGTTACACAAGATTCATCAGTTCACAAGTTTAATGTCAAACACAGTCATGGACAATTTTATATCTCCAATTAACCTGACAGTGGGTGTGTTCGAAAACCTGGTGAGCTCCCTTTCTGTCTTATTGCCTACATAGGCAGCTGCCTAAGTAGAAAGGATTCTTATAAGTCATTGACTTTTAAGGCAGGTTATTCGAACGCGCTACTTAAACAGCGATTTTATCAGTTTTCGCTAACTAAGCTAACACAGTTAGCCTCATGCCATTCAAACCAATAGGATGGGGTGGCACAACGCGCTAGCATGTCAACTAACATCTCCCTCCGTGTACCAAAAACGGTTAAATTCGCTGACAAGCCCAAATTTGCAAATAAAAACACTTGTGTAAAAATCAATAATAATTTATTAATGTTTCTCCGCACATCTGCCATATTTTTTATTTACTCACTGAATGCTGGGATTGCCTTTACCGCTAAGGCAGCTTCGGATGCTCACTCGTTCTTGAGTCAAAATACCGTTAACCGTCGGGAGCGAGCGTAGTATGATGTAAAATGCTGTCTATGTAGAGAGCACACACCCTGTCTTTGGACTGTGGGAGGAAACCCACACAGACACGTGGAGAACATGTGTGGAGAACTCCACACAGAAAGGACCCAGACCACCCCACCTGTGAGACGACAGTGCTACTCGTGCCACCTCTTTTTATTTATTTATTAGGATTTTAACATCATGTTTTACACTTTGGTTACATTCATGACAGGAACGGTAGTTACTCATTACACAAGATTCATCAGTTCACAAGGTTATATCAAACACAGTCATGGACAATTTAGTATTTCCAATTCACCTCACTTGCATGTCTTTGGACTGTGGAAGGAAACCGGAACCCCCGGAGGAAACCCACACAGACACGGGGAGAACATGCAAACTACACACAGAAAGGACCCAGCCGCCCCACCTGGGGATTGAACCCAGGACCTTCTTGCTGTGAGGTGACAGTGCTACTCGTGCCGCCCCTTCAGTCAGAGAAAACAAACTCAATTTGAAAAAGAGGGAATGTGTTTTGTATGTCAATCAACAGTGTGTAGACCACAAACGAACATCGACAAGTGACGTCTACTATTTTCTGTTAAGATGAGGAATTCCATCTTTTCACCCAGCGAGCAGGGCCAGTCAGTTTACAGTTTGGTAATGGTATTTTTAGGGGTTAAACATGTGATACCTGGATGATAAAACAAATGCCCTTCTGCTTCCTCACTATTTACATTTAGGCAGTTTTAAAAGTGCAAATGTCAAAAATAGAATCAGAAAAACAAACATTTCAGGCTGCAATAATCACAAAAAGACTGCAATAACCTGCTGAGATAGACAACAGGGTTACATGACTTGAGTCAACAAAAATACAAAGAATCAAAAAGGAAACTTAGCTGAAAAAAAAAAGGTTTTGCATAATGATAGCATGCATGGCTGAGCAAAGTTGCAGCTTTGATTTCCTATGATTATCTTATCCCGCATCATCAGCACTTTGTGGCTAGAAAATCTTTGTGCTGGAAACATCCGAAGAACGTGAGTACACAGAGCTCCTCCTCTCCGAAAGCTCACTGACAATTGTGGTGCATTTACTAAAACAAACAGGAAACCACTGTTTTAGAATCCTGAGCACCGAAGTTCTGAACTTCTGCCCCACAAAGGCGTAGATTATGGGATTGATGCAGCAGTGACTGAATGCTATGGTTTCCACCCACTGCATGGCCATGTCTGTGCCTACTTTCCACTCGCATTTCTGCATGTAACCTGAGTAATGCAAGAAGCGCATAAAGATGACGATGTTGTAGGGCGTCCAGAAGAGAAAGAAAACAGCAACCAAAACCAGGATGAGTCTGACAGCTTTGTGCTTCCTTTGTGACTTAATGGACCTCAAGATGGGGATGATGCGTGAGTAGCAGAACACCATCACTGACAGAGGCAGGACCCAGCCGAGGATGTTAAGCTCAATGTAAGAGAATTGTCTCCATGTTGACCCGTGGGGATACTCTGGTTTGCATGTCCATTCGCCTGATTCATTCTTTGCTTGGCTAAAAATAATGGTTGGCAAAGAGGCTCCCAAGCTCAGAACCCACATTAACAAAGAAAGACCTATGCCAGCTTTGACAGACCTGTGGTTGGTAAAAAGAGAGGCTTGTGCATGGACGATGATGGCATAGCGGTCCACTGTCATCAGGACCATGAAAAAGATGCTTCCATAGAATCCCAGCATGAAAAGTGCTGTTATAGTGTGGCACATGATGTTCCCCAAGGTCCACTCACTGGTAGCAGCATGAGCCCAGAAAGGCAGTGAGATCAGGAAGAGGAGGTCTGAAACTGCCAGGTTGAAAAGACCCACATCTGTCATGTTTGATCTTTGATGGTACTTGACCAGTACACATAACACCAGACTGTTTCCGATGAAGCCCACAATGAAGACGATGCTGTAGAGTACAGGGATGAAGGCTTGCCCAAAGACTTTCACATTGCTGGGGCTGCACGGTGCCGTGTCATTGTCATTGTAATCAATGTTGTAATAGGTGGAGTAGTCAACTGTTTAGAAAAAATAAGGAAACAATAGTCTTATTATTGCCAGTAGTCTTATTATCTTATTATTAAAGAGTACTATAATGTAGAATTACACCGATTAGGCATAACATTATAACCACCTCCTTGTTTCTACACCCAATGTCCATTTTATCAGCTCCACTTACCATATAGAAGCACTTTGTAGTTCTACAATTACTGACTGTAGTCCATCAGTTTCTCTACATACCTTTTTTAGCCTGCTTTCACCCTGTTCTTCAATGGTCAGGACCCCCACAGGACCACCATAGAGCAGGTATTATTTAGGTGGTGGATCATTCTCAGCACTGCAGTGACACTGTGTTGTGCTGGTATGAGTGGATCAGCCACAGCAGCACCGCTGGAGTTTTTAAACACCTCACTGTCACTGCTGAACTGAGAATAATCCACCTACCAAAAATATATCCAGCCAGCAGTGCACCGTGGCCAGCGTCCTATGACCACTGATGAAGGTCTAGAAGATGACCAACTCAAACAGCAGCAATAGATGAGCGACCGTCTCTGACTTTACATCTACAAGGTGGACCAACTAGGTAGTAGTGTCTAATAAAGTGGACAGTGAGTGGACACGGTATTAAAAAACTCCAGCAGCGCTGCTGTGTTTGATCCACTCATACTAGCACAACACACACTAACACACCACCACCATGTCAGTGTCACTGTAGTGCTGAGAATCATCCACCACCTAAATAATACCTGCTCTGTGGGGGTCCTGATCATTGAAGAACAGCATGAAAGCAGGTTAAAAAAGCATGTAGAGAAACAGATGGACTACAATCAGTAATTGCAGAACTACAAAGTGCTTCTACAGTGGGGGAAATAAGTATTTGATCCCCTGCTGATTTTGTAAGTTTACCCCCTTACAAAGACTTGAACAGTCTATAATTTTTATGGAAGGTTTATTTTAACAGAGAGAGACAGAATATCAACAAAAAATCCAGAAAAAAAACATTAAATAAAAGTAAATTAATAAATTAAGAAATAAATAAATTAATTTGTATTTAATTAAGGGAAATAAGTATTTGATCCCCTACCAACCAGCAAGAATTCTGACCCCCACAGACCGGTTATGTGCACAAAAGGCACACAAATTATTCCTGTCCCTGTATAAAATACTCCTGTCACAGAATCAATTTCTTCCGTTGAAATCTCTCGACCACCATGGGCAAGACCAAAGAGCTATCAAAGGACGTCAGGGACAAGATTGTAGACCTGCACAAGGCTGGAATGGGCTACAAGACCATCAGCAAGAAACTTGGTGAGAAAGAGACCACTGTTGGTGCGATAATTCGAAAATGGAAGAAATACAAGATCACAGTCAATCGCCCTCACTCTGGAGCTCCATGCAAGATCTCACCTCTTGGGGTAAGAATGATTCTGAGAAAGGTGAGGTCAGCCCAGAATTACACGAGAGGAGCTTGTCAATGATCTCAAGGGAGCTGGGAGCAGAGAAATGCTGGATATGACCCCAAGAACACCATCCCCACCGGGCATTTCTTTGCCTCCAAACATGGCGTGTGGAGTGGAGTTGATGCCAAAGAGCTCAATTTTGGTCTCATCTGACCATATCACATTCTCCCAAGCTTTCTCTGAATCATTCAGGTGTTCATTGGCAAACTTCAGACGGGCCTGTACATGTGCCTTCTTGAGCAGAGGGACTTTGCGGGCACTGCAGGATCTCAATCCATTACGGCGAAGTGTGTTACTAATGGTTTTCTTGGTGACTGTGCTCCCAGCTCCCTTGAGATCATTGACAAGCTCCTCCCGTGTAATTCTGGGCTGACCTCACCTTTCTCAGAATCATTCTTACCCCACAAGGTGAGATCTTGCATGGAGCTCCAGAGCGAGGGTGATTGACTGTGATCTTGTATTTCTTCCATTTTCGAATGATCGCACCAACAGTGGTCTCTTTCTCACCAAACTTCTTGCTGATGGTCTTGTAGCCCATTCCAGCCTTGTGCAGGTCTACAATCTTGTCCCTGATGTCCTTTGATAGCTCTTTGGTCTTGCCCATGGTGGTCGAGAGATTTGAACGGAAGAAACTGATTCTGTGACAAGAGTATTTTATACAGGGACAGGACTAATTTGTGTGCCTCATGTGCACATAACCGGCCTGTGGGAGTCAGAATTCTTGCTGGCTGGTAGGGGATCAAATACTTATTTCCCTTAATTAAATACAAATTAATTTATCACTTTTATTTAATGTTTCTTTTCTGGATTTTTTGTTGATATTCTGTTTCTCTGTTAAAATAAACCTTCCATAAAAATTATAGACTGTTCAAGTCTTTGTAAGGGGGTAAACTTACAAAATCAGCAGGGGATTAAATACTTATTTCCCCCACTGTATATGGGAAGTGGAGCTGATAAAATGGACAGTGAGTGTAGAAATGAGGATCGTATGCTTGATCGATGTATATATTAATAAATAATATATATTATATATATATATATGTATATATACTGTATATATATATATATATGTATATGTATGTATGTATATATATATATATATATATATATATATATATATATATATATATATATATATATATATTCCTACATTTTAACATAAAAACTGCTAAAAAGTGCATTTATTTCATGAATGTATATTATTCAGGAATATAACTGTCACAAGCTATTCTGAAGTGGAATAAAGCCTTAATGAAGTTATTCTGTTTTTCTGTTTAATAAACGTCTAGCAGATCAGGTATTCAGTTCTGAACTGGTTTCACGTGTTCACTAGATTGATAGCAATTTCCTTTAGTGCCTCCTGTTGGCAGCTAAAACAGAGGTTGTAATTGAGGTACTGTATATACTTTGGCTAAGGTTTAAATCTCAAAAGCATCTACACAGACATGTCAGTGCGCTCTCAACGCCTCTGTGGTAAGCAGTCAATAGAAACATCAATACAGGTATCTACTAGGTATCCATGATGTTATCTTTGAACAAACTTATCAAACTACAGTATGTCTTGCTCTGAGCACAGGTACACACTTATTCCTTATAGTTTATTTTATTTACTAATTTATTCACCGTTAGCAACGGGTGTGGAAGAAACACCTAAACATGATCATTAGAAGAGGTGTCTATAGTGTCTAAAATACTGTATATTTTTTACAAGCCTGAGATGTAATGGATAACTTGATACTTTTTTAATTGCAAAATGTGTATAAGTTACCATTATTAAATTATTAAATTATTAATTATTAAATATCCAAAATAATGCAAATTAAAAAAGGTAAAAATAAAGTTTTACATTATTAACCTATATAAGCTTATATTAACATACAATATTTAATTAAATCTATATGGTTGTATTGTAATTTTTTAAATGTATGCATACATACACTGATCTGGCATAACATTATGACCACTGACAGGTGAAGTGAATAACACTGATTATCTCTTCATCAAGCGTAAGAGTGAGGATTTGAGCGAGTTTGACAAGGGTCAAATTGTGATGGCTAGACAACTGGGTCAGAGCATCTCCAAAACTGCAGCTCTTGTGAAGTGTTCCTGGTCTGCAGTGGTCAGTATCTATGAAAAGTGGTCCAAGGAAGGAACAGTGTAAACCGTCGACAGGGTCATGGGCAGCCAAGGCTCATTGGTGCACGTGGGGAGCGAAGGCTGGGCCGTGTGGTCCGATCCAACAGACGAGCTACTGTAGCTCAAAGAAGTTAATGCTGGTTCTGATAGAAAGGTGTCAGAAGATAAGGTGCAGGGCTGTTTTGGCAGCAAAAGGGGGACCAACACAATGTTAGGATAGTGGTTATAATGTTATGCCTGATCGGTGTCTATGAACATAAAATATTTAATTAAGTCTATATGGTCAGGATTTGGCATTAGTTTTTCCCAGTAATGAGGTTGTATTGTTATTTTGTATTTTATGTCATCCCAATCCAAATCTAAATGGAAGCATACAATCGTCCAAAATGACTTGGTTTGCTGAAGCATTAAGTTTTCCCTTCAGTGGAACTAAAGGACCAACCACTGAAAAACAAGCCCAGAGCATTATCCATCCTCCACCAAACTTTACAGTTGGCACAATGCAGTCATATAGGTAATGTTCTCCTCTACATTCACCAAACCCAGACTCAGAATGCCAGGTAGAGACGTGTGATTTGTGACTCCACTCCACTGCTCTAGAGTCTGCTTGGCATTGTGCATGGTGACAAGGCTTGCATGCAGCTGCTTATCCGTGGAAACCCATGTTGTGAAGCACCCTGCCTACATTTTTTTTACAGTTACTGAGTCAGCAAAGCGTTTGTGACTCAGCCCCTGGGTGACACTTCGTGGCTGAGTTGCTGTGGTTGCTAAATGCTTCCACTTTTCAGTATATCATATAATAATTCAGTATATTTTTGGAATCAAATTTCACTTACTGACTTGTTGCAACAGTGGCATCCTATTATAATACAACATTTAATTTTACTGAGCTAATGTTTGTAAAGGCAGACGTGTTTGATTTATACACATGTGATTATGGGACTGAATAAAACACCTAAATTTAATGATTAAGATGTGTGTTCCAAAATGTTTGTTCATGTATATTTCGAAGTAAATGCACATTTTATATAAATCGCTGCAGAGAAGTAATACAATGTTATTTGGCCAAGGGTGGGCAAACTTGCTAACAATTTTACTTCCTCTGAGCTAGTGGTACCAAGGCTGATCACAGATACAAAGTTTAGTCCCTCCATTTGTTTATGGTCATTATGAGTGAATGATCACTGGTAAGTCTGAACAGCTTGAAGCTTGACAGTCTTATTGACCTGTGAGAACAGTGATTTGGAGTGGATTGTTTTTAATGGAAACATTGAGTTCTGTGGTTTATGTTAGATCAGAGTATCTAGATCTTTCTGATAAAGCACAGATGTTTCTGATGCAGTTTACCACAATGCATTTGCTGCTGAGCTTCATGTTACAGATTTGTCTTTGACCACATTTATTACTGGGTTTATTTTACTAGAATTTTTATTTTATTTTTAATTAGTTTTTTTCTTTCTTTTTTTTTTCAATAATCTAATGCAGTGGTCCCCAACCACTGGGTCATTTATTATTACCGGGCTGCACAGAAAGAATAAATAATTAGAGATTGCTATAAGAGCAATTAAATTTCCAATACTCTTCTGGTGTTATTGTCTCCAATCACCACTAGGTGGGAGCAGTGTCTTGTTGCATCGAAAAAAAGCTCAGGATTCACACTGATTTTCCATTCTATAGTTCTTCTATTATAAATCCTCCTGCCCCCACCGGTCCGTGAAATTATGTCTTACATGAAACCGGTCTGTGGTGCAAAAAAGGTTGGGGACCGCTGATCTAATGTACAGTATGTGTGATCTTTAATTATACATAGATCAGTGTGATGGTGTAGGAAGTTCTATAATGCCATTAAACTTTGTCACATGGCCTCTTTCTTCAATGTTAGAGATGTTAATTTGACTGCGCCCATTAAGAAGTTCATGAAACACTGTTCTCCTGCCAAGGTCAGGAAGAAACCCCAGATGAAGAGTATTACTAAGAGGACATTTATGTAGCTCAGATGTAATCCAATAACTAAAGACGAACAGGTTGGTCATGGTTTAGAAGCTGCTGATCTTACTTTATTTTATGCCAAAATCCTCAGTCTTTAGGGTGCCAGTTTTGGAGCTTGGCGGCCTTTAGGCCCTAGAATGAGGGTAAAGTTGGTTTGAGTGTGGACAGTGGCACAGAAAAGTCACCAGCTATAGTCAATTATGACAACAATGAGATAAGAAAGTGATGCCACAAGGTTATATGACATTAGAATGAATAATGTAAGGTGCTAATAACAGTGATTTGGAGTGGATTGTTTTTAATGGAAACATTGAGTTCTGTGGTTTATGTTAGATCAGAGTATCTAGATCTTTCTGATAAAGCACAGATGTTTCTGATGCAGTTTACCACAATGCATTTGCTGCTTAGCTTCATGTTACAGAACTTTCCTCAGTTTAGTCTGACAGATTTGTCTTTTTGGATGTTAATTACTGTTATCCAACAACCTCTGCATCAAATATGGACTACATTAATTACTGAGCTTTTTATACTTCAATTTTTATAGTTTGTCTTTAGATTTTTTGTATTTTTAAAATGATAAAGCTTAAAGTTTAATGTTTTAAAATTAGTTGGGTGAGCAAAAAGTTCCAAATGTTTTGAGAACCCTTGCTCAAGTCATCAACAAATGAACTATGTGTAATATAATTTCTAATTCAGATTTTTTTTCTCCCACTATATTATCTTCAACATAACGAAAATGTATGATGGCTTTGGATTTAAAAAAATAAACTAAATCTTTAGAACATATCTTGGATACCCCAGCTCCAGACATATCAGATCACATCAAAGAATGAATTTAAGTTTTAAAAAACGAAGTTCAAATGACAAAGGATCCATTTATACTTACATGTCATGTTGGGCGGAATCTCAGTCATGTCTGATCAGTCCAAGAGCTGATTGTCAGATTAGACCCTGCAGAATTGCAGATTGTTTTATTACAAGACAGTTTCCTGAGGTGGAGCTTAGATCTGTCATCACAATGCTAAATCTTCACTAGTTGATATGATGCAGCTTATCTTATCATGTCATCACAGTCTTGACATGATTGTGTTGACAGTAAGCAGAAATTATCCTAAACATCCATCAGTTTTTTACATATTATTCTAATTCCCCCAGATACTCAATGATTACTTGTTCCCAAGTTTGTTAGTTTATTAGGGTTTTAACGTCATGTTTTACACTTTGGTTACATTCATGACAGGAACGGTAGTTACTCATTACACAAGATCCATCAGTTCACAAGGTTATATCGAACACAGTCATGGACAATTTTGTATATCCAATTCACCTCACTTGCATGTCTTTGGACTGTAGAAGGAAACCGGAGCTCCTGGAGTAAACCCACGCAGACACGGGGAGAACATGCAAACTCCACACAGAAAGGACCCAGACTGCTCCACCTGGGGATCGAACCCAAGACCTTCTTGCTGTGAGGCGACAGTGCTACCCACTTAGCCACTGTGCCGCCCTTTGTTCCAAAGTATTGAATATAGACTACCACTATATATGTGGCACTTGATAATTAGCTTGTTACAATTTTTTATTCCAAAACCATTGGTGTTATTACATAGTTGCCCCACCTCCCTTGTGACTGTTACAGCCTTCACTCCTTTGGCGTTCCACAGGTCAGGTAATGTTGCACAAAAAGGCCTGGTTTTAAAACAAAGTTCTAATTTATCCTATTTATAGTGTTTGATGGGTTTGTGCAGGCCTTTGAGGTTCCTTTACAATTGCATAATGTGAGTCCATATTGTTTTTGAATTAGTTTTTAAGTTTTACATTTGTTACATCAGTGTGATGGTGTAGAAAGTTCTATAATGTCATTTAACTTGGTCACATGAGCTGGTGACTTCTATGTGCTCATATAAATAGTTTACTTTCACCCATTAAAAAGTTCTTGAAACACTGGTCTCCTGCCCCAGAAACCCCAGATAAAGAGCAATGCTGAGTGGGTAGCACTGTCGCCTCACAGCAAAAAGGTCCTGGGTTAGATTCCCAGGTGGGGCGGTCTGGGTCCTTTCTGTGTGGAGTTTGCATGTTCTCCCCATGTCTACATGGGTTTCCTCCGGGAGCTCTGGTTTCCTCCCACAGTCCAAAGACATGCAAGTAAGGTGAATTGGAGACACTAAATTGTCCATGACTGTGTTTGACATTAAACTTGTGAACTGATTAATCTTGTGTATCGAGTAACTACTGTTTCTGTCATGAATGTAACCAAAGTGTGTAAAACATGACATTAAAATCTTAATAAATAAATAAACTCCACAGTCATGTGATCTTTCCATCAATCCTGGCTTAAAAATGAATATTAATATTGATGATATTCATGATATTGCTCCTTTTTGGTCTTACTTTATTTTAGGCCACAATCTTTAGGATGATAATTATGGAGCAGTCCCTAAGATAAAGGTAAAAGTAAAGCTGGCTTGAGTTTGGACAGTGGCACAGAAAAGCCACCATCTATATTCAATTATGAATATATAAGTGATGGCACAAGGTGATATGACTTTACAAATGTAAAAATAATGTAAAGTATTGTACATATTTTGTGACTCAGATTCAGGAAAATCACAAATTCATTCAGTCATAAACAGGAAATCCCAATACTGAAGTAATATGCATGTCTTAGAAGTGTATGTGAACTTTTGACTTTACCTGCATTTGACTTGAGTGCTTGAGGAACTTCCTTTTTTCTCAGACTCAGTATGTGACACATTTCACAACCAGTGCTTTTTGGTAATGAGAAGTCATCCAGGGGCTCAATACACACAAACACACATTATTTACTTTATTTGATTTATTATAAAAGGTTTTACAGGTTACACAAGTTCAATGTCAACACCATCACTTAATTTACATGTCGATGGACTGTGGGAGGAAACCCACTGAGAACTCTACGCAGAAAGAACCTGGACCACTTCACCTGGGAATCCAACCCAGGACCTTTTTGCTGTAAGGCGACACGCAGTGCTATCCACCAAACCTTCACACTGTGACACCCTCAAACACAAATATTGGGACAGGTGTGAGACATTTTGCACAATTGTGAATAAAAAAACAGCGACCTATAATGTTTGATAAGATTTTATTACATACTGGATTGTCAGGCTGAACATTTACGTAAGTTCCATGTTTCATGTTGCCAGATCTGCATGAGTAAAAATCATATATATATTTGAGTGCCATAACACATTCAAAAGCAATATGTACCCGTATATAAAGCAATGCTGAAGGTTAAAACGTGAGGTAACAATATAATACACACATGTTAATGTAATTATTGTACATTGTGATTCTTAATTCTAAACAATTCAAATCTTTTTATTTCTTTACAATCAAATAAAACATGATCCTCTTTAAAACACATATGGCTTTACGTTAAGATGTATGGTATACCATTGAACATAATTACAAATAAAAAATGCAACAAAAAAAAATCATATAAACATAAAATCGGCATTATGTTTTTGGTTCTTTCTTCCTCTATCACAAAATAAATCTCAAATTTACATACTGTGCATTGCATAGATGTTTCTTTGTACTTTGTAATTCTTACTGTTTTGCAAATTGTTGGGTAAAATATATGTCCATAAACATTTGGTAACTTGTCCTTCTCCTCAGTGTTACTCTGATTGTGTGTGATGAGTTTCTTCCCATGATCACTCAGGTTTTGCAGGGCTCTTTCTCTCAAACTCATAGCAACAAATGACACTGGAGCAGAGGATCAGAACTCCAAGATTTCTTTAAGATCGCTTGCTATTTAAGGAAGAATAATACCAAATGTACATAATAGGGCAGCTGATTATTTACGTCAGCTTAATTCCTTCTTGCATCTGTTCCCTTTAACCTTGCAAACTCTCGATGCTTGCATAATGTTAATGTTTTCTGCTGAACGTTGTAGTTCTTTGAAAGTTAAGTCTCAGAAGTGTTAAATTTGGGAACATGTGGATAAGAATAATCTAATGCGAATGGAACGCCTTTATTTGTCATATATACTATACACGTGTACAGTACCATAAAATTCTTTTATCATATATAGCTGGGTCCCAGAGAAGGGTCAGCCATTCTATGGCTCCCCTCAAGCCAAAAGGGCCTATAGGGGCCCAAGAGTGGCTGCATGGCAGAGCCCTTCACTTGGTAAGCAACAGCTCTACCTGTAGGCTACCCTGTTGTGACGTGTTCATAAGGTATTTGTATTCCAAAACAGTCGTGAAATTGTATTAAAATTAGAATATCTTGTCAAACAAAGTATGTAAGTTTGTGCATCTTGTTTTGTATTTTAGTGCAATCAGAACACTTCAGGGCTTGCTGGTATTGCTTGGAGGTGCTTTACTTACCATCAGTGGTGTTAATACCACAGTTTTGGAACCACTACTTTAAAACAGTCGTTATTATTAAGGTGTTATGTCCACACATTATTTATTTTTGGCATTTTGCTTTTTCTTGTTCTTTATGTCGCCTGCCGCTTAGCTTTATCTCTGACCACTTCTGAAAGTGGCTTGACCAATCAGATCACAATTGGTGATTTTCATTTGGTTAAGTGGATAGATATGTGGATCATATGTGATCCAAGAACCTAACACACAAGTCTGCCATGGTTTAGAAGCTGCTAAAGCATGTGCCACTCCCCACAGTCAGATGGACAGTGGACATCCAAATGATTTAAAAAAAGCCTCATTTATTAAGCTCCAGAATTTGACTTAGCACTAACCATTACAAAAATATACAGCGACAACCTAGTTACAAACTGAAATAGATTTTCATGATAACGTGCTGAGCGTGGCTGAGCAAAGCTGCACTTTTGATTTCCTGTGATAAGCCTAACCCACACTGCCATCAGCAACCTGAGGCTAGAAAATCTTTGTGCTGGAAACATCTGAAGAACGTGAGTACACAGAGCTCCTCCTCTCCGAAAGCTCACTGACAATCATGGTGCATTCACCAAAACACACTGGAAACCACTGTTTTAAGATCTTGAGGACCAAATTTCTGAATTTCTGCCCCACAAAGGCGTAGATTATAGGGTTAAGGCAGCAGTGACTGAATGCAATGGTTTCCACCCACTGCATGGCCATGTCTAGGTTCTCTTTCCACTCGCAGCTGGTCATGTAGCCGAAGTGACGCAGGAAGTGCATGAAGACAACGATGTTGTACGGTGTCCAGAAGATGAAGAAAACAGCAACCAAAACCAGGATGAGCCTGACAGCTTTGTGCTTCTTCTGGGACCTCAGGGTCAGTAAGATAGGGATGATGCGTGAGTAGCAGAACAATATCACTGAGAGAGGCAGGACCCAGCCGAGGATGTTAAGCTTAATGTAAGAGAAACTCCACCATGCTGACCCTTCAGGAAACTCTGGCTTGCATGTCCATCCATCTGATTCATTCTTCACTTGAGTGAAATGTATTTCTGGTAAAGAGGCCAGTAAGCTAAAAGCCCACATTAGCAAAGCCAGGACTGTGCCACCTCTGACAGATCTGTACTTGGTAAAAATGGAGGTTTGGGCGTGAACAATGATGAAATATCGATCCAATGTCATGACTGTCATGAAAAAGATGCTTCCGTAGAATCCCAGCATATAAAGTGCTGTCACAGCGCGGCACATGATGTTCCCAAGGGTCCATTCACTGATAGCGGCATAGTGGGCCCAGAAAGGCAGCGAGATCAGGAACAGGAGGTCTGATACTGCCAGGTTGAGAAGGCACACATCTGTCATGTTGGACCTTTGGCTATTGAGCAGAGCAAACACTACCAGGCCGTTGCCGATTACGCCCACAATGAAGACGATGCTGTAGAGAGTAGGAATGAAGGCTTGTCTGAAGTCCCTCACGTTGCCATTGTTGCAGACCAGGAAGTCGGTTCCATTTGCTATTAATCCATAGTACCCAGAATAGTCATCTGTTATAAAAAAAAACAATGGTCGTGTTAATACAAATGACTTCCATGGAAATACAAATGCAACAATGTTAAGTCATATTAGCAAAATGACTTGCATTAAGTAAATAAATGAATAATTTGAAATTCAGAATAAAACAGTTTCCTAAAAAACAGAATCCACCCGAGAGGTACTTCTGACCAAAGTTTTACAGCCCAAATTAAATTATCGTAACACTAGGATGAAAAAAAAAACTGGTATTAATCATGTGACGCAGATTAATCTGATTGGTGCAAGTCACTATGTAATACAAACTTAGGTCAAATAGTCAACTAGTTCTAATCAATTCATCAAGATCCAGAATGTCTGAGACCAGAAATCTACGCCAAATCAGACTAAAGGGCTCAGACAGTAATATACACTGATCAGCCATAACATTAAAACCACCTCCTTGTTTTTACACTCACTGTCCATTTTATCAGCTCCACTTACCATATAGAAGCAATTTGTAGTTCTACAATTACTGACTGTAGTCCATCTGTTTCTCTACATACTTCTTTAGCCTGCTTTCACCCTGTTCTTCAATGGTCAGGACCCCCACAGGACCACCACAGAGCAGGTATCATTTAGGTGGTGGATCATTCTCAGCACTGCAGTGATAATGACATGGCGGTGGTGTGTTAGTGTGTGTTGTGCTGGTATGAGTGGATCAGACAGAGCAGCGCTGCTGGAGTTTTTAAATACTGTGTCCACTCACTGTCCACTCTATTAGACACTCCTATCTAGTTGGTCCACCTTGTAGATGTAAGGTCAGAGACGATCACTCATCTATTGCTGCTGTTTGAGTTGTTCATCTTCTAGAACTTCATCAGTGGTCATAGGACGCTGCCCACGGTGTGCTGTTGGCTGGATATTTTTGGTTGGCAGTGAGGTGTTTAAAAATTCCAGCAGTGCTGCTGTGTCTGATCCACTCATACCAGCACAACACACACTAACACACCACCACCATGTCAGTGTCACTGCAGTGCTGAGAATGACCCACCACCCAAATAATACCTACCCTGTAGTGGTCCTGGGAGAGTCCTGACCATTGAAGAACAGCATGAAAGGGGGCTAACAAAGCATGCAGGGAAACAGATGGACTACAGTCTGTAATTGTAGAACTACAAAGTGCTTCTATAAGGTAAGTGGCTGATAAACTGGACAGTGAGTGTAGAAACAAGGAGGTGGTTTTAATGTTATGGCTGAATAGTGTGTGTGTGTGTGTGTGTGTATATATATATACAGTGTATCACAAAAGTGAGTACACCCCTCACATTTCTGCAAATATTTTATTATATCTTTTCATGGGACAACACTATAGAAATAAAACTTGGATATAACTTAGAGTAGTCAGTGTACAACTTGTATAGCAGTGTAGATTTACTGTCTTCTGAAAATAACTCAACACACAGCCATTAATGTCTAAATGGCTGGCAACATAAGTGAGTACACCCCACAGTGAACATGTCCAAATTGTGCCCAAGGTGTCAATATTTTGTGTGACCACCATTATTATCCAGCACTGCCTTAACCCTCCTGGGCATGGAATTCACCAGAGCTGCACAGGTTGCTACTGGAATCCTCTTCCACTCCTCCATGATGACATCACGGAGCTGGTGGATGTTAGACACCTTGAACTCCTCCACCTTCCACTTGAGGATGCGCCACAGGTGCTCAATTGGGTTTAGTCCATCACCTTTACCTTCAGCTTCCTCAGCAAGGCAGTTGTCATCTTGGAGGTTGTGTTTGGGGTCGTTATCCTGTTGGAAAACTGCCATGAGGCCCAGTTTTCAAAGGGAGGGGATCATGCTCTGTTTCAGAATGTCACAGTACATGTTGGAATTCATGTTTCCCTCAATGAACTGCAGCTCCCCAGTGCCAGCAACACTCATGCAGCCCAAGACCATGATGCTACCACCACCATGCTTGACTGTAGGCAAGATACAGTTGTCTTGGTACTTCTCACCAGGGCGCCGCCACACATGCTGGACACCATCTGAGCCAAACAAGTTTATCTTGGTCTCGTCAGACCACAGGGCATTCCAGTAATCCATGTTCTTGGACTGCTTGTCTTCAGCAAACTGTTTGCGGGCTTTCTTGTGCGTCAGCTTCCTTCTGGGATGACGACCATGCAGACCGAGTTGATGCAGTGTGCGGCGTATGGTCTGAGCACTGACAGGCTGACCTCCCACGTCTTCAACCTGTGCAGCAATGCTGGCAGCACTCATGTGTCTATTTTTTAAAGCCAACCTCTGGATATGACGCCGAACACGTGGACTCAACTTCTATGGTCGACCCTGGCGAAGCCTGTTCCGAGTGGAACCTGTCCTGGAAAACCGCTGTATGACCTTGGCCACCATGCTGTAGCTCAGTTTCAGGGTGTTAGCAATGTTCTTATAGCCCAGGCCATCTTTGTGGAGAGCAACAATTCTATTTCTCACATCCTCAGAGAGTTCTTTGCCATGAGGTGCCATGTTGAATATCCAGTGGCCAGTATGAGAGAATTGTACCCAAAACACCAAATTTAACAGCCCTGCTCCCCATTTACACCTGGGACCTTGACACATGACACCAGGGAGGGACAACGACACATTTGGGCACAATTTGGACATGTTCACTGTGGGGTGTACTCACTTATGTTGCCAGCTATTTAGACATTAATGGCTGTGTGTTGAGTTATTTTCAGAAGACAGTAAATCTACACTGCTATACAAGCTGTACACTGACTACTCTAAGTTATATCCAAGTTTCATGTCTATAGTGTTGTCCCATGAAAAGATATAATGAAATATTTGCAGAAATGTGAGGGGTGTACTCACTTTTGTGATACACTGTATATATACACACACACATATATATAGGTGTACTTGTAATTAGTTGAAGTACATTTTGTATATGTGATTTTCAGAATAAAGTTCATTCATAATTTTAGAGTGAAAATTTTATAATATAGCATGTTATAATATAGAATATGTTATTCTTACAAAACCTGTCTGTTCTGCTTTGTTTTTATTTTTATTTTTTTGTTATTCCTTTTCATCTAAACTTACACGCCCCTGTCTGAGATAAGCGCCTACGCCGGCCACTTTTTTCTGAAAAACTGTAAAATTAAAAAAAACTGTCAGTCAGGTTGATTGATAATATACTGTAGATGAAACCTTGTTTGTTTAATTATTTATTAATGTATTTATTTATTTTTAGGCTGACTGTAGAATTAGAATAGAATATAAAATTAAGTATTTGTATTTTGGAAAAAACACATTTTGTAAAGGCAAAATTTAAATAAAATAATGGCATCAGTTTCCTTGTATGTTGTAGGCCTGGTAATTGGAAATACTGAATGCACCCAAAAATCAAACACCAGTGAGCCTGCATTGTACCACTGTGCCATATGAGCAAAACCTGCATGTATTTTAAAAATATTACACCTTTTAAGATCATATTTTACTGCAAATTAGTTGAAAATGTAGATTAATTTGTGTGTGGAGGAGAAATGGAGCATTCAAACCCAACATCACTGTACCTAATGCCAGTCATGCCGATACTAATATTGTTATGCTGCCAGGAGATGCCAGGTGTGTTTATTGTTTACCATCGTTTTATCCAGGTCGGGGCACAATGCAATAACACACCAATTCATCGCGGGGCCTTGACTATACTTGACTATACCCCAAGACATAGCCAATCATGTCTGAATGTAGACGCTCGACCAGCCTATAGCACTGGTGGGGATTCGAATCTTGGCATAATTTACTCTGTTGTTGTTGTTGAAAATTATGTTTTCTAGTAATCTTTTCTTTCTTTATTTATTTATTTATACAGGAAAATTGTAAGTAATATCAAAATATGCCACATTTAAAACTGGCCTGACTCAGTTAAAAACTGTTTTACAGCAGGTTCCTGTTCTGCAGCACACAAAACACAAAGAAAAACACAGAAACAAACTAACACCAAAACATACAAAATGACAAAGCATAACAACATGAACAACATAACAACAATCTAGCTTTGGGAGGAAAACATTTGCAGATAATATTAGTTCCACCACACACATGACATACACGTCTATTACGGGTGTGTATTTTTGACCTTATTTATTAGGATTTATTCTCATGTTTTACACACTTTGGTTACATTCATGACAGAAACGGTAGCTCCTCATCACACAAGATTCACCAGTTCACAAGTTTAACGTCAAACACAGTCATGGAATATTTTGCCTCCCGTTCACTTCACTTGCATGTCTTTGGACTGTTGGAGGAAACCGGAGCTCCCGGAGGAAGCCCACGCAGACACAGGGAGAACATGCAAACTCCACAACTTTTGACCTTAACTGTAATAAAATATAAAGTATTTATAAAAAAATATATTTTAAATGTATTTTGATGTATGTTTGAATTAGTAAAGATTCTATTTTTATGACTGTTACCTGTTACTGCCCAACCCAGCTTATCAGTCAAGTGGCTGCAGGTATTAAACCTTGTGCTGCTGTGCCACCTTTCGGTAGGTAGATATATTTATATATTCGGTAGGTAGATATATTTATATATTCGGTAGGTAGATATATTTTTACTCTGAACGAAGTAACTTAAATCTCAGCTTAAGTAACCTAGCTAACAATTTTTTTTTATTTTTAATAAAACCAAAGTTTATGCACTATCATTTATTTACTTATTGCTGATTTTCATGCAGGATCAATACGTTTCTAAAACAATTTAAATGTTATATATAAAAAATAATGCCTAAACTGTATAATCTGTTTAACCTTAATTTAATGATTTACCAACAACTTAAACAAACAAGGTTCTTTATACTTACAGTCTGTCGTGTTGGGCCCAGTGCTGGTGGTGTCCATGGTTAATTAGTTAGAGAACTGAGTGTTAGATCACACTGTGTAACCTTCTATATGACAAGAGGCTGAGCTACAATTTCCTTTGAGGTGGGGCTTCTCTCTACTGATAAAAAAGTGAACTTAAATGCTTGTGGGGGGTAGTGCAGACTTAATGCTTCTGAATTAGATGTGTTATATAGTGTTACTTCCCAAATAGTGTTGCGACTTTTATATGCCATTGCAGAAGTGGTAGAAGAAATGGTAATGATTCCCTTAGCTTTGCATATTTGATCAGAATAATCAGAATAAAATGAAGAATCACACATTGATATTGCATATATTTAATTATACAAATACACAATAGTCAAAAGCATGTGGACACAAAGGCTTGATGGACATCCTGTTTCAAAACCATCATTACAGAGATCCCAGTCTGCAGGTACTTTTCTATAGGGCAAGCCGTATCCTAGTGGTTAGGGTACTGGACTAGTAATCAAAAGGTTGCTGGTTCAAGCCTCACCACTGCCAGGTTGCTGCTGTTAGGCCCTTGAGCAAGGCCCTTAACCCTCAATTGCTCAGATTGTATACTGAACTGTAAGTTGCTTTGGATAAAGGCGTCTGCTAAATGCTGAAAATGTAAATGTATAAGGGCTTTTGGCAGAAGAGTGTGTATGTGGGAACTGGTGTTCATTCAGTAAGAAGAACATTTGTAAGGTCAGATATTTTTGGTTGAGAAGGTTTAGCTTGGATGTTGCTTTGCACACAGGTACATAGTCATGCTGGGCAGGAAAGGTGGCAAAGCTTAGCATTTAGTACTGTACTGCACTGCCATCTATTGTAAGCAAGAGTTATTGGTTGTAGACGTACATGTATATGCATATTTACATATATACAATGCACTATTTAAACACATTTTGGGATGTTTAGGTAGACCATATGGCCAAAAGCATGTGAACACTCCTTCTAGTTTAGATTCACTGCTAATATTGCTAACATTATTTGTAAATTATCAATTCAATGTAACTTTAATATCATTATACAGTATAGTGTTGTAAAGTACAACCAAACACTGTCGGGCTACATATTCAGTGCAGTAAAAATTCAGTATAAATTAATTAAGTATAAATTCAATTAGTTAATAAAGTAAAAATTTATTATATCAATATTTATATGCTTCCAAATTTGTGGCACCTGTTATTCAAAGGTCCCTTCCCTCCACCAGCATGACTGGCACCTTGTGCACAAAGAGTGGCCCATGACGACATGGTTAGACAAGTTTATTGTAAAAGAACTTACAGAGCCCTGACCTTAAGATAGATAGAAGAAGATATACTTTATTTGTCATACATACATATACAGGTGTACAGTACAATGAAATTCTTTCTTCACATATCCCAGCTTGTTTGGGCGCTGGGGTCAGCCACCTTACGGCGCCCCTGGAGCAGACATGTTTAAGGGTCTTGCTCAAGGACCCAACAGTGGCTGCTTAGCAGAGCCTGGATTTGAACCCCCAATCTTCCGGTTGATAGCCCAAAGCTCTATCCACTAGGCTACCACTGTCCCTTAACCCCAGTAAACACATTTTGGATTAACTGGAACAGTGATTGTGAGCCAGGCCTTTTCAATTACCATTAGCACCCGAATTCACATCCTTTTATATGTATATATTTTATATATGTATAACTTTTTAGCATGTCCAATTGCATCATGCTTCCTCTCCACTAATGCCGACCCCCGCTCTGATTTGAGGAGAACAAAGCTAACCCACGACCCCTGATACACCCTCTTTCCACGCCTCTATGCAGGCGCCATCAATCAGGTCATAATGCATCAGTTACGAGGAGTCCCTATCCGGCTTAATACCCCACCCCTATGAACAACAGGCCAATCGTTGTTCATGTGGCCACAAAGCCCAGCCGGATGGCAGAGCTGAGACTCGATACGATGTATTCGAGATGTATTCGAGATCCCAGCTCTGGTGTGCTAGCATGTGTTTTTACCACTGCGCCACCTGAGCGGCATTGACAATGGTTTTCAGTGGGACTCCCAACAAGCTCACTGTCAGGTGTCCACATACTTTTGGCCATACAGTGTCATTAAAGAATTAAAATATCAATATAATATTAACATCACTGTCCAAACATATAATGTTAAATATGTGGAGAAAATGAAAATACAGTATTTTGTAAAGTATTGCACACTGAATTTATGAACGCTTGAAATGCTGAAAAGACATTAATCAATACATATATCAAATTCAAGAGACTGTATAACAGAAATTAGATGAGTTTTTAATTTTCTGTACATCTAATGTAGTGGGATATTTTGCTGTATAGTGGGCACGTATCCCCTGTCCAGACTAATACAGATATTTTTTTTTCTTATTTTTTTTCTTTTCAAAAAAAAAAAAAAAAGAATCCTAGTCATACCAGAAACATTTTTTAAAATTCATTGACATGAAGACAGCTAAATTCTGTGAAAACGCTAAGCTGTGCATGTCAGTGGCCAAGAAAGTAGTGTCAAAGATACATTATTATATTTGATGTAAATGAACTCAGTGTTTGGCTGTTCATTTGCACATGCAAATCCTATCATACAGGAAATATGATATGCATAAAAAACACTACATTGACTGTACTCATTCTAAGCTGGGCGACTTTAGGTAGAGAAGACAAACAAGTCCTATAAATATATATTTACAGACAGACGCTTAAACTACCTAATACTGAAGGTACACTCCTCGAGGGTGCATAACTTTATGCACTTTGTGAAAATGTTCCAATATGACATTATAAGGATTGTAAGTTTACATGAGCTGCAATTCTGTGAACACAGTCATAATAAAATACAAATATACATTTTCTATTCATTTATTTCTCTGAAACTGCTTCATCTTGATCAAGGTTGTGATGAGTGTAGGGTAGAAATACACCCCGGACAGATGCCAATGCATCTCAGGGCATCACAAACTCACCCATTTAACATTATAACCTAGGAGGTAATTTAGAGACATTAATCAACCTATTACCATATTTTTGCAAGGTGGGAGATCACACAGACATCACTCCTAGTAATGTAAAGCTTCACTGACTCTGGACGTAGTCACCCATTTACATTTTCGGCATTTAGCAGACACTCTTTTTCAGAGCGAATTACAGAAGTGCTATATTACCATACTCTAGTTTAAGTAGACAACAGTTAAAGAACACAAATCTACTGAAACCCTGTTAGAACTAAAGTTTGTTTGTTTTTTTTTCTTGCAGGAAATGAATAAGTGCATTATTAAGTAAGTACAGGTCAGCTTAAGTGCTCATTAAAGAGATGGGTTTTTAATCGTCTTTTGAAGACAGCGAGAGACTCAGATCTTCGGACAGACAGAAGTTCCACCACTTGGGTGCAGCCTTGATGCTTGTCTTCCTCGAGTCCTGGGTGAATGATCAAGTCGAGCGAGGTTGCATGGTACAGAGCGGGCTTTGATTAGACCTCAAAGGTAGCTTGGGGCTGGTCCGTTTTTGGCTTTGTAGATGAGCACCAGTGTTTTAAACTAAATGTGTGCAGCTACAGGAAGCCAGTGAAGAGAACGCAGCAGTGGGGTGATGTGGCAGTGTTTAGGTTGGTTAAAAACCAGGCGAGCAGCTGCATTTTGGATGAGTTGCAAGGGTTTAATAGTGGACATAGGAGCACCTGCCAGGAGGGAGTTGCAGTAGTCCAGCCGCGAGATTACAAGTGACTGGACCCATGGTCTAGCACCTTCAAATTATGACAGACCTGTTTTTAATACTTTTTGATTTTTTTATCTGATCACTCGAACACATTTCCTCTAAGCATAAGGTCATAGTTTGGGTTTTTTCTCGACCTTTTTCCCTTTGAAAACTTGCCAACGATTTCAGAAAAATTGCCCTACCGAAGCGATTAGGAAAACAATGGTTTAGCGTCTTAAAAAGTAAAGTCCTGAATCTCTGACCTGTAAAACCATAGATTATGGGGTTGATGCAGCAGTGACTGAATGCAATGGTTTCCACCCACTGCATGGCCATGTCTAATCCTTTTTTCCACTCGCAGTTCTGCATGTAACCTGAGTAATGCAAGAAGTGCATAAAGATGACGAGGTTGTATGGCGTCCAGAAGAGAAAGAAAACAGCAACCAAAACCAGGATGAGTCTGACAGCTTTGTGCTTCCTTTGTGACTTTATAGACCTCAAGATGGGGATGATGCGTGAGTAGCAGAACACCATCACTGACAGAGGCAGGACCCAGCCGAGGATGTTAAGCTCAATGTAAGAGAATTGTCTCCATGCCCCGTGGGGATACTCTGGTTTGCATGTCCATTCACCTGATTCATTTTTTGTTTGGCTAAAAATGATGGTTGGCAAAGAGGCTCCCAAGCTCAGAACCCAAATAAACAATGACAGAGCTATGCCAGCTTTGACAGACCTGTGGTTGGTAAAAAGAGAGGCTTGGGTATGGATGATGATGGCATAGCGGTCCACTGTCATCAGGACCATAAAAAAGATGCTTCCATAGAATCCCAGCATGTAGAGAGCTGTTACAGCGTGGCACATGATGTTCCCCATGGTCCACTTACTTATAGCAGCATGGTGAGCCCAGAAAGGCAGCGAGATAAGAAAGAGGAGGTCCGAAACTGCCAGGTTAAGCAGGCACATGTCTATAATGTTGTACTTTTTACTTTTAACCAGTGTGAACACAACCAGGCCATTGCCAATTACACCCACAATAAAGATGATGCTATAGAGAGTAGGAATGAAGACCTGGCTGAAGGCCATTAAGTTGACATTGCTGCAGGGCTGGAAATCATCATCATTCATCATCATAGATTTTTCATAGTAGTTTTCAGTTGTTTCTAAAGAAAACAATGGTTATGTCAATACAAATGTGTTTTATGAACATACACAATGCTATGATAAATGGTCATAAGAACAAAAAAAACTTGCAGTGAAATAAAGGGATGAATGGTTGGCACAAAATAGCTTTTCTAAAAAATAAAATTGAACCAATACCCAGGACTGTGCACCCCTAAGCATTTGGCATTGCTATCTTAATATAGATGCAATCTTTAAAGCACAAATTCAAATACAGTGGTACATTGAAACTCAACGTCAATTGGTTCTGGAAGTGGCGTTGAGTTTAAAATGCGTTGAGTTTCAAGGTATTTTTTCCCATAAGGATGTATGGGATAACTGTTAATGCATTCCATGGTCCAGTGAAACGACATATTTTTCATTATATAAGGCACACAGTAACACCCTGGAGGGGGCGCCAGTCCCGCATACACTTACATACACACAGCCATTCACCTATAGGGCAATTCAGTGTCTCCAATTAACCTAACTGCATGTTTTGAACTGTGGGAGGAAACCGGAGCTCCCGGGGGAAACCCACTCAGACACAGGGAGAACATGCAAACTCCGCACAGAAGGGACCCGAACCGGCCCGCCTGGGGATCGAACCCAGGACCCGGGACCTGCTACCCACCAAGCCACCATGCCGCCCATATTAAATTCAATTACAATTTATTCCTGTGGCAAATGTTGTTTACAATCATCATATCAGTAACTAATTCTGATCTGGAGTTACTGAAGTTGGAGTAAAAAGAGTCCACGTCTGGGTCGCGGTGCTTCTGTAATAACAAATATGAACTTTTTCATTTTTTGTGCTCATTTATTTGAAGTAAAACAGACAGCATAAATGTCGAGTGAATAAATAAGTTTAAGATAAAAGTCGAGGTACAAATTTCTCGACAAAGGGCGTCGAGTTACAAGGTACCACTGTATTAGCACTCAAGTAAAATCCTCGTACTTGTAGTCTTTATTCCTTTATTTACAAAATTGTCCTAGACCGCATTCATCTTTTTTTTTTCCTGCAATACCATGCGTTTCAGATTATTCCAATAAATGGCACACTCCAAACAATATCAACCTTTCCTACTAGAGTCGATATGCTGGCAATAAAGGGTGATCAACAGCACTGTTCCACTGACACTGAATAAGGTAGATAGATAATCTTTATTTCTTAAATAATGAGTTTCACATGTAATTCACATTAGTTCACCCCCCCCCCCCCCCCCCCCCCCCCCCAATACTAGGGTAACAGAAAAGTAGCACCTAAAGCTGACACATCAATCCATGACTAATGATGTTCGAGACCAAATCAGACAACATAAATCCACATACTGTAATTTGGCAATTTTCAAACTAAAAAGTTACATATTGCAGTAATATAATATGCATTTGAAATACAAAATGAGATATTGCAGTATTTTAAAAATACATCTGGTAAAGGCAGTATCACTTTATTCACAATTTTATACTTTAAAAAAGTTTCCAGTTAACAATTTATATGGGCACACAGCAATAGTTTAAATACGATTAGTTTAAAAGAATATGGCCATGTCATAAATTTAACATAATAAAAAAAATAAAAATAAACATAACACTTTGTTAAAATATGTTACAATTATTCAGTCACAGAAAAAACTGACTCTGTACAATCAGTGAAATTCCTGTTATTTAATAAAAAAAATAAAAAAAACGACAACAGTGCTATCAGAAATGCATAATAAAAATAAAATCTTACTTGCTGTCATGTTGAAAAGAGTAGCTGTCAGGTCATTAGTGCAGTAGCTGAAGGTTTGATTAAACAATGTTGCTGTGTTATGAGATGTTGAGCTCTAATGTCCTAAGGCAGAGCCTTTTACAGTAATGGGGAGGCCATATGCAAAAATCAATACATGGAGCCTAGAACACAAAGGAAGCATTTTGCTTGGATAGATAATGGAGTTCTGTGCAAAGCTTCCTGTTATTTTGTGTATACTAATATACATGCCATAAATAACTTCTCATAAACACACACACATGCACGCATGTTTCAGATTGTTTAGCTTACTCGAATGAACTTAAAGACACATTAAGTATGTACGCTGTTAAAAAAAAGAGAAACAAATGTGTCTCTAGCTACCTTACAATATGACAATATTATTACCTTACAATATTACTGATTTATTCCAGTTAGGATCACGATGGGTCAGGTGCCACCTGAAAACACCAGGCTTAAGGTGGGAACACAAAAAGGACAGAGTGCAACTTTATCTCACTTTGAGCAAAGCCTGTTTAGTACAACCATGCATATTTTGGGAGACTGGAGAGATGAAACTTGTAGATCTGCTATTTAAAAGAATAAATAAATGTTTAATTTAGCATTTTGTGTACCAACCGTCCAAAGTTGGGACAGAATGTGAAAAGCTACATTTATACAAAAACAGTACAAAAACACAACACTTAATGTTTTACCATTTATTTGTATTTTTATTTTGTAAATACTGTATATGCTAATATATGTATATCTTCAGGGGTCCTTTATGTGTGGAGTTTGCATGTTCTCCCTGCATCTGTGTTGGTTTCCTCCGGGAGCTAGTTTCCTCCCACAGTCCAAAGACATGCAAGTGAGGTGAATTGGAGATACAAAATTAGACTTGAGAACTGATTAATCTCGTGTAACCAGTAACTACCTGTCCTGTCATGAATGTAACCAAAGTGTGTAAAACATGATGATAATCATCTTGATAATTAAACAAAAAAATATATATATATACTGACTATATTTTGCATACAGTTTTTTGGAAATATCACAGTCCTTGACCCATCACTGCTTATAATACACTTCTCTTTTTCTAGATTCTCTTTTTTATCCCCAGACATGATGATAGCATCACATGTCTTAAGATTATTTTAAGCATTTTAAATGTTCCTATTATTTGTTTTCGATTATATCTGTTTCGACCTTTTTGAAATTTGTTCCAGTTTTCAATTTTAAAATATATACACTATATAAACAAAAGTATTGGGACACCTGTCACCTCACCATGAAGTTGTTGGACATCCCACTCCAAAACCATGGGCATTCACATTGAATTGCTCCCTCTTTTCTTAGTAGCTTTAATATCATCCATTCTTCTGGAAAACCTTTCTACAAGACTTTGGAGTGTGTCTTTGGGAATTTGTGCCCATTCAATCAGTAGGGAGGTCAGACACTGATGTTGGAACAGAAGATTTTGATACACCTCTGTGACAGTGCTGGGAGGAGAATCATGCTCCAACCAAAAACATAAAGCCAGCAACGTCCTGTGATAACACTGGAATGTGTGTTGTACTATGAGTGTGGCATGGGATTTTGAAACACCAGTGTATCTGGGATTGTGAAACACCTCAGGGACAGTGCTGGGAGGAGAATAATGCTCCAACCCAAGGTCCTGTGACCAGATAGTGTCCACTGATAAAAGACTAGACACATTGTGTCTCTAAGTGTATGCATATAACCAATGTACAGTGTATCACAAAAGTGAGTACACCCCTCACATTTCTGCAGATATTTAAGTATATCTTTTCATGGGACAACACTGACAAAATGACACTTTGACACAATGAAAAGTAGTCTGTGTGCAGCTTATATAACAGTGTAAATTTATTCTTCCCTCAAAATAACTCAAAATACAGCCATTAATGTCTAAACCATCGGCAACAAAAGTGAGTACACCCCTAAGAGACTACACCCCTAAATGTCCAAATTGAGCACTGCTTGTCATTTTCCCTCCAAAATGTCATGTGACTTGTTAGTGTTACTAGGTCTCAGGTGTGCATAGGGAGCAGGTGTGTTCAATTTAGTAGTACAGCTCTCACACTCTCTCATACTGGTCACTGAAAGTTCCAACATGGCACCTCATGGCAAAGAACTCTCTGAGGATCTTAAAAGACGAATTGTTGCGCTACATGAAGATGGCCAAGGCTACAAGAAGATTGCCAACACCCTGAAACTGAGCTGCAGCACAGTGGCCAAGATCATCCAGCGTTTTAAAAGAGCAGGGTCCACTCAGAACAGACCTCGTGTTGGTCGTCCAAAGAAGCTGAGTGCACGTGCTCAGCGTCACATCCAACTGCTGCCTTTGAAAGATAGGCGCAGGAGTGCTGTCAGCATTGCTGCAGAGATTGAAAAGGTGGGGGGTCAGCCTGTCAGTGCTCAGACCATACGCCGCACACTACATCAAATTGGTCTGCATGGCTGTCACCCCAGAAGGAAGCCTCTTCTGAAGTCTCTACACAAGAAAGCTCGCAAACAGTTTGCTGAAGACATGTCAACAAAAGACATGGATTACTGGAACCATGTCCTATGGTCTGATGAGACCAAGATTAATTTGTTTGGTTCAGATGGTCTCAAGCATGTGTGGCGGCAATCAGGTGAGGAGTACAAAGATAAGTGTGTCATGCCTACAGTCAAGCATGGTGGTGGGAATGCCATGGTCTGGGGCTGCATGAATGCAGCAGGTGTTGGGGAGTTACATTTCATTGAGGGACACATGAACTCCAATATGTACTGTGAAATACTGAAGCAGAGCATGATCCCCTCCCTCCGGAAACTGGGTCGCAGGGCAGTGTTCCAGCATGATAATGACCCCAAACACACCTCTAAGACGACCACTGCTTTATTGAAGAGGCTGAGGGTAAAGGTGATGGACTGGCCAAGCATGTTTCCAGACCTAAACCAAATAGAACATCTTTGGGGCATCCTCAAGCGGAAGCTGGAGGAGCGCAAAGTCTCGAATATCCGCCGGCTCCGTGATGTCGTCATGGAGGAGTGGAAAAGCATTCCAGTGGCAACCTGTGAAGCTCTGGTAAACTCCATGCCCAGGAGAGTTAAGGCAGTTCTGGGAAATAATGGTGGCCACACAAAATATTGACACTTCAGGAACTTTCACTAAGGGGTGTACTCACTTTTGTTGCCGGTGGTTTAGACATTAATGGCTGTGTATTGAGTTATTTTGAGGGAAGAATAAATTTACACTGTTATATAAGCTGCACACAGACTACTTTTCATTGTGTCAAAGTGTCATTTTGTCAGTGTTGTCCCATGAAAAGATATACTTAAATATCTGCAAAAATGTGAGGGGTGTACTCACTTTTGTGATACACTGTATATGTACATGCTCCTAATAAAGATGCCAGTACGTTTAAAATGTGAAAATCCCAACAACACTGCTGCACATGCTACAGTCATACCAGAACAACAAACACTACCATGTTAGTGTCATTGCAGTGCTAAAAACAGTCCATCACTCAAATACCATCAGGTAAATCAGAGTCATAGGGGGTAACAAAATGTGCATAGCAATAGGTGGGCTACATTCAGTAGTTGTATAACCACAAAGCTGATCTGTGTGGTAGGTGTGTATCTTCTAGATAATAAATGTACGCACGCACACACACACACACACACACACGCACACACACACACACACACACACACACACACACACACACACAGAGAGACAGACACACACGCGCACAAACATTCGCACGGCAGATATTGTTGCTCGTGTCTAGTTACGGTTGCTAAGCCGTGATTAGCCAATCGCTGCCGGGGGCGGGACATAGCGCAAGGGTCAGTTCTCCTCAAGTGTACGCTACGCTGGGCGGGAATGAAGTAAGGAGGCTGCGACCGTACAGACGGATTATACCGAGATAACATTGCCGAGTGGACATAAACATTAAAAACGTCGGAAAATAACAGTAAAATAATAGCGGTAAGTATTTCATCTTGTGTAAAAAATTAATAAAGTTTGTGCTGAAGACCGCTGCTCAACGTTTTACTTTAAACGGTCTTAACAGTTTGGACTGACAACTGGCTTTGAAAATGTGTAAATCCCAAATGACTCTATGTTCCCTATGCATGCGCACTCTGTAAGCTTTTTAAATAATAATGTTTGTACCCTACTTAGTGCACTCTGTATGAAGTCTGATTACATTTGAGATTAAACTCACGTATATAAGTTCAACAGGTGCTCTTAATGGCCGATGCTACGCTCGGGCACATGAAAATGTCGTTTTTTTAAATTGGAAATATATAATTAATTGCTCTTTACAGTTCTTATTCATTCATTTATTTGGTAAAGCAAATGCAGTATGTGTGTGCTGAAACTTTCTTATTACGTCCAAACGGTTTCACTAGTAGTTAAGCAGGGTTGATCCCAATTTCTTCTGTTACGTTAAACAAGCGCACTGAGTGAACATCACATTAACGGACTTTCGCGCCCTACTTAGGGCATTTTGTGTACTGTAGGGATGCATTTGAGAACAGTCCAACAGATATAGTCCCAACAGGTGCTTTTAACAGTAGATATTATGGTACATAGAAATGAACGGCTGTGTGTGTTTATTTGTGTGTTTCTAATGTTATTTATTTTACATTATTATTTTCATAATCCACTGATCAAGCAAATAAAGTAGTTCTACTTCTAGCTTTGAAATCGTTGTTTGAACTAAGTCGTTAGAAATAGGCTGAATCCAAAATGCCTTCGTGCTGTCTATTTAAGCGCACTGGTTATGGTTAAATGCAGCGGACTTGTGCGCCCTAACTAGTGCACATCGCACCTAGGAGGGATGCGTTTGTAAACAGGTGCGTTTTCTATGTACTATAGTATTCGTTTTGTGTGTTTTATGTATAGAGATATTAGTTATTGTTTTAACTGTAAGTTATTCATTGTAAAAGAAATTCAATTTGCATCTTTGTTGCTAAATATTTTTCTTCTACTGCACATGCACCACTGTACTGACACCTAGGTTGACAGGCTCCCAAACTGGGAATAACAGGTTTGTGCATCCCACAAAGTGCACTTTGGAATGTGGATGCATCTAAGATTAAACAGGGACAGTCACGTCTGACTATTTTTAGAAGCAGGACTGTCTGTAATATTTAGCCAAGTATTTACTAGGGGGAACCAGACCCGCAACCATGCCTAGGGTAAAATGGTTAATGAAAATTGACTATTTATTTATTTAGTTCCAGTTCCAAATTGCAATTCTTGTGTGGCTCGCACCACCTCCATGCTGATCATGGAGAGCCGTGCCATGTTGGAAAAGCTACGTTATGAACTTTGTGAATCCACACACCATTCTGGCAACGGCAGTAAGGAAAAAACCCATCCAATCCTCCCTCCCTCAGTCACAGCCCATTGTGTCTGTTAAACACCTAGCCAGGTTGGTCACACTACTGATATTTAAACATAAGAGTGCATTCTCTCTGAGGTCGTGGTCTTGTCTATATTAGACTGTTTTGCCTCCCGAAGCTGTTATTGTTTTAACAGTAATTTATTCATTTCAAAGGAAAATCAATTTGCATCCTTGTTGCTAAATATTTTTCTTATAGTGTACAAACACTTCTGAACTGACACATAGGTTGACAGGCTCTCAAATGGACTACTCTGTAAACTGGGAATAACAGGCTTGTGCAACCCACAAAGTGCACTTTGGAATTTGGATGCATCTAAGATTAAAGACGGGCTGTTACGTCTGACTATTTTTAAGAGCAGGACTGTCGGTAGGTAATATTAGAGCTTAGAAAAAATCTAAATACGCTGTACTACTACTCATACTACTGCTAGTAATAATAACAATTTTGCTCAGCGCTGTTATTGGCCAGCTGGGTGTCTTACACAGACATGGTTGTCTGACTGAGAGGGGTTGTGATGGATTGGGTATTGGGTTTTTAGCCAATTGTTTTCTCTGAGGAACTCGACCCACAACCCTGCCTAAGATAAAATGGTTACTGAAAATAAATTGACCATTTATTTATTTCAAGTTCCAAATTGCAATTCTGCTGATCATGGAGAGCCATACCATGTTTGAAAAGCTCAGTTATGAACTGTTTGAATCCACACACCATTCTGGAAACAGCAGTGAGGAAATACCCCATCCAACCATCCTCCCTCAGACACAGCCAACTGTGTCTGTTGAACACCCGGCCAGGTTCTTTGCACTACTGATATTTAAACTTAAGAGCACGTCCTCTCTGAGGTCAAACATCTTGCGATATAACAATAAATAACATCAAGAATGCAAAGCACATTTGAATGTGTGTTAGGGTGGCCATTGCCTTTAAGTGCTCGTCAGGGTTTATGTAATATTCATATTCATACCTCAGCTCTCTCTTCTAGGTGGTATGGAAATAAACTGGTTTTGAATGGCACTGGTGTAGGGCATGTCTACGGAGTCCATTTAGAAGTGGATGAAGCCTACTTATCTCAACACCACCCCAAAATTATGGATTTAAGCACTGCTGCGAGGCCTCCGATAGGGTAAGTGCTGATGTAAAGTTCCATTATTCTTTCTTGCTGCTTTTATTAATAAAAATCTTGTTTTGGTGCGTGCCTTGAACGCTGTTAATTTAGATTTCTTGGGACTAGAGTTTACTTCTTGGTAAAGTCTTGCACTGGAGCTATGAGGATAATCTAGCAACATGTTTTATTTAAGAACACAGTGTATTCATATTTCAAAGTTAGGGGATCCTGGCATCAGAAAGGTGGTTTCACAGTGTTTTTTCAGCAGTGCAGTCCCCTTTTGATCATTTTTATGGTCAGAAATCACAGACGCAGGTCTGTTTTGATGTCACTGGGCAACTCGACGCAGTTTAAGGCAAATATGTGATGACTGAGGTATTGGAAGTCACGAGCTGTCTTTAGTTGTTGGTTATGTGATCACACCCTGTTGACAGATCAGTCTGTGCTTTCTGTGGTTTCTTTTATCACTTCTTCTTTTAACCCAGTGCCAGAGTCACGGCAACTCTACATCTGTTTTATTTTTCAATGATATAATGCAGTAAAATTGCCAAATCAACCATAAATAATCTGCTATCATACAAGGAATGTCTTTATATGAGATGTGCCATAGGAATGCTTTTGGTCTGCTTTGGGATGGTGGCTCACACAACAAGCACACTGCTATTGTAGCAAGCTTTGCCTGGCTCCCATAAGAATGCATTGAAATACTGTAATATTTACATTTTCAGCATTTAGCAGACACTTTTGTCCAAAGTGACTTATAATTATGACTGAATACAGTTTAAACAATTGACAGTTAAGGGCCTTGCTCAGGAGCCCAACAGTGGTGGCGGTGAGGCTTGAACCTGCAAGCTTATGATTACTAGTCCAGCATCTTAACCTTAAGCTACCACTGCCCAATAGATAAAAAGAATGACCAAAAACTGTAATTTGTTCTTAAACTGCTTTCTTAAGTCATGTATTTCCAATCCATAATGTCAAACAAACAACGCTCCACCAGCAACAGTGGCTATCTTGGGTCTCAGTTTAAGAGCTGCATCCTGATTGGCCAACTAATACTTTCTAGCTAATCACCTCTGTGAAACAAGTGCTGATGGTGGTGCTTTTCAAAAGCTTTTAATTTTTTTGCCTTGTGGTGGCTTCACATAAAAAAGCAGACGCATGTAAAGCAGACGCTGACAGTTGGGAAGAAGCCTCCCGCGTAGTGTGTGAACATAGACTAAGCATGGAAATGTTTCGGAAGCGGCTTGTTTTAAAGCATGACCTTAAAAAACACCACAGTCTTGACTCATACGTAATACTGGTACCAGTGCAGGCTGGAAGAAAACACACCAAACTCCTCATAGTGAGCAGAGGTAAAGATCAAACATGAGTGTAATGAGGAGTAGACCACTTTATCCTGGTTAGGGTCGCGTTGGGTTTGGTTTCCCTGGAACTGTTGGACTCAGTGCAGTAACACACCCAGGACAGGACGCCAATCCATCCACAGCTTTATCCGATCATGTCTGTATGTACACGCTTGACCGGCTGATAGCACTGCTGGGTATTTGAACCCTGCATCCCAGCAGTAGTGGGCTAGCGTAATTTACTGCTGCAAACAAACAAAAACAAACAAGCATTTTTTGTCAATAGCACTTTATTTTTATTATAGAAATCAAAATCCAATCTCTTAATCTATAGAACAAACAGTTTTATTTACAATACAGCAATTAAAGTACATAACTTTGATGTCTTCAATGTTATTCAGCCCAAAAAAACATTTATGGCATTTAGCAGACACTTTTATCCAAAGCAACTTACAGAATTGGGAGTTGAGAGCTGTGTAAGCTGGTGTTAGTGTAACGGTAGGAGCTGAATTCTGGGGGTTTGAATTCTGGGCTGAGCTCACAAATACAGAAAGTGCATGCCAGTACCTGAACCTAGTTATTGGGGTAACACGTATCATATCAGTGCACCCTTATTGCCTGTCCCAAACCCATAAAAATAGAAGGGTTGCATTAGAAAAGGCGCCCAGCATAACATGTGCCAAATGAAATATGCAGATTAATGACGGCAGCTGAAGGGAATCATGTATTCAGGGTTAAGAGCCTTGCCCACTGGCCCAACACTGATTTACATTTACATTTTCGGCATTTAGCAGACACCTTTATCCAAAGCGACTTATAGAAGTGTGACAGCATAAAGTCTGAGCAATTGAGGGTTAAGAGCCTTGCTCAAGGGCCCAACAGCAGCAACATGGCAGTGATGAGTGGTGGGGATTAAACCAGCGACCTTCTGATTACCAGTCCAGCACCTTAAACACAGAGCTCCCACTGACTTGTGAATGAAATGAAAATAATAAAGCTATATCCTCTGTTCAGCAGTGGATTCTACTACCAGTCAGAGTTTGGCCCTCTGCCCCTTTTTACCAGGACAACGGTCCTCTTTGTGCCCCTCACCACTGGTCCCCCAGGTTTTTTTTTTGTAATCAGACCCCTTTCCACAGCTGATTGAGTTTATTTAAAGCCTGTGGTTGCTGAACAGTCTTGCTGTGTCTTGCAGATCAAGTGAGTCTCATTTAAGCGTTTGTTAAAGAAGTTTGACCCAGTCAACTAGTAAAAAATGAAAGTACAATTCATAAGGCCGTAACGGTACAGATAAATAAATTATTTACAAATAATATACACTGCAGCCCTTCAGTAACATAGTTGTATAAAACAGCTTTGCCCCTCATATGTACTTCAGTGTTGAGTTTTACTGGGCAGTCACGTCTCAGTGCAGATTGATTTGCTTTCGTCATTCTTCTGTTCAGGTTAGGAGGATCCTCTTAAAACCAGTGCAGCTTTTATTCTGAGGTGATGAATGTTGGTTTGTATCTTGGCGACCAGCTTTTAAAATGATAGCCTGCTGTTTAAAGAGACCCCGTTAAACCGCATCTGGCTTTAGGTTGATGTCCGAGCTTGTCTTCACGACTCAGTCAGTATGCAGGCCTGAAGCACAAAGTCTTGATCCAAAATCATGGTCAGTCTGGCTTCCAATCCCGTTCTTCCCCTCTTTTCTCTCGATAATTTCCAGTTCCCCATTACAATTCCTCTGCCGCTTGCACTAGTCTTGCTATGCCCCATGTTTTCCTTCACTATTTGTGCCAACCCCTTGACCAGACAGTTGAACTTGCCCTTATCTGTTCTTCCCTCCTTCGCTCACGTCTAATTCCCAGTAGCTTTGCTGAGATTTGAACTTAAGAGCTCGAGCTCTCTACAGTGCTGGGCTGAGTAGTTTTGGACACGCCACAGAGCATGGTCGAGTGTTAGGTGCTTAATTCTATCATGCAGAACATCATTCTGGAAACATCTACACATTGTAAATTTTGGTTTTGCTGAACTTGTTTAGTTTTCCAGTTCAGTTGCATGGCTTCCTCGCTCTTCCTCTCATCTTCTCAACACATAACACATGCAGAACATGCACCGGTCTGTACACTTCAGTACTGCTGCAGGTCATCTGCTGTCCAGCTCCACCAGCTTAAAATAGCACGTCCAGCAGATCTCCATCCATCACACTGTATCATTATACCCCCCACATACATAGCAGTTAGGAGGTGGGTGACACACCCTGTGCTGACCAGTTGCTACTTATAAATGTAAATGTTTTAAGGTGTGTCACATGCCTGGACTTTAATATGGGGGTTTAAAGTGTCCAAATGAAAGCTTTTCGTTTCTCAAAAACATCACATGGGTTAAACTGGGAGAAACAAGGTTGATATTGTCAGGTTGGGATATATCTTCCAAAATGTTTAACTGTTAACTCCCAAGCTAATAATGACCCCCTACGACAAGCTTACAATGACTGCAAAAATATACCACTTGGATAAAAGTATATAGACATGCCTAATTTTAATGTTCAGTTGTTTTAGCCACACCAATTGAAACAGGTGTATAAAATCAAGTACATGAAAAGAATTATATTCTAACTATATTATAAATTTTTAGCAACAGTTTCAACCATTCTGGTTCCTGCATGAATGTACCACTAGGCACTAAGGAAGGTCCATTAAGATTGATTTAATTTAAATGACCCCAATGAACAACCTTGGGATGAATTAGAATGTAGATATAAATAAAATTTACAATTGTACGTGTTAGTGTGTGTTGTGCTGGTATGAGTGGCTCAGACACAGCAGTGCTGCTGGAGTTTTTAAATACCGTGTCCACTCACTGTCCACTCTATTAGACACTCCTACCTAGTTGGTCCACCTTGTAGATGTAAAGTCAGAGACGATCGCTCATCTGTTGCTGCTGTTTGAGTTGGTCATCTTCTAGACCTTCATCAGTGGTCACAGGACGCTGCCTGCGGAGCACTGTTGACTGGATATTTTTGTTTGGTGGACTTTTCTTAGTCCAGCAGGGACAGTGAGGTGTTTAAAAACTTCAGCAGTGCTGCTGTGTCTGATCCACTCATACCAGCACAACACACACTAACACACCACCACCATGTCAGTATTACTGCAGTGCTGAGAATGATCCACCACCCAAATAACACCTACTCTGTAGGGGTCCTGGGAGAGTCCTGACCATTGAAGAACAGCATACAAAGAAAGGGGGCTAACAAAGCATGCAGAGAAACAGATGGACTACAGTCAGTAATTGTAGAACTACAAAGTACTTCTAGATGGTAAGTGAAGCCAATAAAATGGACAATGTGTGTAGAAACAAGAAGGTGGTTTTAATGTTATGGCTGATCGGTGTGTTTAGGATCACGCTGGGCTTGGAGGCTACCAGAAAACACCAGACACACAATCACTTTCTCACTTGCATATATGGGCAGTTTAGCACAGCCAGTTTGTGTCGAAAGGTTCCTAAGAAAACTGCATAAAGACCATGTGACAGCCAGGACTGAATGGAAGGCTGCAACCCAAGTCTCCAGGGCTGTAAAACTGTGTGGCACCTACACTACTCGCTGAACCGCCATGTTGCCCTAGAATTATAATAACTTCCTTTGTGCTCAGAACTTTTCCACAGAAGGATTATCTTGCGAGAAATTACCATATTGGATTTCGTTCTGGAGCTAGGTTGGGTATTGTCATGATATGAAAATTTTATATCGGAACACGTTTTGATCTTCTAAAGCTAACCATCAGACCCAGGGTGTTCCATTCGGGCTGCACATATGGTAGCATATGGTTTATGTAAATAAATCTACATTAATTCAGTTCATATACTGATGTTTGTTCAGCGTTTTCATTCAAGTAGGTCAGAATCCGATCTTAAAAGACCGACTCACAATAAAGTGTCTGGTAAATCACCTAGCCTGGAGCAACACTGGACAAACACACAGTATTTAAATATTTAAAGCGTGGGCTAGACCGCGTCATACGACCTATAAGAGTCTATTTTAGGAAGCTGCAGTCAGGTACCTTCTTAGGACGGGGGTGGTGTTGGGTTCTGTAGCCCTTAGCATCATTGCTCGGGGAAGCGGGTGCTTCTTAAGTCCTTAGCACGTACAGGTCGTTCTTCCTGTCTTTACACATTGTAGATGTTTGTCTGATCTTTGCACCCAATTAGCACCTTTTGTGTCTTATTAGAAAAGAAAGGAAACGTTATGGCTTCAATAACAAGACCTGTGTTATGGTGGCACAGCTGGCAGACTGGGCATGGCACACCACAGCACAGTTCGGTTCCTATCTTAAATGATAGTCTGTAATAGTTTTCATCTGGGCTTCCCAGTCCATGTGGGTACCCTTTCAGGTACCCTGGTTTCTTACCCCCTTTCAAAACATGCAGTATGTGAATTGGCTACTCTAAATTGTTGTATGAGTGTGTAAGCGAGTGGATATGTGAGTGTGTAGTGCCCTGTGATGGATTGGCCTGTCAAGGGTGCATTCCTGCCTTGTGCCAATCTTGAAAAAGAAGTCAAATGTAGGGTGCACCAATGTACATTCTTATGGCAAAATATAGATACCAGTTTTCAATAATCCTTTTTCTGATGATGTATAAACCACTTTATTAGATGAAATCGTCTTTGCACAGTCGGTCTAATGCAGTTTAAATGATGCCCTATACTTTAACTTTAATTACCTTTAATTACCTTTAATTAACGGGAAGCAGCACTTGGCTGAACGTGCACTTTTTTGCATTCATCTCCCTTTTTAGTTCCTAATTGGTCATTTCCGATTCCACCCTACATTTCCTCTGCCGCTTACACCACCCCCACACTGGCACGGTGGCTCAGTGGGTGGCACTGTCGCCTCACATCTGTTGATTCCCAGGTGGGGTGGTCCAGGTCCTTTCTGTGTGGAGTTTGTGTGGAGTTTGCTTGTTCTCCCCGTGTCTGCATGGGTTTCCTCCGGGAGCTTTGGTTTCCTCCCACAGTCCAAAAACATGTAAGTGAGGTAAATTGTAGATGCAAGATTGTCCATGTTTTGTGAACTGATGAATCTTGTGTAACCAAAATGTGTAAAACATGACGTTAAAATCCTAATAAATAAACAAACAACCCTCCACACTGGCTGACGAGAGCCACGGTTTAGTCCTGCCCTCTCTGAGTATTTGCAGTCCTTAACTGCTTCTTTACACCATCAAGCAATGCACTCTTACAGAGAGTCGTACCATGTACAGAATGTAACGGTATGCCTTATGTGTTCCCCAACTCCTTGTGCTGACACCTTGACCAGACAGCAGAGGTCACTGTTGCAGGGACAAGAATGAGAAACCCTATATGACCTTCCCTTCCTGTGACCGGGCGGCACTGTGGCTAAGTGGGTAGCACTGTCGCCTCACAGCATGAAGGTCCTGGGTTGGATCCCCAGGTGGGGCGGTCTGGGTCCTTTCTGTGTGGAGTTTGCATGTTCTCCCCGTGTCTGCGTGTGTTTACTCCGGGAGCTCCGGTTTCCTCCCACAGTCCAAAGACATGCAAGTGAGGTGAATTGGAGACACTAAATTGTGCATGACTGTGTTCGATATAACCTTGTGTAAACTGATTAATCTTGTGTAATGAGTGACTACCGTGTTTGTCATGAATGTAACCAAAAGTGTAAAACATGACGTTAAAATCCTAATGAACAAACAAACTTCCTGTGACGTTATCCAGTTGTGTCTGTTGAGTGCCTGGCCTGGCTGCTAGCACTCAAACGGGAGTCCTGGAATGCTTTGTGGTGGTAGAATGAATCAATGTAGATGTAGTCCTAATAATGTATAATGTATAAGCTTTGTATTTCTAGTGCAACGACTAAGCCGTGAAAACTTGGTATAAATCTTGTTCTTACAGAAGCAGTTTAATCTTATTATAATAAGCAATAAAAGTTTGTTCTTTTCTTCTCCAAACAACCGGACAGTAGGTGTTAATAGGTGTTAGGAGCAGAAACCTACACCTCTAATGTGTAAAAGTGGTGAGGAGGAATAATTGCCACTGCATATCCCCCAGCTCAGCTGTTTGGGGACTGTGGAACAGCCTAATTGTTATTTCCTACCACTCCTGCTCCCTCCTCTCTTTAATCTCTAATGGGTTCTTCTCTCTCCTTTCCCTGTTTGTCCATCGCTGCTCACTTCTGCTGCACAACCTTGTCCTGGTAGGTTTTTTTAATGTACAATTTTGTCCGGGAAAAAAAGCTGAATAATTGTGCACTGGCAGTGTCTGTTTAGGCCGGGTCATTATAACCAAGGCAAAAGGTATACATCTCTGGTGGTGGCTTATCAAGTAATAGGAAATTAAAGAAGACTTGAGCTGTATTGACCACCAGATTTGACCAATCAAGGCCTGGCCGGATGGTCAAGGGACAGAACAGAGACACAAATGGTTGTTGTGGTAACCAATATTTTAAATAAGTAAAATGACCCTGTTGGTGTGCCCAGCAGTAAAAGAACTTTAAAAGTTGATCAGCATTTGCCAAATGTTATATTACAGGTTTTTTTTTCTATGTATTCATGCATTTTTCTCCCGTTTCTCTCCCAATTTAGCGTAGTCAATTTGTCTTCCACTGCTGGGGGATCCCTGATTGCATTCGAGAAGGGTATGTTGCTGCTCACGCCTCCTCCGACCCGTGCGCAGTCCTAGCGGACTCTTTCTTTTCGCCCATGCATTCTGCACAGATCCCTTTATCTGCTAATCAGGGTCCTTGCACAGCTCTTGTAGACCCCACCCACATAGTCCGGTCAACCCGCCCTAGCCGAAACGTGTCTGCTGCAGGCACTGCCAGTTATGCCCGCTAGATGGTGCCCAGTCGATCGGTGGCAACACCGAGTTTCAAACCGAGGAGTTTAGAATCTCTGCGCTGGTGTGCTAGCGGAATATCCCGCTGCTTTGTCTGAAAAAAGCTGAATAATTGTGCACTAGCAGTGTCTCTTTCGGGGCATTATATAACCATAGCAAAACAGGAAATTGCTAGCTAGGTATACATTTGTGGTGGCTTGTCAGGTAATAGGAAATTGAAGAAGACCTGAGCTGCCCTGACCACCAGGTTTGATCAATCAAGGTCTAGCCGGATGGTCAACGGTCAAAATTGGCCATGTCTAAAGAAGAGGCTGTATGTTCACCTCTTTGCCACGGCAACGGCGGCTCCTACTGTCTGTTCACAGTCTGTCAACATAAGTAGCGAAAAATACAGAGGGAGTAGTGTTGTCTTCCAAACATAGAAAACATACTGTAAAAATACACTTATAAATCGGATAGTTCCGGTCCTAAAATCTGATTGGCTGAGCCGCGTTCGAAGCCGTCGTAAAATCCCCGATAAACGCACACCTAGGACCACCTCACATCATTCCATATTAATACGCCACTGAATAGAAAAAGTTAATGTTATTTTCGCCCTCATGTTGCCTAGCAACACTGTTAATCGAACTGTTTTGCGTCGCGGAACAATGCTTTATTGTAAGTTTAAACACAATAAATACATTTATGAATTAAACATTGTTGTATTTATTATATTTTATGTTGACCGCCGTTTTATAAAAGCAATAAGCCACTCGAGACCGTGCGTTACTGTTATGATTTTAGCACGGGGAAACACGTCATCCCCGTGCTAAAATCACAGTAATGCACGGCCTCTCGTGGCTTATTGCTTTATTTTAGTCATGTGGTGGTGGACAGTTCGTAAAAACCTGCTGCTGGTCGGTACATATTATTTCTCATTAACACTTAAATTGAATGGATTTGGATCCCTTAGTTTATTAATTTCATTATAATACATTCTCCGAGAGCTTTGGTTTCCTCCCACAGTACAAAGTACAAAGTGAAGTGAATAGGAAATACAAGATTGTCCATGACTGTGTTTGACATTAAAACTTGTTGTGTAACCACTCCTGTCTTGAATGTAACCAGAGTGCATATAACATGACATTAAAATCCTAATAAATGAATCATTAAATAAGTTATAATACATTTATGGAGCCTGCAAAGCCAGAATAATTCGGACCACGCCCACTTTACAGAGCTTTACTGCTGTAATCGAGCCCTAACTAATAAAATTCTCAGACTCCTTGTTAGCTCAGTCTTTTTCATGCTTCTGTATGTTTCTTTACTTTACATGATCTAGGCTTTTTCTTTTAAAAATAAACTTTAGGGTTTTAATGGAGCATAGTAGTTAAAACTCCCAGACCACTTCAAACAGAACCACATCAATCCCACTTCAGTTATTCCTAAAAACAGCGGTAAACAATCACTGTGCAAATAAAAACGCAGACGTCTGGGGACGAGAACCAAGTTCTCAACCGACATTCTGCTGTCGATGTACGGTACAGGCTCAGCTGATGCATCTCAATTTATATCAGGGCTTGTTTTCTATCCCAATATGTATCTGTCTGTCTGGCTTTCTGACAATTGGCTTGGCCCATTTTCTTTGACATGCTTGTTCTTGTTTTTATAGCTACCCTTTCCATTTTCATAACTACCAGATCTTGCATATTAATTCTTTTTTTTTTCTTGTTTTATCTGGAAATTCAGTGATCTCACACAGTTTCTAATTCAAATGGAAAAAAAAAACATTGTATCTTGTGTTACAATTTTATCTTCTGCTTTTCAGAGGAAACACAAATGGTTGTCATGGTAACCAATATTTTAAATGCATAAAATGACTGCATAGGATAAACACCGCCATCTGTACCACTATGCTATACTTTTGTCTTTTAGTTATGTACTTTGCCTTTAATACAATTTTTGAATTTTTTAACTTTTGCATTTTCTCCCTTTTTCTCCTGATTTTAGTGTAGTCAATTAGTCTTCCACTGCTGGGGATCCTGATTGCAGTCACTCAATTCGTACACGCACTGATCTCTGTGCTCCTCCACCTCTGTACAGGCACCTCGGGCTGCTAACCAGGGTCCTTACACAGCGTTTAAAGACCCTGCCCACTTATCAGTCCAGTCTTTCCCACCTAGCAGACTGATGGCCAGTTTTGTCTGCCGCAGGCACTGCCAATTGTGCCCGCTAGAGCCGAGCTGAGATTCGAACCGGTGAGTTCAGAATCCCGGCGCTGGTGTGCTAGTGGAATATCCAACTGCCTCACCCCACCTTTGCCTTTAATATTTTAAAAACAAGTAGGGCAAATGGGGACATGGCCATTGTACCTGCCAGTTTAGTGAAGCAGTTGTTGTCGATGTGCCCATCAGTTTCAGTGGGTTTGGCTTGTGTACCTGCCAGTTCAGTAAGAGAGTTATCTACATCAGTTAGGTAAAGAACTAGTGTTACACAGAACCACATGTACTTTAACATGCAGTCAGATGACAGTTCTATTGTTCATAATTTAAATAATATAAATACGTGAAAGGATTTCTGTCTGTGTTAGAATGGCAGCGTATGCACACCGTGGGTGAGTCTCAACTCAGCGGTCTTGTGTGTGTAGAGATCTGTAGCTCCACTATCAGTCTAAAGGCTGTTGAAATGAACCTTTGAACTGAATCAAATACTCAAGTTTGAGTTTTACATGTCATTAGGAAAAAGATAATCAATTAGCAAATCTGAAGCAATTCTAGACTAATGAATCAGCTGGTTACGTTCTGAGGCAGTACACTATCAGCTGGTGAAAATTGATTCATTTATCTCCAAGCGCGACTGTAATGGCCACATGTGGCTGCCGTAAGGAGAAGTGCTCTGAATCTTTCGAAGCCCTTCTCCTTCTTGCGATGAGTAATTGGTCCCGGGACGCCGGTGTGCGTTCGTTCCACAGGGCTTCATGCTTTCCATCTCCCTGGAGAAGCCACTGTGTTGTTTCCAACAACCGTGGAACTTGAGCACCGCCAAAGCCAGTGGGTGTGAAAAGCACCCCATTGTGTCTAGTCAGGGCTATTTCATGAAGGAGAAGTGCTTGGAAGGAAAAAGCTGCTGTATGGGATTATGGGACATTATTGGAAAAATGCATGTGTGTTTTGTCCAGCTCAGCTTTGGCCTTTGTTTCTGCTGTCTTGTTCATAAGGTCTTTGTTGTTTATGCCTGGGTTTTTGGACCAGCGCCTTCTTCTGCTTGTCTGCTTCTAACTTGCTTTTTCCACTGTCTTGGCAGTGCTGTCTGATTCTGCTTCTACATATGCAGTTTAAAAGCAGAAGCAGCTGACTGACTTGTTTTTATTAGTCTGTATCTGGTCTGTGTGGAAAGCAGAATAACAAGGGTTGTTAGAAATTTGCTGGCTGGTTGAGGCACCTGCACTAGAGACGGTGATTGGCTTGTCCACGGGTGGGATTTCCAGAGGGTATTCCTCATAAATGCTACAGTTACGACCTTTGCTGGTTTATCAGTGGTGCCTGCACAGAGGCGGGGGATAATGGAGATCAGTGCATGATCTTTTATATGACCTTGCCTTGGGTGGGTAAAAAACTTTGCTGCAGCACATGTCAGAGTTTTAGGAGGTGTTTTAGGGGTCAGGAGTGAGGTCTTTATATAAATAGGGTTAGCTTGACTGCACCCCAAAAGACACTGAACAGTGGAAAGCCCAAACCGCCACCTATAATGAGAGATTGCAGACTATACAATCCATGTTCCAGCAGCTTCTAATTCTGATTCATAGCAGATCCCTCCCACTACAGACACACAGCCAATCGTTTGTCTGTGTAGGTGCTAGGCTGGCTGATAGCAAAGCTGAGATTTAAAGTTCAGAGCTTGAGATCTTCGCACTGGTGGGCTAGCAGATCTGTATTTGGTGGATCTTGAATTATATCTGACCATTACAAAATAAAGGTTTGTGGGGTTTTTTAACCTTGACTGAAGACCACTGTTCCATTTCCTTTATACTGGGTGCAGTCAAACTAGTCCTGTTTAAATGTGCACTGAGAAGTCACAGCTGTAGTCAATCATAATAAAAAAAACTATAACAATTAGGGGTTCTCGAGTGGTGCAGTGATCTGGTATATTAACCCACCACCGCTGGGATTGGGGTTGGTATCATAGCTGTGCTATCAATCAGCTGGAAGTCTAGACAAAATGATTGGCTATGATGGATTGGCGCTCTGTCCTGGATATTCCTACCCAGTGTTTCCTAATGAAATTGGATCCACTGTGACACTGACCAGGATAAAGCGGTTGATAGAAAGAAATTAAATTTGGGAAAAATTAGGTGGCCATGGTTCATTTTGAAGTTGCTGTAGGGATATTTTTACCCTGCAGATTTTCCATTTATTTACAGACAAAGAAGTTGCCGACATTATTAAAAGTGTCTGTAAACGTTTGACTTTAACTACACGTGTATGAATAAAATAACAACATTTGAGTTTATTTAAGCCAGCAGTGTTTTTACAGTGTTTTTCCTTTTCCGCAAGTGCTGTGTAAGAAGGCCAGGACTAGCAATGGCAAACAAATGCCGAAGAGGAGTCGAGTGTCCGAATGTGCCCTCGGATCCATCTGTCGTGTGGGTCTCTCACATTTTGAGTGAAGCATCAGTTATAAATGTGCAGCTGGTCGTGGCGTGTAGCTCTGCCTTCCAGTGTATAAATATAGGTTGCTAGGAGAGCACCATGTGTGTAAACAGGCATGTGGTCAAGAGGCTCAGAGTGAAGGAACCCGCAGACAAAACTGTAGCACAATGCACATGGAAACTCAGAAGAGTTTCGGCTGCTTCTGGACAAGTGCTATTTAAGTGCCTATTTAAAGGTGATTTGTAGACTTGTCAAAATGGCAAAGGTTTGGCACTCGGGTGGTGCAGCGATCTAATATGTGCTCACCCTGCCCAGTCGAGAGCTCCGGATCTAGAGCTTGAATGTCAGTGCTGTGCCTGAAGGAGAGAGGTTGATCAGGTTTCGTTGCTGCTATGCAATTGTGACCTCTGCTGTCTGGTCAAGGCACCTGTATTAGAGGTTGTGTATTCGCAGAGATAACAGTGTGAGTTTCAGAAATAGATGCAGGCAGTGATTGCTTACCAGTGTGGGATGGTGTAAGCAGCAAGAAAATTGCAATAGGGGTATTGGTAACAAACTTTGGTAGTCAGTATGCTGACATCAGAAATGATCATAATTAGCTTAATCCCTCCCACTACAGACATACAGCCAACCGTTTGTCCGTGTAAGCGCCCAGCTGGCCGATAGCAAAGCTTGAGATCTCAGCACTGGTGGGCTAGTGTGTTTTATTGCTGTACCACCTGAGTGCCATAACTCATTTAGTTCCTGAATTCTAGTTTGGAGCTTTGCATTGTCTCTCAACAATTAACATGGGTAAATGTAAACAAGTCGGGCGGCATGGTGGATTGGTGGGTAATAGGGATGTGACGATACAATCTACCCACGATGCGATACGATTCACGATATGATTTTTTTTCCCAGATTTTTTTTTTTAAACAAAATGAAATTGAAGACACCTTATGACAAAGATTTCTTTTATTATTTATCTTAATAAAATAGAGTAAAATATTGTATTTGTGCTTATCTTTTATTTATCTAAATAATGAATGCCCTATTATTTCTGAGGTGGGTACAAACTATGCCAAATAATGCTTATTGTGTTAAAAAACTGAAATGAAATTTTAAAACCAGCTGTAGCCTAGTGGTTAAGGTACTGGACCAGTGATCGGAGGGTCACTGGTTCAAGCCCCACCACTGCCAGGTTGCTGCTGTTGGGCTCTTGAGCAACCTTCAATTGCTCAGAATATATACTGTAAATGTAAGTCGCTTCGGATAAAGGCGTCTAAATAAGTAAATGCCGAAAATATAAATGTAAAACAAATCCAACATTATGTAAATACATGAATAGTACAAATAAAGAAAGTATCCTCACATAAATAAATTTGACTGGAAAATCCCCCTACCTGGCAACTTTGTGAAGTGCCGTCAACCAGGCGAGGTGAATAGCACCAGTGCCCTCTGCTGTTTAAAGTGAATATTGATTCATCTTAAATGAATAACCGATTCGAATCGTGGCACGTGTGCATCGATTTTTAACTGTCTTGTGGTGCATCGTTACATCCCTAGTGGGTAGCACTGTCGCTTCACAGCAAGAAGGTCCTGGGTTTGATTCCTAGGTTGAACAGCCTGGGTCCTTTCTCTATGGAGTTTGCGTGTTCTTCCCATGTCTGTGTGGGTTTCCTCCCACAGTCCAAAGACCTTCAAGTGAGGTGAACTGGAGATACTAAATTGACCATGACTGTGTTTGACATTAAAGACTTGAACTGATGAATCTTGTGTAATGAGTAATTAGCTGTCCTGTCATGAATGTAACCAATGTGTGTAAAACATGACGTTAAAGTCCTAATAATAAATAAATAAATGTATTACCAGTGTAAATCGCCTGGCTTTTAATTTCCATCTCTTTTGCATGTGATCCCATGTATCACTGCTATGAATGTCTAGTTTATGTCTGGCTGGCTCACTGTCTGTCTGGATGATTTTTTTTTTTTTTTTGGTCTTTCCATTAAGGCTCTGTTTCTTTCAGTTTTCCACTCCTGTCTTGCAACAGACATGTTCAGTTTATCTAAAGTAATGAATCATTCGGTGGTTTAAAGATAAAATTCAGCTGACTGGAGATTTGAGTAACACTCCACTCTGAGCTGAAAACACACGGCTCTGATAAGGCTGCACTTCTTGCTCGCTTGGCTGAGCGTGATCAGGTCAGCACTTTCTGCTCCAGTTGCTTTAGAAGGTCACCTGAAAGCAGGTGGGTTATTTCTAGGTTGTTTGGAAGTCAGTACAGTTCTGAATTTTATTGCCGGTTGTGCATTGCACTAGACTCACCATGACCCTGGTCAGGATAAAGTGGTGGTAGAACATGAAAATGAAATTGATGAATGACTTATTTGGACATACATGCAAGGATTATGAACGGATTTTAATGTTGAATATGAATTGAATGTATCACAACATGATTCCTGCCACATCACCCAGCTCTACTGTGAACTGGGTGAACTGGAAATCTGGCAGATTCCTTCTGAGGGGCGAATCGCAGCCAAGCGGCAGCTTGAAATCCTCCGGCTCCTTCTTTTAAGTCTGGCTTATTAGTTTTTTTTTCCTGGAAGGAGGTATTTGGACACACGATCACTGAAGTTCTTGTCCTTTGTTAAAGTGCAATGCTGAAGCTTTGAAATTGGAGCTCAGCGCAGGAGACATTGTCTTCCTCTGACTATTCAAAGAGACTTGCAAAACAGGTCCAAAGGCGTTTCTGCGTAGGGGACAATTCGGAACAACAGATCAGTTTTCATGGAATCAGTAAAGAAGTTTCAGACTGCAAATTCTGATCAGGGCTGCGGTGGGGCTCATCAGGTTACTCAATTTAGTGTAAGCAGTCCACATTCTGTAGGCTTTTTGGAAGAGAAAGGAAGCAGGAGTATCCTGGAGTGATCTACATTAACATGGGCGAACATACCAATCTCATCACAGACAGTGCCTGAAGGGAAAGGTTCAAATCCAGAACCTTAGGACCCTGTTGCTGTTTGCTGCCTAGTCAAAAACAATACCAGTCAAATGTAATGATTCCCTGGCGCTGATTTTCTGTTAATACTACAGACTTTTGAGGTGCTCTATTGCTAACAGGTATTTAATTTCATTTTTATTAACTGGTTTTTACTGGGCAGGGCCATGACTGGTCCGGTTCCACCAGGAAACATTGGGTTCAAACTCAAAGCATGCGTAGGTTTACTCCAGGTGCTCCGGTTTCCTCCCACAGTCCAAAGACATGCAAGTGAGGTGAATTAGAGCTACTAAATTGTCCATGACTGTGTTCGATATAATCTTGTGAACTGATGAACTTTGTGTAATAAGTAACTATCGTTCCTGTCATGAATGTAACCAAAGTGTAAAACATGACGTTAAAGTCCTAATAAACAAACAAACAAACAACACAGCTGCAAAATCGTAGGACTGCATTAATGTTTCAGTTGAAAAGACACACACTGGAACCAGAGCTGGATCTCGAATACATCGTATCGAATCTCAGGCTCTGCCTGCCGTCTAAGGCTGAGCGGCCACACAAACAACGATTGGCCTGTTGTTCAGAAATGGGTGGGACTAAGTCGGATGGGGTCTCTCTCCCATGACTGGTGCAATTACGACCTCTGCTGGCTGATTGATGGCGCCTGCACAGAGATTAGAAAAGATTTGCTCTCCGGGTGTGTCTCTCCGTACACAACGCTGAGCTGCACTGCACTCGTCATAGTGTAGATGATAAGATGCATACGGCTGCTGCCCACGTGTCGGAGTAAGTGTCCACATTCTTATGGTTCTAGATGCATTCCAGATTTAATTCAGGAAGTTATCTATAAAACTCATCCATTTTAATTAAGCAATTTGCATTACCTGTGTACATTTACACTACAATTAAATCTTTACAATCTGAATTATTCCTCCTGGCCGTTTTTACAAACCTGCCGCCCCTCTTCATCCACTTCTTTCATGCATCTGATGTCGTCTTCAGGTTTTAGTGTGCAGAAGTGTGAGAAATAGTGCCCTATGTAGTGCACAGTGGTACAAACTAGGACTGAATTTAGAAACGTGTTATAGAGGAATAAACAATAGACTGACTAATTGGTAATGACATTAATTACCAACTATTTTTGTAAATGTTTTTGTGGATTAGGTGTTGCAGCTCCAATTGGTCGTTCAACAACCATCGTCAGTGTTTCTTGCAATATAGCTTATAATATCTATTTTTGTGAGGCCTTGGAGCCCACATGCCAAGCCCTCTTTCAAACCCCTGATTTTAAGCATTTCCCAAAGCAATAAGAAAAACGGAAGCAAAAAAAAATAGAGCTGTAATCAAATCATCAAACCGTCTGAAATAACGTGCCTTTAGTAACACGCGGTGGAAAGTAACGAATCACATTTACTCGCGTTACTGTAATTGAGTAGTTTTTTTGTGTACTTGTATTTTTTAAAGTAGATTTTACAACCTGTAATTTTACTTTTACTTAAGTATGTTTTGTATTAAGAATTGTAATTCGCGGGCCGCTCAGGTGGCGCAGCGGTAAAGTACACTAGTGCACCAGAGTTGGGTTTCTAGACACATCGTATCGAAACTCAGCTCTACCTTTCCGACTGGGTTGGGCGGCAGTATGAACAACGTTTGGCTGTTGTTCATGGGTTTAGCGGGTAGAGTCGGAGCATAGGTCCTCATAACTGGTGCAACTGCGGCCCCTGCTGGTTGACTGATGGCACCTGCACAGGGCTGAGGAATAACATTGAGGGGAGTGTGACCCTCCGTGCGCAGTGTCTCTCGGTGTATGAACTCGGCTCGTGCGGGTGTAAAATGCAAGTCTGTACCGATTGCGTGCCGGAGGGGGCGCAATTCGGTTGAGTGGCGTCCTCAGTCAGCGGCAAGGGGTTGAACCAGTATAGAGGACATAATCAGGGTAATTGGATATGACTAGAATGGGGATAAAAATTGGGGGAAAAAAGTGGGAAAAAAAAAAAAAAAATTGTAATTCGCTACATTTTAAATAACGTCCGTCACGGAGTAAAAAAAAAAATGCTAAACAATCGCGTCTGGGAAACTGCTGCAGTGAATTCTGCGATGGAAAATAAGCTGATGCTAAAATAAAGGAACTGTAATCTAGGTATAGAGTAGGGAGGGAAGGGTGATTTTTAAAAGTTTAACATGTTTGGAGTTTGAGGTTTTGTTATTTGACAACATAGTCTGATGTCAAAAAATGGCAAAGTTTTGTCTTACATCTTGAAGGTTTTCTTTGGGTCATTTAGTCACAACACCTGTAACCTTGACTTGTTTTGAGTTGTGAGATTTGCAGTATGATGTTGTTTGGTATTTGTTGAAGGCTGGTCTATAGAATCCACAATTAATGCCAACGTCAGTGGTTATACAGTTTGAAAATGTTTTATGGGATGGTCTGTACTAAAATGACGCATTACACATCCCGAAATGTTTTAAATGTTGTATCAACATGTTTTTTTCTACATTTTGAATGAGTTACTTTTTACTTGTAGATTTTTAGACTAGTAATTTTACTCATACTTAAGTAAAAATTAATAGTATTAGTAATAGTGCTTTTACTTGAGTACAATATTTTAGTACTCTTTCCACCTCTGGTAACACGCTTTAGTCCACCCTACAGTCCCAGGACCACATTTAGAATCTGCATAATTCTGCCTGAACACACAGGACCAGCTTTTCATGCCCACTGATTGTAGAGGGTAACTGGAGCATGGGTTTCAGTACGGCTAGCTTGACTGACCTCTTTTGTGAAAGAGGGCATTTAGAAGAGAAGGTGAACAGATTTGGGTCATGGAATGAGCGAGTACTAATAAGAGCTAATCTCCTAATCAGGTTAGTCATCTAGTGGAGTGTTGAACATGCGTTTGGAACATGTTGCTGTGTAGCTGACATACTCTAGCTTAGCCTACAGAACTTTTGACCTGATATGTATGTAATTTTAAAGTCACAGATTCATTCGTGAACGTTATATATTTTTTTTCCCTCCCTCTTTTCTCCCTCTTTTCTCCCTCTTTAGTTCGTCCAATTGTCCAATTTGCATCGTGCTTCCTCTCTGCCTATGCCGGACCCTGCCCTGACCGAGGAGATCAAAGCTAACCCACGTCCCCTCCGACATATGAGCAGCAAGCCGTATGCATCTTGCCACCCACACATTGATGAGTGTTGTGCCACCTAGCGTTGCACGCGGAGAGACACACTCTAAGAGCACTCCTTCCTCATCTCCGTGTAGGCGCCTCTAATGAGCCAGCAGAGGTCGTAATTGCACCATTCTGACAGAGAGAGACCCACATCCGGCTTTTTGTCCCGCCCCCCAGCTGAACAACAGACCAATCGTTGTTCATATTGCCACTCAGCTTCAAGCCGGTAAGGCAGAGCTGGATTCGATACCATGTATTCAAGATCCAGCTCTGGTTGCAGCGTGTGCTTTTTACTGCTGCGCCACCTGAGCGGCGTGAACGTTTTTTTTTTATTAAAAATGATAAACAGGGGCACAGGTGATGCAGTGGAAGTATAGCACACTAGTGCAGACATGTAGCACACCAGCACTGAGATTTGAAACACCCCGGTCCGAATCTCGGCTCTGCTACCGGCTTGGCCATCTAGCACAAATGGCAGTGCAGTAAATTGTGAGAAAAGGGAGAAAATACATAAATAAATACAAAACAAATTGATGAACAGTTATCGTATGGAATGGTCTACAAAGCTGCATTGTTCTCTTTCTGGGTGGGGGGTAGGGGATGGGCTTTAGCCCATCACTGCTAAGATCCGGGTTTAAGTTTCAGATGTGTTTTAGATCCAAGTCTTGGCTAGTCACGAGTAAATATTGGTGGTCTTGAAACTCACAATGTGCTTTGCTAACTGGTGTCTGTTTTAGTGCTGCTGTGACCAAATACTCTGTACAAAATAATCCAGCAAAGCAGCTAGCACAGATGCTAATCGATGGGAAAATACTCTTCTTGTCTGATGTTCTCTTTGAAGACTGGACATTTCTTGTTTTCTCTTTTTTCAATTTTTGAATCAGGTTCTATCCAGGCATAACGTTGCCACTGTTACACTAACATGTTTTTGTGATTGAAGATGGGACGTGACGTGACATAACTGCGTATTTGCAGGTCTGTCGAGCTCTGGCCGAGGAACACACGCACTTTTAAGGACCCTATTAATTCTGTTTTGCTCAACCATCCGTTTCATGGTTCCAAAGTATGCTGGATGCTTTTAAATGTCTGTTTTTCAAATCATGTTACATAAACAGACAGTTGAATTGTTCATTATTAGTGCTAAATGCAAACTCCTCCCCATTCCCAGAAACCACCAGTCCAACTCTAAAAGGCTGAGCAGATGCATTAGTAACCCAGTCGGTGCTTGTATTGGGGTGCCAGCTGGAAAACTGAGAGTTTCCTGCTCTCCCTCAGGACTTGGCTCAAGACGAAAAGGTTCTTTGTTGGAGGGGGTTTGCTATCCGACCCGTCACCGAGTTTCGAAGAGCATTTTTAAAATGTCCCGTCCTGTCAACACAGGAGGCGTAGCAATCCCAAAATATCACTGCAGTGACACTTCGACTACTGCTACCTCACCTCTTCAAATTTCTTCTCTAGGTACTGAACTCATCTTTAACAATCAGGTCATTGTTCCTGAACCTTTTTGATGATTTATTATACGGCCAAATCACTCTTAATTATTGTTATCACCTATGTCAATTGATGGTGCAAGGAGCACATGGTGGCACACCTTCAGGTGGTAGAAAAGGTGCGACTCAGCAACATGGCTTCTAAAATCCTGGGTGTAATCCTTGCTTTGTGTCATTGTCAAGAGCTTTACTTGTTCCTTTTGGCTCTCCTCCTAAAAGCATACAGAAGGTGTATTGGTAATGAGTAGGACCCTACTAAAATCACAGGAAAACCTGCTTAATTTTCCAAAAAGCACAGATTTCACATTTCACATTTTTCAAGAAAAGTGCCACATTTCACAAGTCATTAAATTACACTCATAAATTAAATAATAAAAATTAGAGATGGGACGATCGATCGGCTATGAATCGGTATCGGCCGATTTTTAATCAAAATATGCTATCGGCGATATTTCCTAAAAGTAGCCGATCCGATCGTGTGATATATAAAGACCATGTTAAGTTAACAGCTCAGTGGATTGATCCAGACTTTGAGCTACGAAGCACCAACCATCACATCACCATTCATCAACAATCGTACAGAAACCATGGTGAAAGCTCTTACGATGTAATTTTGCTGATTGTAATATTTACTTTAAAAAGATAATTCAACCCGGTCACATCTGAGTCGATTCTATCAGCACGTTATATAAACTCCTGGTTCACTTTAGTAAATCGTGAGCGGTTCTTACTTGTGATGTAGATGAGAACAGAAAACGTTACAGAGCCAATCAGAGGCAAAAGTTTATTCATTACCAAATTCATTAGTTCTGGATCATCTGCTGAACTTTTAGAAAACTTTTAGCTCCTTAGACGGAACGAGTCTGACGGTCGGTTACAGATCTGTGGTAATAGCAGTTTAATGAAGCTTTTTAATGTAAGAGTCACACAAAATGTTCTGTAGTAGTTGGTGTTTATTTAAAACCACGACATTTAATTAATAACAGTAAACACGGAGAGATAACCGAGAAGAGAAACTTTCGCTTCACATAAAAACGAATCAACTCATGAATCAATGAATCACTTATAGCGATACTGTGAACAAAGCGTATCTTCTAAAGGCACACACACACACACACACACACACACACACACACACACACACACGCGCGCTGCTCCGGTTTATCTTTACTGTGAGGCTCTATTTAAGTTTATTTACTGCTAATCCACTCCCCCCGATCGGAATCGGCTATCGGCCGATGTCCCTGAAAGGAGATCGGAATCGGTGCCAAAAACCCCGATCGGTCCATCTCTAATAAAAATAAATGGAAGCTACAATACACAGCACAGCCTACCTTAATGGTTGAAAGTAACCTAGAACATCCAGCGACGGTCTCAAAGACAAAAATTCTTGTCCGTATTTTGACCACTAAATTGGTTGGGAATTGGTACCTGTGTAGTGTTTTTATAATAATAATAATAATAATAATATTAATCTGCTTTAGACTTTGACACTGAGGCACTTAAGGCCTCAGCATACTTCATGCGGAGACGACGTTCGCCTGGCAATGTGACGTAATCGCGGAGAAAGCGAACAACCGCGGACGTCGCGCAGAGGCTTCGCTCGCCTTGTCGCGCACATGGAAGCTGGGCGAACTCCACGGACGACGTCACGCAGCGACAAGCCTGTGATTGGTCGGTAAAAAAAAGAGGCGTGTCATGAAAACAAACACGGATTTTGAGGAGCGTCTCAACTGTGATCATCGGCTGCGTCCGAAATCACTACTTTCATACTGAACAGTATGCAGTTATTAATCATTATTAAGCATTAAGCGTTTATTAAACGGTACACGACAAGTATCCGGATAATCTACTGCTTGAGCAGCATTTTTTGTGTGTATATATATACAGCTATCGCCAAATGTGTTTAAAATCAGCTGGAACTACAATAAAAAGTCCTGTTGCTTTCTCCCCGGGTCACTTCTTCTTTTTGATTGCGTCGTGAGAAAATTCTGAACTGTCACCCGTTCAGCTGATAGGGTGGTAGAAGGCATTCCTGATTGCATGACCATTAGATGACGTTCTGAGCATGCGGTGTAGAAGAACGAAGATTTTATTAATGATTAGCAAGCTGAGGTCAAGGTCTACAGTGTGGCACCTTCACATGCATTCCACCCTACAGCAGCCAGTTTGTCTGTCGTTGGCTTTGCTGGAAACTTTAAAGACTGAAGCTCTGAAGGATTTTTAAAACGGTGAGAATTTTATACTTTGATGTGAGTTACGCCGTTGTGCTACATGCTAATATTTGCTCTGGGAGCGGAGTCTGTTTAAACCAAGAAGACATTTGTCACTGGTTTGTTTGCACACTGAGGCATATATACAGTATTTGAACAATTGCACTGTGAGAGTGAATGTTTTTGTTCCAGTCATGGTTTATGGTTTTTATTTGCAGTGAATCTTGTGTAGGCTACTGATTATTGGCTGCTGCTGTTGCTGTTGTCTTATTTAAATTTGTACAGAATTTCATGTTGTTGTTTTTTACTTTAAATAATGGGTTCCAATTTTTGCCTTGAATATCACAAATGTAATACCCGTGGTTTGGTCATTATAAAAACAAATTACAAATAAATGAATATGTTTAATGTTTTTTATTTAATACGTAGATAAAGTTTCCTTTTCCACCAGTTTCCACCTCCTTGTTTCTACACTTACTGTCCATTTTATCAGCTCCACTTACCATATAGAAGCACTTTGTAGTTCTACAATTACTGACTGTAGTCCATCTGTTTCTCTACATACTTTTAGCCTGCTTTCACCCTGTTCTTCAATGGTCAGGACCCCCACAGCACCACCACAGAGCAGGTATTATTTAGGTGGTGGATGATTCTCAGCACTGCAGTGACTGACATGGTGGTGGTGTGTTAGTGTGTGTCGTGCTGGTATGAGTGGATCAGACACTCAGATCAGACAGTTTTTAAATACCGTGTCCACTCACTGTCCACTCTATTAGACACTCTTACCTAGTTGGTCCACCTTGTAGATGTAAAGTCAGAGACGATCGCTCATCTGTTGCTGCTGTTTGAGTTGGTCATCTTCTAGACCTTCATCAGTGGTCACAGGACGCTGCCCACGAGGCGCTGTTGGCTGGATGTTTTTGGTTGGTGGACTATTCTCAGTCCAGCAGTGACAGTGAGGTGTTTAAAAACACCATCAGTGCTGCTGTGTCTTATCCACTCATACCAGCACAACACACACTAACACACCACCACCATGTCAGTGTCACTGCAGTGCTGAGAATGATCCACCACCCAAATAATACCTACTCTGTAGTGGTGCTGTGGGGGTCCTGACCATTGAAGAACAGCATGAAAGCAGGCTAAAAACGTATGTAGAGAAACGGATGGACTACAGTCAGTAATTGTAGCACTACAAAGTGCTTCTATATGGTAAGTGGAGCTGATAAAATGGACAGTAAGTGTAGAAACGAGGTTTTAATGTTATGGCTGATAAACTTACTCAATCCCCTGTATAGATCCACTGTATAAATCTAACGGCCATTAATCTACTGAAATATTATTCGGTTATGTTCTTATGAACAGGGAATAACAGTAAACCTAAACATCATGAGATTTTTTGGTTTGAATGTAGATCATTTTAGGAAGAACCGACTTTAAGAATTGGCGTCAACCAATTATATCTTAAAAAAATAAATAAATAAATGGCATTTTAATAGCCTATACCAAGCTGAATGGGGCGTATGTAATTTAGATTTTATTGATGTATTTGCTAGGTTTGATGTCTGGGTTGTTTATTGGTATATATGTGTAGATTATCTAAGGCGCTGCTGCTGGGTGGTTCTGTGAAAGGGGCTCGGCACTGAAGTTTATCTTTGTCAGAAGTGATATTAAGCTAATTGACATAAACCCTGCAGATAAGCAGCGCTCATAGCAGGACTTATCTGATTCCGCAGAGGAAAACATTATGTTCTTTTAATGAATCGGATAAGTTCTAACCGGCCACAATTCATTACTAAACATTGTCAAATAAAAGGGCAACTTCAGGGGTGAAAATCTACACCCTTATCTATCTATAAAAAGCTGTTTTTTAAGTTTATTGTGAATATTATAAGTAATATAAATAAGAATACAATCTGCCAGGTGATAAACGTACATACAGCACAAATAATATTTGCTTACGGATCCTATTTCTCACCTTAATCAGCTGGTCATTTCTGGTGGTGTAGAAAGTTTTATAATACATATTTACGTTATACATATTTACTGTTGTATATATTTTTTACAACACAGGAGGAGAATGAAGACACGGGCACCTCCGCCACCCTCTGCCCCTCAGCCGGCCCCTCGCAAGATCTTCCGTAACGCCCTCCCTGATGGAGGAGTTCTGGACGCCAACGAGAACATACCACAGAGCGTTTTGGATCTCCACCTCACGCTGCCTAATGGATACCAGACCTTGGTGACTGTAGATGGCAGGTGAATAAAGAATGACACATTTACATCAATTACTTACAGTCCAAGCAATAGGGCTAGAACCAGTAACATTTTTAATGAATTAGCCAGTACCTGCTGCAGACCCCTGCCCTAACCGAAGAGACACGTGTGCAGTAATGCAACCGCTTCTTTTCACCTACCAGAGTTGGGTACACACAGAGAGCAGTATCATGTGCAGATAAACGCACTGTTGTACATTATTTAGCTGTACATTGTGCTCGAGTCTTCTACCAGCCACTGAAGGCCGCCATTGTGGCAGTAATGTGGAATGGGATCTCGGTGCTGGTGGGCTAGCGCATTAGATTCCTGTGCCACCCAAGCGCTTCACCAGTCCAGTACTTTTACCTCTGAGCTACCACAGTGTAACAGGACAATTAGTATACAACAGGTAGTCGTGACCATGCAGTTTCACCATATGAAGGATTATAAAGCTTTAATTAATACTTTAGGATTCCAGCGAACCACAGTGAGAGCAGAATAAAAAACAATTTTGAACAAAGAGAGGTTTGTAGAGGGGGAACTACAGTGACCTGTACAGAGCCCTGACTTTAACCCTTTAGTAATAAGGAACACAAACAATCAAGAGTATCGTAAGTTGTAAGTCCCTGACCTCAGAGAAGTTCTTCTGACTGAATAGGCACAAAGTCACAGAAATACTTAAATCATGTGGATGTGGAAAGCCTTCCCAAAAGAGCGGAGGCTGTTATGGGCACAAATATATCAATAGAATTGCTTTTTTCAAATTGCTTTTTTTTTTTAAATAAATCAATATAGGATGTAACTCCGGGATGTCCAAACTACGACCTGTGGGTCATTTGCAACTTACAGTACAGTGACGGTATATTGTCTAAGTAATTGGGGGTTATGGGCCTTGCTCAAGGGCCCCACAGTGGAAATCTGGCAGTGATGGGGCTTGAACCAGCAACCTTTGGATTAATAGTCGAGTACCTTAACCACTAGGCCACAACTGTCCCAATCGTTGCGGCTCGTTACCATTTTTAAAACCGTTTGCGAGGTATTTTTCAAATAAAATTCAAGTTGTGCCGCTATTGAGCAGGTTTTAAATAAACTGCTTGGACTGTTTGAACTCTGGGTGTCACTATCATAGAAAACAAATCTAAAACGCTTCCCTTCTTCTTTCCCCCGACTCAAAACATTGACGTTACACCTACATTAATGTTCTTTGTTTTTGAATAAACATGGTGGCTACAAAGAAACGAGAACTAGACTGAATGCAGAATATTTCAGGCACTCTGGGAAATTGAATATTTTTTCAGTTTGTTTGTTTATTAGGATTTTAACGTCATGTTTTACACTTTGGTTACATTCATGACAGGAACGGTAGTTATTCATTACACAAGATTCATCAGTTCACAAGGTTATATCAAACACAGTCATGGTCAATTTAGTGTCTCCAATTCACCTCACTTGCATGTCTTTGGACTGTGGGAGGAAACCAGAGCTCCCAGAGTAAACCCATGCAGACACGGGGAGAACATGCAAACTCCACACAGAAAGGACCCAGACCGCCCCACCTGAGGATCGAACCCAGGACCTTCTTGCTGTGAGGCGACAGTGCTACCCACTTAGCTCAAGGTCTGCTTGGCCTGTGTGTGTGTGTGTGTGTGTGTGTGTGTGTGTGTGTGTGTGTGTGTGTGTGTGTGTGTGTGTGTGTGTGTGTGTGTGTGTGTGTGTGTGTGTGTGTGTGAGAAATCCATTCTGTTTCATTAGCATCCATTAAGTCCATCATACACTGAAGGTTAGGAATTTAAAATCAGTGGGTAAATGGCACATCCTAGTTGCATACATTTGCATAAGGGGCAGTGATCGTGACTGGGAGGGAGTGAATACAAAGTCCAGGACTGCCAGAGAGACACTGTTGGGACTCTTGAGCACATTTTTTAGATTAGATTGTGTTTTGCATGTGACTTAAATAAATGAAAAAAATTTTGACCAACACCTATCTCACTCAGTTTCTTCTGAGTTGCTTCCATGTCACATGGTGTAATTACACCTCTTTCTGTTGACACTACCGACTTGTAATTCAAGCCTTATATTCCCTCTTCTCTCTCTTTCTCTCTTTCTCTCTCTCTCTCTCTCTCTCTCTCTCTCTCTCTCTCTCTCTCTGGCTGTAGGAGAGCTCTGATGGACGTTTTGGTGGACCTGTGTGCTCAATATCATCTAAACCCAGCTGATCACACCTTAGACCTGGCGTCAGCAGATGGCCAACCTGTTCCCTACAAGCCCAGTACCATAGTGGGTACCCTGGATATCAGCCGTGTCCTCGTCAAAGAGAGAGTGTGGGAGGAGCGGGCACCAAGAAGACCGGCACCTAAAGTGCCAGAGGTGAGCTGATGTGTTTATGTGCAATGATTATGTTTAGAATCGTTTTATGACGTGAAGTATAGCAGGGGGAGGAATTACCTGACCCAGCTATTGTGGCTGTAATTTATTATTCATTTTTTATGGTGGACTGAAAACAAAGGTAGGAAAGAACCCAACACTCGCTCTGTCTCTGCAGCACTACATAAATAAGGGTGTCATGACAGAGTGGCAAGATAGAAGCCACTGTTAAGTAAACGTAATGCTAAACCACGTGAATGACTCATGAGACAACACGAGGCAGAAGATTCTCAGGTGTGACATGAGCAAGCACAGCACTGCAAATCACCAGGCTAATACCATCCCAGTGAAACATGGTGGTGGCAGCATCATGCTATAGGGTGCTTCTCCGGGGCAGGTAGAGTTAGACTGGTTGGAACTGAGGGAAAGATGAGTGCCACTAAATCCACTAACATCCTTGAGAAAACCTCAGACTGGCCGTTCAGGTGGCTCAGCGGTGGCTCTACCTGCCGTCTGGGCTGAGCAGCCACATGAACAACGATTGGTCTGTTGTTCATATAGAGGTGGGGCATTAAGCCGGATAGGGACTCAATTGCAATTACGACCTCTGCTGGCTGATTGATGGCGTCTGCACAGGGACGGGGAAGGAGTGCTTTGATCAGGGTGTGTCTCTCCGTACACAGAGCTGATCCGCATCTGATCTCGTCTAGTGTAGGTGACAAAATGCATATGGCTGCTGCCCACATGTCGGAGGGGGCGTGGGTTAGCTTCGTTTTCCTCAATCAGAGCCATTAGTGGGAAAGTCGGGAAAAAGGGGGAGAAAATGCATAAACAAACATATATATATATATATATATATATATATATATATATATATATATATATATATATATATATATATATATATATATATATAAACCTCAGACTGGGACCACAGTTCACCATGCATCATGGCGACAATGACCTGAAGCACACAGCCAAAACTACACTGGACTGAGTTTAGGGCAAGTCGTCTCTGAATGTCAGCAAATGGTCGACTTAAACCTCATTGAACTTTTGTGGAAAGACCTTAAGATAGCAGTTCACAGACATTCACCATCCAATCTGATGAAGCTTAAGAGCATGTGCCATAAAGAATGGGATAAACTGCACAAATCCAGGGTTAGGGTCTGCAAAGCTTATAGAGATACATCCCGGAAGGCTGTCAGCTGTAGTTGCTGCCAGTTTGCAAGGCACTAGCTTTGGCTGCTATAGCGTCTCATGAAATCTATGTACAGGAGGAGAAAGTGGTGCTGTACGTCTGTCTGACTAAATATATAATAGAGAATTAACAGCTTAACATACACAAGTTCTCTGAAACACCTTTTAGAGCAGTGGTCCCCAACCTTTTTTGCACCACGGACCGGTTTCATATAAGATATAATTTCACGGACTGGCAGGGGTGGGGGGGATTTAAAAAAAGAACTATACTACTCACAAATGAGCTTTTTTTGCTGCAACGAGATGCTGCTCCCACTTAGGGGTGATTAGAAACAGTAACACCTGTAAAAAGTAGTGTTTTCATTGCTGATGTATTGATCTCTAATTATTTATTCTTTCTGTGTGGCCCGGTAATAAATGACCCATGGACCGGTACTGGTCCATGGCCCGGTGGTTGGGGACCACTGTTTTAGAGGACTGCATCAAATGGTTAGCCTTTTTCTGAAGCATACACAAACGAATAATTCAGTTTGGCTGCTCCCGTTAGGTGTCGCCACAGCAGGTCATTCGTCTGCATGTTTCATTTGACCCAGTTTTAACACCGGACGCTTTTTCTAAAGCATCCTTTCTGTATATACAGATCTGAGATCAGCACCTAGAGTCACTGATGTGTGTCCTACCAATGGATAGGTTCACATACAGTCATGAGTCCAGGATTCGAACCTCCAGTACTGTAGCTCTCTAAATATCAAGAGTTGTTGTTCTGTGTTGTGGATTAGAGCGTCAAGTGGTCACACGTCACGTCACTACACAGTCATGGCTTTGCAGTGGTCAGCTGCACAGATGGGTCAGCTTTCTCCAGTGCCCTAATTAATTAGGTGTTGATCTGAGATGCACTGTCGCCTCACAGCAAAAAAGGTCTTGGGTTCTGTTCCCAGGTGGAGCGGCCCAGGGTCTTTCTGTGTGGAGTTTGCATGTTCTCCCCATGTCTGTGGGTTTCCTCCAGGAGCTCTTGTTTACTCCCACAGTCCAAAGACATGCAGTCAGGTTAATTAGAGATACAAAATTGTCCATGACTGTGTTTGGTTACATTCATGACAGGACAGGTAGATACTCATTACACAAGATTCATCAGTTCAAGTTTAATGTCAAAGTGTGTAAAACATGACATTAAAATCCTAATAAACAAACAAACACCGTCGTGGCTTTGCAGTGGTCGGCTGCACAGGTGGGTCAGCTTTCTCCAGTGCCCTCCGTCTCATATCGCCTGATAGTGCGAAACCCCTTATTAATTAGGTGTTGATCTGAGATGCACTGTCACCTCACAGCAAAAAGGCTTGGGTTCTGTTCCCAGGTGGAGCGGCCCAGGGTCTTTCTGTGTGGAGTTTGCATGTTCTCCCTGTGTCTGAGCTGGTTTCCTTCAGGAGCCCTCGTTTCTTCCCACAGTCCAAAGACACACAAGTGAGGTGAATTGGAGATACAGAATTGTCCATGACTGTGTTTGACATTAAAACTTGAACTGATGAATCTTGTGTAACCAGTAACTACCTGTCCTGTCATGAGTGTTACCAAAGTGTGTAAACAAGGTTAAAATCCTAATAAATAAATCATCTTATCTTAGCAATTGTAATGGAACCCATCGTTACCGACCCCTAGTAACACACGGTCACCACATGCATTCAGTCTTTATACTTTTGTTTACGGCCCCACACTGAACAAAGCAACTGCTTTTGTATTGCCAACAGTGAGCAGCTTTACAATTCCAGTCATATTTCAGCACAAGCTTCTGGATTCTAAGAGCTTATTTAAAGCTCATATTTCTGCAATGGTATCTTTTTGACTGTCATAATTATTATTATTATTATTATTATTGTTAGTAAGTACATGTCATATTATCTTACTTTAGGTCACTTTTGACATGTTACTCTTCTGAAAACGAGTCTTGTTGCTTTCAGTTCCGATTTCTATTGTGTCCATTGTTCTGAGGTTTGGATTGTTTCTGAACATCAAAGCTCTTAAACTCATGCAGACAGACTGTAAGCACATGCAAAAAATTCTTTCAGCTTCAGGCTTCCTGCACTTCTTAAAAACTCCTTTTTATAATGTGAAGGTTTCTAAAAAATAAAATACAAAGTGCGTTTGGAATCTACAGTTATTTCAGAGCATTAATAAAGTGTCTTTACCAGTAAAGATATCACGGTATTGATGAATCCTTGTCAACTAAACTGTTTGTCATTTCCACGTGTGGGAAAAGAGGACGGTGCAGGACAGCTAACCTCGTAGACGTGGGTCTTCCAAAGCAACATGGGAACCAGAGATTAATCCTCTGGTCACTGTCTCCATGTTTGTGTCTCCTGTAAAACATAAAAGCAAGTGTCAATAATTCGATCAGAAATCAAACCCTTAATAACGCGGTTTAAAAATCACAGTGAAAGGGGGATAATGCGCTAGCACTCCAGCACTGAGATCCCGAGCTCCTAAATTAGAATCTCGGCTCTGCTACCAGTCGGCTGGGCGCCCTGCAGTAGACAAAATTGGCCTCTAGTTTGCTGGGTGGAAAAGACCGGACTTATAAGGGGTGGGATTATCAACGCTGTGTAAGGACCTTGGTTGATCAGGGCACCCGTACAGAAGTAGCGAAGCGCAGAAATCGGGGCGTGGCTCTCCCTACACGAAGCCAACCTCACACGCGAATCCACTGAAGATCGGGAGAACAAGAAGGGATTGCTGGATCAAGTACACATTAGAGGGAGTGTGTGTCAGGCTAATATACACCCTCCTTGGACGCTGTCATGGTCCCCAGCAGTAGACTGGCTACGCTAAATTGGGAGAAAAGGGGGGGGGGGGGGGGGGGGGTTGCATTTAAATAAATAAAAAAAAATAATAATAACTGGAAAGACTGGGCGCTCAGTGGTGGCGCAGTGGTAAGAATGCTCTTGCCCACCACTGCTAAGATCTTAAGCTGTTTAGTTTAAATTTCAGTCTTCACAGAGACACTATTGGCTGTATCTGAGGGTGGGATGGTAAAACAGATTACTTGTTGCTAACACAATCCCTGCCTCAGCTGGCTGGCCAGGGAGCTTGCACTAGGGATGGTTGATTCACGGCTAGTCGTATGTGACTGATAGTAAGACTTCATCTCTGGTAGGTGAAAAGAAGTGGTCGGAGGGGTCTCATGATAGTCTGCGGATTTTCCGGTTAGGGTAGGTTTTGCAGTAGTGGAGGAATTGGGTATGACTAGGTTGAGAAAGAAAGGGGGGAAAAGCTACAAATTTGGTTTTCTCTGGTGTGAGAAGTCTACGGGTTGGTTTCCCAGACAGGGATTAAGGCTAGTCCAGGACTTCATTTTGCTTTAAATGGAGAATCTCCATTCAAAATTCTGTGTAGTCTAGGACTAGGCTTAATCCCTGTCTGTGAAACCAATCCTATATGTGCTTATTGTAGGTAATTTTATTTTTGTCCTAAAACTAATGCAGCAGGAAAAGCCGTCTCCTTCCAAACCGGTTCGAGCCAAGGTACAGTGCACTGGAGTCCATCTGTCCATCTCGAGTGTCCTTTTTCTTTTCTCTCTCTCTCATGTTCTTCCCTTCTCCTGGTGTGGAATGAATTTTTAATGCCTGTCTCACCTTTAGTTACCATGCATTACTGCTGTCTCTATTCATATGATAGTAGCATGATGATTAGACACCTAAGATCTGAATGATTTCAGTAAATGATACAAAAGTTTTTACTCCACACAATAATAAAAAGCAGCTCCTATATTAGTGTACACCGATCAGCCATAACATTAAAACCACCTCCTTGTTTCTACACTCACTGTCTATTTGATCAGCTCCACTTACCATATAGGAGCACTTTGTAGTTCTACAATTACTGACTGTAGTCCATCTGTTTCTCTGCACCTCACTGTCACTGCTGGATTGTGTGTAGTCCACCAACCAAATATATCTGTGGGCAGAGTCCTGTGACCACTGATGAAGGTCTAGAAGATGACCAACTCAAACAGCAGCAACAGATGAGCGATCGTCTCTGACTTTACATCTACAAGATGGACCAAGTAGGTAGGAGTGTCTAATAGAGTGGACAGTGAGTGGACACGGTATTTAAAAACTCCAGCAGCACTGCTGTGTCTGATCCACTCATACCAGCACAACACACACTAACACACCACCACCATGTCAGTGTCACTGCAGTGCTGAGAATGATCCACCACCTAAATAATACCTACTGTGTGGTGGTCCTGTGGGGTCCTGACCATTGAAGAACAGGGTAAAAGCAGGCTAAAAAGGTATGTAGAGAAATAGACGGACTACAGTCAGTAATTGTAGAACTACAAAGTGCTTCTATATGATGAGTGGAGCTGATAAAATGGACAGTGAGTGTAGAAACAAGGAGGTGGTGTTAATGTTATGGCTGATCAGTGTAGACATACAACCTACACAAGGCATGTAACAGTTTGTTATGCTAGCCCACCACCGCTGAGATCCGGGTTCAAATCTCATGTGCATTTATTAAATTTAGCAGAGGCTTTAATCCAGTCACTTAAAATTTTGACAGTATACAGTGCAGACACTTGAGGGCTGAAGGACTTGCTTAGGGGCCAACACTGGCAACCTGGCCTTAGAGCTACCACTCTGGTCTCAGCAGTGCTATCGGCTGGCCAGGCATCTACACAGACATGATTGACTACGTCTGAGAAAAGAGGGGTGACCTCAGCTTTGTGCTGGATTGGCCCGCTGTCCAGGGTGTCTAGGGTGTTCCTGCCTTGTATTTGAAGCGACCCTGACCTGTATGAAGTAAATTTAAAATAAAATGTATTGCAGTGAATAAAACAGCTACTATAGTAGGGGAAAAAATAATAATAAAAAATTTACACCATAGACAAAAGTATTGGTGATAAATCATTTGATAAACATGTGATTCATTAGTTACATAAGGGAAATACATGCTTCCAGGAAAAGTGCCAAGTAGATCAGCTTTATGATGGTGTTAATTCACATTTTTTCCTTTGTTGAATCTTTGAGAGTAAAGTTCAAAGTTCAAAGTTTAATTGTCATATGTACAGTAGGAAACGTGTTTCCCTGTACAATGAAATTCTTATTTTGCTGTCCACACATGATGTAACAAGGTACAAATAGATAATGATAAAATAAAGTCAAATTAAGAAATAAAAGTTAGATATAGTAAAAAAACACGCTGAGTATAAGTTATGTACATTGTGCAAGAAAAGAGCAGATATATTGCAATCGGTTATGAATAAAGGTATGTACATTGTGTAAAAAAAGAGCAGATATATTGTAATCAGTTATGAATAAAGGTATGTACAGTGTGCAAAACATGGGTAAAACAATATCAGCTCACCGCAACAGCGTGAAAGGTTCTCTTTGTCTCTCTCTCTCTCGTACAGAAGACAGTACGTCTGGTGGTGAACTACAGCCGCGGTCAGAAGGCGGTGGTGCGCGTGAGTCCGCTCGTACCCCTGCAGACCCTGGTGCCCACCATCTGTCAGAAGTGCGATTTCGATCCTGCACGCGTGCTGCTGCTCCGAGACGCCGTGAGCCAGCACGAACTGGACCCGCACAAGTCCGTGGCCGAGCTCAACATCCGCGAGCTCTACGTGCTCGACCAGAGACTAGGTAAGAACTAAACACACCCATGTGCACCATCACATCACCATCACAGTCTGATCTTTTCAATTTAAATCCACCTAACGTTCTACATTTTATTTCCAGCTCTGCGACCTAAAACTGTCTCCGCTCCTGTCCTTAATCACTCAGGTACTGCTCTAATAGCGTAGCTGCAGTCGCTAAGCCAGAACCTTTTGCTGCTTTTGTTTTTGGCTTGCTTTTTTAATGCTCATAGTTGTGCCGTTCAGTCTGCACACTGCACTAACTGCCTTTGCCGTAATTAGCATTTTAATTAATCCTAAAATGTTGTGTGTGCTGTTGCTGTCCTGACCACTCGTTTTAGATGCCAGTCTGTCATTCTTAGGTCATATAATGCAAACAAACAGAAGTATATTACCATAGATATGTGGACACCTGAACATAAGCAGGTTGAAACATCTCATTCCAAAACTTTGCCCAACTTTACCAGGCTTCTTTTTTATTAATAGACTTTCTACAAGAATTTCTGCTCATTGTTGCAGTCATGCACTAATATGAGGTGATGATGGTCAGCCTGAGGTCAGGCTGGAGTTCCTTCACATCCAACCAGTCAAGCCTTGCGCTGTTTACAGCGGAACAGTTATGATGGAACAGGAAATTAGAAGCATGTCTACATTTATATTTTCTGCATTTAGCCGACACTTTTATCCAAAGCAACTGCAATTGTGACCGTTTACAATCCAAGCAATTAAGGGTTAAGGGCCTTACTCATGGGCCCAACCAGTGGCAGTCTGGCAGGTATGGGCTTAAACCAGCAACCTTCCAATTACTGGTCCAGTACCTTAACCCCTAATCTACCACTTATCTAATCTGTTGATATCATCAATTTTATACACCTGTAAGCAGTGAGTGTGGCTAAAACACCTAAATTAGTCATTAGTAAGGGTGTTGATGTACATTTAGTCATGTAGTGTAGATTGTAAACAACGTGATGATGGTAGCTCAGTGTTTTGGCATGCTAAGTGGCCCTGTATTGAAGGGTTTTTCAAACTGTTTTTGCAAGCCACCCACATTTTGTCCATGATTTTTACCACAACCCAGGCAACACAAACAATGCATCAAAACGAAACACAAAACGAAATATACAGCGAGCAGCTGGGTTCGATCCCCAGGTGGGGCGGTCCGGGTCCTTTCTGTGTGGAGTTTGCATGTTCTCCCCGTGTCTGCGTGGATTTCCTCCCGGTGCTCCGGTTTCCTCTCACAGTCCAAAGACAAGCAAGTGAGGTAAATTGGAGATACAAAATTGTCCATGACTGTGTTTGATATAACCTTGTGAACTGATGAACCTTGTGATGAGTAAGTAAAACATGACGTTAAAATCCTAATAAACAAACAAACGAACAGCAGGCACTTGTAGCCTAGCGGTTAACATAGTGTTAAGCGGTTAAGGTACTGGACTAGTAATTGAAAGGTTGCTGGTTCATGCCCCACCACTGCGGGGTTGCCACTGTTGGACCCTTGAGCAAGGCCCTCAATTGCTTGCACAGTATACCGTCACAGTACTGTAAGCCGCTTTGGATAAAAGCATCTAAAATGTAAAATGTAATGTACTTAATTAATACAAACAGTGACAAACTGGTTCCACTGTGGTTTACAAGATGTAACGTAAATCCTGCACATGTGGGCGTTCGTGTACACGGTAATTTCGTGTTTATGTGCTTGTTAAAATTCTTTAATTTAATTATTCTTATTTTTTGGCTATTCATGCTTTAAAAACCCTGCAGGAAGTGTATGTTAAATTATGCATCAGCACCATCTACTGGATGATTACGGGTGTTACAATGCGACGTAGCTCTAATACACACTGTGCATCCAAGTCGCTTTGTTAAATCTAATGAATTTGTCACAGCGTGTTGAAAATAGACTTTTTTTTAATCCAGTCAGCTTCCAGTATGATACCAAAGCTTCACCGCAGCCCCTAAGCCTAGTGTCCATATCCCAAATAATTAGAGCATTTTTATGAAGCGGTAGAACAAAATCCTGCAACAATGCCATGATGCAGTGGTTAACCAAAACTATCATTTAAAGGAATGATTCCAACACCTTGAGGAAGCCATATCGGAAAGAATTGTGGCTGTTTTCAGATCAGACATGCTTTTTAAATACCCAGTAGTAATATCCTGTTTTATAACAATTTTGTGGCAGCGTACCGTTTTTATAGGAGCGTAGTTAATGCCGTAATGTAGTGGGTGAGAACAGTGGTAGCCTAGTGGGTAGAGCTTTGGGTATATACATCGGAAGATTGTTAGTCAAATCCAGGCTCTGCTATGTAGCAACTGTTGGGCCCTTGAGCAAGGTCCTTAACCCTGTCTGCTCCAGGGGCACTGTACAGTGGCTGACCCTGCACTCTGACTCCAGCTTCCAAACAAGCTGGGATATGTGGAAAAAAATCAATGTACTGTATATGTGTATATGTATATAGTTACATTTTTCATTTTAAGCATTTAGCAGATGCTTTTTTCCATAGCGACTTACATTATTGCAGAAAGCAATTGAGGGTTAAGGGCCTTGCTCAAGGGCCCACCAGTGGCAACCTGGCAGTGGTGGGGCTTGAACCAGCAACCTTCTGCTTACTTGTCCAGTACCTTAACCGCTAGGCTACAATATGACAAATAAAGGCATTATTCTTCTTTTAAATGTATTCAGTTCAAAAAATGACCTATCCTGCCATGAGAATGACCAATGTTTGACCATGGCGTTAAACAACAAACAAACGAACAAACAAAAACAGTTCAAAAAATGCATTTTCCCCCACATTAATGTACACATCGGTAGGGTCATAAAAATGTTGATTCCCTACAGTGGGGTCACTGGTTGAAAAAAGGTTAAGAAGCCCGAGTCTAACTTGAACCTGCACAATTTATGAACTGGCTAGCGGGTCATAGGTGCATTTAACACTTTTTATACAGGCTTTTTTATGATCAAAACACCAATTATAAGGGTGAGGGTTAAATCTTCTTTGAATCAAGCTATCAGCTCTTTGGGGCTGTTTTTAAAATGTGGAAGTCGATATGCTTCTGCTTTATTATTATAATTTTTTTTTTTGGCTGCATTTATTTGTGTTACAGAACTGAGCAGAACTTCTTGCTCTTTGTTGAATGAGCTCATTGTGGCCTGTGGTAAATATAAAGAGAAAGATAATGCTTTCCTGATAGTTGTTGTGCTTTGGTGGGTTTGCTTTAATCTTTCTAACCCTGATGATGTAACATATAACCAGTTCTTGTGTTAACAAACACTATGTTCATGTCTTGTTGTGTAGCTCATAATCTTTATTACTGGCATAAATGCATGTGTAAACAGGAGAGTCCAAAGATCACAGTCTACCATCAAACACTGTTATACTGATATAGAGCAATAACAAACTCTCCCTTCGACACGTGTACAGTAGTAAACTGCTTTTTTTATCTGCATGGTGCAGTTCATTTGGGGATCTGTATCATGCACAGAGTCACACACTGATCACCATTATAGTCCATATTTGTGCAAACGCTATTGATCATTGGGTTGGCTAGCGTGTTTTACCATTGTGCCACCTGAGCGCCCCTCAATTATATTTTTAATTTATTTATTTTAACATCCCCTTGTAAGCCAGTTACCCTATTTATTGCCCATTCTTGCATTACAGGTCTGACTTGCGCTTGTCGCTAGCAGCATGTTTATGTTGTTAACGTGAATGGACCAGACTAGATATGTGTGTCTCACTTTTAGCAACCTTAATGATGATAATAATAATCATTAGAGATGGTTTGTATATTTCAGTGGACTCTGTGCGCTCTGATGCTCCAAGTGCCAGTGGAGGTGAAAAGAAGGGCTTTCTGGGATTGTTCAAGTTCAACAGAGGAAAATCAAAGGTAAGGGAAGTAAAAAAATTCAGTAATTTGGTGCTGTGGTACAGTATGTGTATAATCTTGACAGAAAAAGCTGGTGCCGGGGTGGCGCTCACCACTGTGGAGATTTCAAGCTCTTGAGCCCAGGTCTTTCTGGTGCTACCAGCCTGGTCGGCACTTAACAGACACATTTGAAGGTATCTGAGGGAGGGAGGGTTTCTCCTCATTAATGCTGTAACAGCCACTCCTGCTGTTTGGTTTGAGGCACCAGTACGACTAGTGGAGAAAAACATAGAGTACATTGTGGCTTTCTGTACGCTGTATGGCTCTGAGAATCTGATGCTGGCTGGTGTAAAGAAGCAGAAGCAGTGACTGCATGTGTTGTGTGGGGTATTAGTCTGCGACTCTTCTCAGCCAGTATGAGGAATATAAGAGGGTTAAAATGAATCAAAAAAACATAAAAAGCTCGAGAAGCACTGTTCCGACTTCCGGAATAGGCTGGTTAGGAATAGCATTTCTCTATCTGCGTCCTGTTACACATACAGGTCTGGCTCTTATTTCTGCACCTTTTATTACTTGACAGTGAAATGTGAGTAAAGCACACACATTAGACAGGGATTAATGTGTATTGATAACGTTAGTAAACCCCAGCTGTTTCAGACAGATGAGCTGTACTCGGATGACATGGATCAGAATGATGGCAGGATTATGCACAACACATCCACTCGTGTTAATGTGAGTACTAACCCACTGTGTGTCTGGTCTAACATCTCGTGTGTCGCTATCACTGTCTCTGTCTCTGTTTCTGTCCTGTCATTACAAACGAATCACTGATTCCTTTCGGCTGCTCCCATTATGGGTCGCCATGCCAGATCATTGGGTCTGCATGTTTGATTTGGTACAGTTTTTATGCTGGACCTCCTTCATGAAACCAAGGGTGCACTGATATGTGTCCATGCAATGGCCAGGTTTGCGTACCACCATGCGCCTTCTGTATTTGTGAGACCAGCCCGGGACTTTGGTACTGCTGTTACATATAAATAGCAATACCAAAAACTATGGAAACAATTTTTAACCAAGCCAAAATAGAAACAATCCTTAATTACTTAAAACATTTTAATTGTAATTAAAAAATATATAAACAACATACTATAACAACATTTGATGAGATCTAAAGACTAATTAAAAAAAATACCTACAGTATGAATATAACCATTGTAACACAGTAAAATCTAAAGAAATCAATCAATTAAATAAATAAATAAATAAACCAGCAGTGTGGCTTTTACCCTTCCACCACACCAGCTCAACTGTCCTGACTGTCACTAAAAATAAATGGTTTAAAAAAGCAGTAGTAGAGCAAAGGGAGTTGCAAAAAACGTCTTGACTTTAATGGTCACAGACACGATAAATAATAATAATTATAAAAATAATAATAAATATTCATCAATTAATAAATAATTAAATTAGCTTTCTTAAACCAAAGTGTATGGCCCATTAAATATAAAAACGTTAAGAACCACTGTGTGCTGTTGCAAATCAGCAAGAAATCAAATGTTACCGACAATAATAAAAAACAGCACATGAACATTTGTTGATACTGAAGGTGTGATTCTCCTCAGGAGTGACGAGGATAGACGAGAGTAGAAACCGGTTTATTAGGGAGCGGCACAGGTACAGGTACAAGTCTGGGAGGCACAGATGGTCTGGGCATGTGCAGAGGAGGGATGAGAGTTCTATATGGGAGAAGGGTGCTGAGGAGAAGGAGGTGAAGGAGAACTTGTGAGTGTTTCATTGTTTGCATCCAGAACAAAAATAATGGCTTAAGAGCATTTATAGGTCCGAGATTTATCCTACTAACGTCTCACCTGAATATGAGTACATGTCAAATGTCCAAATGTTTATTTTTTTGTTTTTTTAATTGAACTCATGCTTAAACTCTGCCAAACCTGAGAGGTTTGTTACCCTTACTGAGCATTTGTTGGTCATTGGAGTGATACCGGTCCTGTTGAAAAAAAAAAAAAACACTCTTATTACCTGTTTTATAAACATTCTAATTAATTTAGTGGTTTAATGTTTTTTTTAATTGGACTATTGAAATCAGAGGTTCTTTCCAACCCAAACTCATTGTTTTTAAACTGTCCACGTTCATTGAGCTCCATCACCACCAGGTGTCAGTCTTTACTAATAATTCCGTACACACACACACACACACACACACACACACACACACACACACGGTCTGATGGAATTAGACCACATGAAACATCTTTATGCCGAATTAATAAATTAATAATAATTAATACATTTGCACTTTTGTGGTGGCAATAAACACTGTGTTCTGGTCAAACCATTATCATCTGATAATCAGCCTATAATATTTAAAACAAACTTTTGACCAATTGTAAGATCATTCAGACACAGAGAACCCACAGAGCTATCGACCTGGCTCAGTTGACTGTCTGTGAGAGGAAGGTTAACCCGGTGCCTTATTTCAGCTGCAGTTGGGGTTTCTGCTGCCTGGTCGAGGGTCGACCGCGTGAGAGATTCCCAGACAGCATTGTGACTCTCTGTATGTGATATGGCTCTTTATGTGACTCTGTCACTATCACTGTTTGTAGGTAGTCAACATCAAGACGAAAAAAAAGCCAAATTTGCTACAGACACTTCATATTCCTTACCCACTTCTCAAAACATGCAGAAGGTGAATTAGAAAGTCAAAATTATAAAAGAAAAATTTGTTTCTTTTGCATACTAACACTGACCAGTATGAAATACTGAGGGGAAAATTAATGAAATTAGTCTGTGCAGCAGACGTGCTTTAATATGAAGCACTTGGTTGTATTGAAACACACACACACACACTTTAAGATCTAATCTAACATCTAGACTGGAATTGTACACATCGTCTCCTGTTACTCCTGAAAGTGGAGTGAAACACAGTGTGTCCTTAAACACACTCTCTCTAACATTGTATAAGGACACTGAGCCTTCCATAGAACTGTCACCTTGTAGTGCACCACCCAACAAGTACCTCACCCAAAAAAGGCTAAATATAGACACAGAAAATAGACAACAAGGTGGCAGTGAAGGATTTCAATTCACATTCTACAGGTCTGCACACTGTCTGAGGTGTTTAGGTTTAAAACTCGGCTGCAAAGCTAGTGGTGCTGCTATTAATCAGGTGTTTTAGTTCCAGTCCAGCAACTGCTTTATAATAAGTAGATAAACCTCAAAAATCTTCAGCACATCCTTAAACCATCAGACAGAAATGACTTATTATTCAGATCATAATCAAAATCAGATTCTAATCAGATCATGATCAAAATTAGAATCATAATCACATAAAAATCAGATCAAAGTCAGATCTGAATCAAAATCAGGTAATAATCATCATCATAATTAGATTGTAATCAGATAACAGATAAACAAATCAAATTATAATCCAAATTTAGTAGTAGTAATCAGATACCAGTCAAAATCAGATCAATGTAAGATCATAGATTAATAATATTCATGTTAAAAAAAAAACTTTCCACAGTGCATCTGTTCTGTCTCCTGCCTGAGCCCCGCTGAACTCCAGAGTGCACAAACTCACACACACGCGCACACACACACACACACACACACACACACACACACACACACACACACACATATATGCACAGCCTGGAGTCTTGCATGCAGTGCATCAGTTTGCTCAAATTCACAATTTTTACTCTCTCTTGCATTCTCTCTCTCACACATGCATTTACCAGGACACACACAACACCAACATGTTCATGCGCTTTGAAGCGCTGCAATGAACTGGTGCCCTGTCCTGTTCCTGCCTTGCAAAAACTGGTAAGGCAGCATGAGAAGAATTACTGCCTTACCAGTAATTCTGTAGGACCTGATAACTTAAGTGTCTATGCATGTTTGCGTGAGTAAATGTTGTGTTTATTTTTCCTCAGGGTCCTTCCACGGTCAGTGGTGTGTATGTGGAGGCTCGTCCCAACACTCTAGGCCAATCACAATCAGCCATGAACCTCTCCAGGGTCTCTCCCAAAATCGAACCCAAAAAACGGCGCGCTCCCGCTGCTCCTCCGGTGCAGATCGAGACGCAGGCAAGCCAGACGCAGATACAGTACGATCCTGCACAGGCACCCCAGGTGAGAGTGCACGCACACTATACGTCATCAGCTTATGACAAGCCCCATGCACGTGTACTGAATAAATGAACCCTGAATATTGAATGGTGATTAAGATCATGCTACTGAAGGACCGAAAATACTACAGTGATACAAATCTCTCTACACATTAACTGTGTTAGCAATAAGTTCACTCAGTCTGTTGTACTTCTGCTCCTGACCTGGGTCCGCTTGGTCCATTTGAACTTGGTGAGTTTGGTGTTTTTGAGCATGTATGAAAGTAATGCAATTTCCATTACAGTACAAAACACATCAACAGGTTTCAAATCAGCAGGTATTTATATTTTATTAATTAAAAATATGTAATGTAGCGATCATGGCAGTGATGTAGAACAGTAATGGATAGAACATGAACACTGTGAGCAGAACCAGTTCAGCAGCAGTCAGCAGCAGTCAGCAGCAGTCAGCAGCAGTCAGTAGCAGTCAGTGTCGTTATTACAAAACAAATCGTGATGCTTCAAGATGAGCAGACGGTTGGATTACCATGAGATAACCTGCACGTGCCTCCAGGATGAAAATATTGTGTACAACAGAATAAAACTGGTTCTTTCTAGCAGATCACATGTCCTAATGGATAGACATAGACTAACAAGGTGGGGTCAGGACAAGTGTGTTTGTTCTTGGGTGCGTAAGTACAACGCTGTGATAGACGGGAACTGAAAAGAAAACGGAGTCGGTCGAAATGTTCTAGTCGGTGAACATGATGCCTTGCCAAGTAATTAAATCAGCTGGGTTTTAGGAGGAGCCTGATCAGCTTCCATCACTCATGCCACTGTTGCCCATTATTACTAGAAGCAGGGTGAAACAGCCATGTTTGGAACAACCGTTTGTGCTGTGTGTATTATAAACATTTCCTCTCTGTACCATACCTGGTTAATACCTACCTGTAGCTGCTCATAACAAGTTTTTATAGCCTGTATGAAACACGGTTGTCTCATTGCAGTTGAATATGTTGTTCAGGTCATGTTCCCAAGTTCATTTTTGGAATTTGCTGCAGCGCTCAGGTAACTCATTGGTCTATTAGTCTATCCCACCACCGGTGAGATCCAGACTTTGGAGCTCAGCCGTGCTACCGGCAAGACGGGCGTCTACACAGACATGGCTATGTCTAAGAAGGACAGTAATCCTGGGAATAAGGCCTACGGCACCCCTAAACAGGAATTATGGTTGATAAAAGTGCAATGAAATGCACTCTTGCCATTGAACTAATTGAGGATGTACATTCTCAATCTCTTAGACAGCACTGGGGTTCAAGTTTGGTTCATTTTTCTTTGCAAACCATTTTATTTCCCACAACTGTTCTTCAGATGGACTATTAAGACCGGACTATCAAGGCTATGCAACATCAGGCTTGAGATGGTTTGTGTTTTCTGTTTTGCTTTGCCATCTTGTTGAAACATCCAGGTTAGGACTTTTGGATAATCACTGGTTAAGAAATGCTTTCCTAAGAAGTGACAAACCTCACACCTTTCTTATAAGGGAATAGGCTCTGACTAAATGCTCATTCCATACTGGACAAGCATGGCGTCATTTCTTTTTCTTTTATGCATTCTTTCCTCATAGCCAATCCACTGCTAGGGACCCCGATGATATCCAAGGAGGGTGTTTGCAGTCTACCAACCTCTTCTTTTTTTCCCCACTTCTCCCCCAATTTTCTCCCCTAATCTAGTCGTGTCCAATTACCCTGATTGTGTCCTCTATACTGATTCGACCCTTCACCGCTGACTGAGGACGCCTCTCAACTGACATGCGCCCCCTCTGGCACGTACAGTCAGTACAGACTGCATTTTTCACCTGCACGAGTCGAGGTCATATACCGACGGGCACTGTGTACGGAGGGCCACACCCCGTCAGCATTAATCGTCAGCCCTGTGCAGGCGCCATCAGTCAGCCAGCAGGGGCCGCAGTTGCACCAGTTATGAGGACCTGTGATCCGACTTTTTACCCCTAACCACGAACAACAGCCAATCGTTGCTCATGCTGCCGCCCAGCCCAGTCGGAAGGCAGAGCTGAGATTTGATACGATGTATTCGAAACCCCAACTCTTCGATTTCCAGAAGGGAACCCCGGACATCATTTCTTAAGGATGGTTTTATAAGTTCTGATCTGTTTTTTTGTAGTAAATGAGGAGTGATTACGAGGGACAGGAGGGGAACGCTGAGGATGTTGGGCCGGAGTTAGGGGTGACTCTCTCGTCTTCTTTGTGCTGAGCTGTGGAAGAAATGGCTTTCTGTTTTCTGTTTTTATTTGCACTTCACAAGCTGTCCAGTCTTTTCTGGAATCACGGTCTGCAGTTTATTTTAGCTTTGTGTTTTCAATGATTAAATATCATTTTTGGTGGATTCAGACTTGTGGAACTTTTTCTATATTCGAATGAAAACTTCTCTCTGTTGCAACCCCCCACCACTATGCTCACACACACACACACACACACACCACTACCACCACTACCACCTCCTTTCCCTTTTCCTCTCCTCTGTACTGAGGTTTTGTTATAGCTGCATACTTGTAGATTTGGGGTGAAGGGGTCGGGTGTGTGTGTGCTGCCAGCAAGAATGTGTACATTAAATGTGCTTACAGCTGGAAGGTGTGGATTTAGGGGGGGTTGGGGGTTAGTATGTAGTTCAGTATGAACTTTACCTCAGAAAAACCGGCCCACAAAACCAGCTGAGCGCAGTGGAATAGCTGTTCCTGTGTACCGAGGACCAGACAACACAGCTTGATCATCTGTATTATAGAAATACTTCACGCTATACTAGTGACTGAAAGATTCATTCATCCATTCACCCACCCATTCATTTCTCCATTAATTCATTGGTTCATTTATTCATCCATCCATCCATCCATTCACTCATCCATCCATCTGTTCATTCATTCTCCCATTAAATTATCCAACCATTCATTCATACATTCATTTATCTATGCATTTATTTATTCATACATTTATTAACCCATGCATTCACTCATACATTCATTCATCCATTTGTGCATTTCTTCATTCATCCATGCATCCATCTATTTGTTCATTCATTCATACACTCCTCCATGCATGTAGTAATACATAAATGAATAGATGAATGTATGAATAAAGGCATGAATGAATGTATCAATTTATTCATCTGTTCATCCATTAATTAATTCATTCATGCATTTCTTCATCCATTCATTCATTTCAGCATTTCTGCATCCATTCATTCATCTGTTCATTCAGTCATGCATTTCATCATCATTCATTCATTCATTTCTGCATTTCTTCATCCATTCATTCATTTCTGCATCCATGCATTCATCCGTTCTCTCATTCATGCATTTCCTCATTCATTCATTCATTTCTGCATCTATTCATTCATCTGTTCATTCATTCATGCATTTCCTCATCCATTCATTCATCTGTTCATTCAGTCATGCATTTCATCATTCATTCATTCATTTCTGCATTTCTGCATCCATGCATTCATCTGTTCATTCATTCATGCATTTCCTCATCCATTCATTCATCTGTTCATTCAGTCATGCATTTCATCATTCATTCATTCATTTCTGCATTTCTGCATCCATGCATTCATCTGTTCATTCATTCATGCATTTCCTCATCCATTCATTCATCTGTTCATTCAGTCATGCATTTCATCATTCATTCATTCATTTCTGCATTTCTGCATTCATCCGTTCATTCATTCATGCATTTCCTCATTCATTTATTCATTTATTCATTCATGCATTAATTCATCTGTTTGTTCACTTATGTATTTCTTTATCCATTTATTCATTCATCCATTCATTCATCTGTTCATTCATTCATTCATTTCATGTTCATGCATTTATTCATTCATTCATCTGTTTGTTCACTTATGTATTTCTTCATCCATTTATCGTTCATTCACCCATTAATTTAACCATTTATTCATTTATTTCTGCAACCACTTGTAATTTTTTAAAATTGCAATATTTTTTATGTTCCTCCACAATCACCCGACCTAAACCACATCCTGCATGTCTGGGGGCACTTGAAGACAGAAAGCCAAACATATACAGGGGTTGGACAATGAAACTGAAACACCTGTCATTTTAATGTGGGAGGTTTCATGGCTAAATTGGACCAGTCTGGTGGCCAATCTGCTCTTACTGGTGCAATGTGAAATTAATGAAGAGTGTGAAGGTTCAATTAGCAGGGTAAGAGCACAGTTTTGCTCAAAATATTGCAATGCACACAACATTATGGGTGACATACCAGAGTTCAAAAGAGGACAAATTGTTGGTGCACGTCTTGCTGGCGCATCTGTGACCAAGACAGCAAGTCTTTGTGATGTATCAAGAGCCACGGTATCCAGGGTAATGTCAGCATACCACCAAGAAGGACAAACCACATCCAACAGGATTAACTGTGGACGCAAGAGGAAGCTGTCTGAAAGGGATGTTCGGGTGCTAACCCGGATTGTATCCAAAAAACATAAAACCACGGCTGCCCAAATCACAGCAGAATTAAATGTGCACCTCAACTCTCCTGTTTCCACCAGAACTGTCCGTCGGGAGCTCCACAGGGTCAATATACACGGCCGGGCTGCTATAGCCAAACCTTTGGTCACTCGTGCCAATGCCAAACGTCGGTTTCAATGGTGCAAGGAGCGCAAATCTTGGGCTGTGGACAATGTGAAACATGTATTGTTCTCTGATGAGTCCACCTTTACTGTTTTCCCCACATCCGGGAGAGTTACGGTGTGGAGAAGCCCCAAAGAAGCGTACCACCCAGACTGTTGCATGCCCAGAGTGAAGCATGGGGGTGGATCAGTGATGGTTTGGGCTGCCATATCATGGCATTCCCTTGGCCCAATACTTGTGCTAGATGGGCGCGTCACTGCCAAGGACTACCGAACCATTCTGGAGGACCATGTGCATCCAATGGTTCAAACATTGTATCCTGAAGGCGGTGCCGTGTATCAGGATGACAATGCACCAATACACACAGCAAGACTGGTGAAAGATTGGTTTGATGAACATGAAAGTGAAGTTGAACATCTCCCATGGCCTGCACAGTCACCAGATCTAAATATTATTGAGCCACTTTGGGGTGTTTTGGAGAAGCGAGTCAGGAAACGTTTTTCTCCACCAGCATCACGTAGTGACCTGGCCACTATCCTGCAAGAAGAATGGCTTAAAATCCCTCTGACCACTGTGCAGGACTTGTATATGTCATTTCCAAGACGAATTGACGCTGTATTGGCCGCAAAAGGAGGCCCTACACCATACTAATAAATTATTGTGGTCTAAAACCAGGTGTTTCAGTTTCATTGTCCAACCCCTGTACATTCAGTAACAATCACGTCATGTATGCATGGCCAGTGACAGCCACTAAAACAATGCCTCCTGTAGAACTGTTAATGATCGAAACACCACATCTATACTATATACGTCCACGTTCTTTATCATTTTCATATGAAAACCTGTTCCTAATTATTGTATTTGGAAAATTGGAACAAAACAGAAGAGCACTGTACCCATCCTCCTCCTGTCAGTATGATTTCATGCTATGGGTTTGTCCTGGAACAAAAGCATGTATGTTTTTCCATTAAGGTCATTTCAGTTCATTAGCACTCCAGTATGCACATACAGCTACACAAACCACTTCCTTTGTCCATACAATGGTGCTGGGAGGGTGGCATTCAGTCCAATTCACCTTTAACCCCCTATATGTGCCTGTGGAGGCTCTAGGGCTGTTTTTACACCTGCCTCATTGTGTTGTACCCAAGTCTGTTTGGATTGCAAAATCGCCACAATTGGAAATGCCTGAAAACAGTTTTAAACCCGGGTTCGCTTCTTGTGTTCTTAGAATTGAGTGTCAGAAGTTTGCTTTAAGTGACCTCGAACCATGCTGCGTGTGAAAGCAAGCCTTTCCAAGCTCGGTGTGTCGCACAGGTTACAATACAGTCAGTTTAGGTTTACGCTGGCGGAAAACAGACTGCAGTTATCAGCAGGTAAAACGCAGAGACCAAATATTAATACACGTGGTGCAAACAGGGAAATCAACACAGAACTCAAAGCGTTTAATGAATTCAGTTCGTATGTATCCTTCACCTGAATGCTTCAACAAGTAAACTATGCATCTAATAAATGTGCATTAAACGATCAGTAATTAGAAACCTACGTGTGGTGCAGCACATTAGTACACTTACCCACCAGTGCAAAGAGCTCGAGCTGCTGTGTTGGAGTCTCATCTACCACTGCTGGCCAGAAACTCAACAGACACAGTTCATCAAGTCTGAATGTTGGATCCTTTGATTTCTGAGGGTTTCTCCTCATTGCCTTTACAAAAGCGACTCTTAGGGTGTATTTGAAAACCTAGTGCACTCTCTACATAGACAGCATTTTACATCATCCTGCGCTCGCTCACGAGAAGTAGGCTGTGCGAAATCCTAGATGCCTTAATATGCTCACTAGTAAGGTATCTTAAAATTTCAACGCTATTTTGACTCAAGAACACGAGTGAGCATCTGACTCTGCCTGTGCAATGAAGGCTATCCCAGCATTCAGCGATTAAATTACAATATGGCGGACGGTGCGGAGAAACAATCGAGTTATTTTCAAACGTAAATAAATTATTATTGATTTTTAATTTATATAAAATTGTACAAGTGTTTTTATTTGCAAATTAGGGCTTTTCAGCAAATGTAACTGTTTTCGCTACATGGAGGGAGATATTAGTTGACATGCTAGCGCGTTGTGCCACCCCATCTTATTGGTTTGAATGGCATGAGGATAACTGTGTTAGCTTAGTTAGCGAAAACTGATGGAATCACTGTCTGAGTAGCATGTTTGAATAAACCTGCCTTATTAGTCAATGACTTATTAGAATCCTCTCTACTGAGGCAGCTGCCTATGTAGACAGCAAGGCAGCTCACTAGATTTTCGAACACACCCTTACTGTCTATTCCGGCTGTTGGCATGAGTAGTGGAGAAATGCAGAGAGTATAGCATGACTCTCTGTAGGAATCCACCGCTGGATGGTGTAAAAGAAGCATCCAGCTACCTAACACAGTAGCTGGATGCTTAGAGGAGGCAAGTGCTGGTCTGCGGACTTGGGAAACTGGAAATGATTAGATTGGAAGGAATAGATGGGAAAGGGAAGATTGACCTTGTATTTGTTATTTTGTAAGGAACAGCAGGAGATCAAACAACAGACTGTAAACTTCTCCCATCGGATGCCAAACCACTTATATTTGGCTACATTCAAAATATGTGGCAAACAGAATGGAACACACAATGAGAGAATGAACTTCATGGAATATGTCCTGTCATTTTCACCAAAGTAAAAATACAACCAGAGAAATGTATTGATCAAGTTCGTCTCCACTCAGGTTATGATTAGACAATTATGTAAAAATTGCATTGGGCTTCGTCTCAAATCTCCATCTTTTCCATCCCCTGTAGACAAAACCAGCCTCACCAAAACTGGATAACCAGTTGAAGAAGCGAAAGGCCCCGGCACCTCCACCCTCTACAGCCCCCAGCACCCCCTCATCAATCCCTGCAATGCCCATTGTCCGGGTTCTTAGTGCTACTGTGCCAACTGACGACTCCATGTCCGACCTGAGCCACAGCATCGAGGACTCGGAGCCCACTCCCTCCATCTGCAGCAGCTCCAGCAGTGATTATGCAGCTGAATCTAGCAGCCTGGCTGAGGAACCCATGCCCAGACCTGCTGCGTTTGAGCTGGAGCCTGAGCTGGAGATTGAGCCAGAGCCCAAGATTAAGCCTGAGCCCAAGCTGGTTATTCTAAAGGCAGCACCTTTACCAGAAGCAGTTCCTGAACCGCCTCCTCAGCCGGTGCCCAGAACCGTGGTGAAACGAGAGCCTGAGGAGACCGAATCAGCACTGGAACTCAAAATGGACGAGGTGGAGAACAACCGTCACAGTGCAATAGGTACGTACATGGACTTGATTCTCTTTTCTTTATAGGTGTCTGCTGGTAAAAGAGCTAACTTCTGTAAGTCTGTGTTTACATTTTACTCTTATAGGGCAGTTGTTGCCTAGTGATTGAGGTACTGTACAAGTAATCAGAAGGTCGCTGGTTCAAGCCCCACCACTGCCAGGTTGCTGCTGTTGGGCCCTTGAGCAAGGCCCTTAACCCTATGCTCAGACTGTATACTTTGGATAAAGGCAACTGCTAAATACCAAAAATGTAAACTCTTACCTATGGTTTACCAGTATGAGCATGTGCTCAGCAGTATGAGATGGCTCAGTACCAGTATGAGATGGCTCAGCACTCATTGTTATTCCTGATCAGGAATAATGGCCCGAAGTCATTAATAAAGATGAGAGAATGAGTAAATGGTAGGCATAGGCACGTTGCCTAGGCATGTATTCAAGGTGCAGTTGGCAGGGTAACACTTCATCTGTAGCACCACCTTACCCCGTATGAAACTGACACAACCAGAGCAAAAGCACTTACGCTGCAGATCATGTGAATGCAGCCTTAGAATAAGGGCGCATTCACATGCGAAAAGGCAAAACCGCAAGAATCAGCTCAGAGTGCGAATATGGGACGAATCTCTTTCACTTTTAAACTTGTGTTATCGCTCGGGGTGCTGAGAAATTGTGAGAATCGGCTTTTCCAAGAGAGTCGAAAATGCTTATCGCAAAAAAAAAGCTTAATGTGACTATGTATTAAAAGAACAATACAGGAACACTACACCTCTCTTAATTATTACTGGTTACAAGTAATAGTCTCTCCACTAATGAAATTCCTCGCTTTCAATACAAGAAGTCATGTTAAGATTTGTTCACGTTAATCGTTGTTCGTACTGCCTGAGTCGCTTTTATCACATCATATCAAACAGTTCGTCACATTGGAGGCGCTTTGAAAAGGTCAGCATCAAACTGGGTCAGAATTGAATCAGATGAACAATGGCACATCCAGCACAAAAGTGGTTTTGTCACTTCTCATGTGAATACGCCCTAGGCTACGTTGAGTTGAGTATCCCCATTATATCTGACCCCAGCTCCTTAGAAGCGGGAATTGGCTTTGTGCAAGGCTGATATGGGTGTTGGACATTTTCTTTAATAATCTGAAATAAATTTGCGATCACTTTTAAGCACCGCTGTCTAATAATAAAGAAGCAAGCTCGTAGAAGACTTGTGGATTACATTTACATTTTCAGCATTTAGCAGATGCTTCTATCCAAAGCGACTTACAGTACTGTGACAGTATACAGTCTAAGCAATTGAGGGTTAAGAGCTTGCTCAAGGACCCAACAGTGGCAACCTGGCAGTGGTGGGGCTTGAACCAGTATACTTTTGATTACTAGTAACCGCTAGGCTACTACTGGAGAAGAGACTTGTTGATTCATTGCATTTGTTTTTGTCATGTCGTCGGTCTTCATCAGTCTTGACTCGGAGCAGAATTTTACTCCAGCAGGTTGGAGCCTGTTCACAGACTCCATGAGAGAGAGAGAGAGAGAGAGAGAGAGAGGTCAGCCAGAAGACAACATTGTGCAATTGGCAGAGCTGACATGGGTCCAAAAATGCCACCCAAACTCTCTCTGGTCCCAACTTATACTGGGCAACTGTACATTCCCAGGTGCACTGGCAATAACATGCTGTTCCATCAACTTCTGAACCCGTGAAGCACATCTTGTAGTCCACGCGTGTCAAATAATTCCACGAAATCTTTGGACATGAGTGGTTTCCAAATGCACACAGCTTGTAAACATACACTGTACAAAATGCAGACATCAGACCATCAGCAAGTTGCAACTTATAATCTGATCTCATGTGCATTTTTATGACACCCCCCTCCCCTCAAGGTTTTCTAGGAATAAGTGGTCCAGGAAAGTTTCCTACAAGGTTTTAAAATGTGTCTGTGAAAGTCATTGACTCCCGAATTATGTTCCAGTTTATTCGAAAGGGGTTTAAATTGAGGTCACGGCTCAAGTACACACCAGATTCTTCAAACCATGTTTATATATATATAACCATGCCATGCTAGAACATAAAGGGTCTTTCCCCAAACCGTTGCCAAAAAGTTTAATGCATATCATTTATGACCTGCTCTGACTATCTCCAGTCTTCAGAGCTTCATAGTGGCTCAGCTGAGCTATCATCCAGCTTGTGTTTGCAGACCCTACTGCTGTACACCGATCAGCCATAACATTAAAACCACCTCCTTGTTTCTACACTCACTGTCCATTTTATCAGCTCCACTTACCATATAGAAGCACTTTGTAGTTCTACAATTACTGACTGTAGTCCATCTGTTTCTCTACATACTGTTTTAGCCTGCTTTCACCCTGTTCTTCAATGGTCAGGACCACCACAGAGCAGGTATTATTTAGATGGTGGATGATTCTCAGCACTGCAGTGACTGACATGGTGGTGGTGTGTAAGTGTGTGTTGTGCTGGTATGAATGGATCAGACACAGCAGCGCTGCTGGAGTTTTTAAATACCATGTCCACTCACTGTCCACTCTATTAGACACTCCTACCTAGTTGGTCCATCTTGTAGATGTAAAGTCAGAGACAATCGCTCATCTGTTGATGCTGTTTGAGTTGGTCATCTTTGAAATCTTAATCAGTGGTCACAGGATGCTGCCCACAGGGCGCTGTTGGCTGGATGTTTTTGGTTGGTGGACTACTCTCAGTCCAGTAGTGACAGTGAGGTGTTTAAAAACTCTATCAGCACTGCTGTGTCTGATCCACTCATACCAGCACAACACACACTAACACACGACCGCCATGCCATTGTCACTGCAGTGCTGAGAATGATCCACCACCCAAATAATATCTGCTCTGTAGTGGTCCTGTGGGGTCCTGATCATTGGAGAACAGCATGAAAGGGGGCAAACAAAGCATGCAGAGAAACAGATGGACTACAGTCAGTAATTGTAGAACTACAAAGTGCTTCTATGTGGTAAGTGGAGCTGATAAAGTGGACAGTGTGTGTAGAAACAAGGATGTGGTTGATTACAGAGTACATTCTCAACATGCTGTCTTATAATCATCTACATTTTCTGTGCTGTACAGAATCTAAAGAACATCACTGGTGGAACCATGCAGCTGCTTTTTTATTTAAATAACAATAATGGGAAAAAAAATCCAGGCATTACAGATCTAGACATTATTAACATCCTCATAATTTCAACAAATGTTCGTTTTCTTATCCATCTAAGTGACACATGTTCTCATTAAAAGCAGCTTTGTTCTCTTAACACTTCATGATTTTAAAAGTGTGATAAAACACTAGGCTGTGCGTCACCTGGACCAGTTCTTATCTGTGCTTTGCTGACAGCAGGTAAATCCATCATTTTAATCTCTTGTTCCTCCCACATAGCATCTCAGCCCCGAGGGCAGAGTCATGTCCAACTGACTCTGAACGTTCACTCCGAACACTGCTGACTAACCATGGCTGAGTGCTGATGGATGAACTCCAGAGAATTTAAACAGCACTGTGTTAGTCTTTACTGCCTCGTCTTTAACACACCTTGACTTTTGGTCTCGTCTGTGGGTTTGTGTTGTGTAAGTGCACAAGCTGTTGTCTTCAATATATAATCCATTTTGGTCTTTTAAATTCTTATGACTGGGGATTTTACATTTACATTTATAGCATTTAGCAGACGCTTTTATCCAAAGCGACTTACACAGTGAGCGGAACACAATGAGCAATTGAGGGTTAAGGGCCTTGCTCAGGGACCCAACAGTGGCAACTTGGTGGTGGCGGGGCTTGAACCGGCAACCTTTTGTTTACTAGTCCAGTACCTTAACCACTGAGCTATCACCGGCCCGATTTAGAATCCACTTCCATGCCTGAGATCTGAATTGACTCTGAGGTTTGAGGATAGAAGCAATTCTTAAGCATAAGAATCGATTCAACTCTGAAGCTTAAGAAAAAATTTGACAAAATTGACTTTGAAGCCTTAGAAAGCTTAAGAATAGAATAGGCTTTGATGCTTAATAAATACATTGACTCTGAAGCTTAAGAATGAAATTGACTAAAACTTGAGAATACAATAGACACTGACGCTTGAGAATAGAATAGACTCTGAAGCTTATGAATTAACTTGACTCTGAAGTTTCAAAATGGAATTGACTAAAGCTTTAGAATAGAATTGACTTTGAAGCTTGAAAATAGAATAGACTTTAAAGCTTGAGAGTAGAATCGACTGAAGCGTAATAATGGAATTGACACTGAAGCTTAAGAATGAAATTGACTCTGAAGCTTGAAAATAGAATTGACTCTGAAGCTTAAAATTGGAATTGACTCTGAAGCTTAAAGGAATTGACCTAACGCTTAAAAATAGAATGGACTCTAAAGGATGTTCAGGTGGAGCAGTGGTAAAATATGCTAGCACACCAGAGCTGGGATTTCGAATACATCGTATTGAATCTAAGTTCAGACATCCGGCTGGGCTGGGCAGCTACATGAACAATGATTGGCTGTTGTTCACAGGGTTCCTCATAACTGGTGCAATTACAACCTCTGCTGGCTAATTGATGGCGCCTGCACAGAGTTGAGGGATGATGCTGATCAGGGTGTGGCTCTCAGTGCACAAGGCTGATCCGCATATGAACTCACCTCATGCAGGTGAAAAGATGCAGTCGGTACTGCACACCTGTTGGAGGGAACGTGTCAGTTGCGAAGCTCCTCAGTCAGTAGTGGAGGGTTGTATTGGTGGAGGTGAAGCGTAACGCAATCAGGGTAATTTAATATGACTAGATTAGGGGAGAAAATAGGGAGGGAAATTGGAGAGAGAAAAAAGAATTGACTATAGCTTAGAAGTGGAATTGACTGTAAAGCATGAGATAGAATAGACTAAAACTTAAGTCTAATCGACTGAAGCATAACAATGGAATTGTCTCTAAAGCTTAAGAATGGAATTGACTCAAGCTTAAGAATGGAATTGACTCTGGAGCTTAAGAATTGAATTGGTTCTGAAGCTTAAGAATGGAATTGGTTCTGAAGCTTAAAAATGGAATTGACTCTGGAGCTTAAGAATGGAATTGTCTGAAGCTTAAGAATAGAATAGAGCTTAAGAATTGAATTGGTTCTGAAGCTTAAAAATGGAATTGACTGGAGCTTAAGAATGGAATTATCTGAAGCTTAAGAATGGAATTATCTGAAGCTTAAGAATAGAATCGAGCTTAAGAATTGAACTGGTTCTGAAGCTTAAAAATGGAATTGACTCTGGAGCTTAAGAATGGAATTGTCTGAAGCTTAAGAATTGAATCGAGCTTAATAATTGAATTGACTCTGAAGCTTAAGAATGGAATTGACTCTGAAGCTTAAGAATGGAATTGACTCTGAAGCTTAATAATTGAATTGACTCTGAAGCTTAAGAATGGAATTGACTGGAGCTTAAGAATTGAATTGATTTTGAAGCTTAAGAATGGAATTGACTCTGGAGCTTCAGGATAGAATAAACTCTGAAGCTTAGTATAGGATTGACTCTGAAGCTTAAATTATTTGACTAAAGCTTGAAAATAGAATCAACTCTGAAGCTTTAGAATGGAATCGACTCTGAGTCTAAACAATGGAATTGACTCTAAAGCTTGAAAACAGAATCGACTCTAAAGCTTAAAGAAATTGACTAAAGCTTGAGAATAGAATTGGCTCCGAGTCTAATGAATGGAATTGACTCTAAAGCTTGAGAATCGAATCAACTCGGAGGCCTTAAAATCAGGTTCGCTTCATAATTTACAGAGTTAACCCAATTAAGTTGCTTCATTGAATCGAAATGCATCAAAACGTGTCAGTTTCAGCTTGAACCTAGGAAGCATTTAAACAGCAGATCTTAAATCTGTCTCACTGAAAGAGTTTTGAAATCTCCAAAAAAGTCACGGACCCACCATCACCCTGACCGGTCGAAGAGGTTAGTGTAAATAAATGACTGAATGAATTGATAAGTATGAAAATGAGCTAAAACATGCCACTGACCTCCATCTTTCTCTCCCTGTGTTTAGTTTGGATGCCCTTTTACCTCCCTGTCTCTCTCTCTCTTTTCATGTCAAAGTTAAAGCTAGCATAAAATGCTAAGCCGTATTCACCTGACACATGTTTATAAGAACAGGAGAAGGTCAGAGTGTCACTCATGTTCTGAGATTGTTGATACACACCACATGTTCTCTAGATTTCTGAGTTTAAACTGATTTTCCCCTCTGGACCTTTTTGTCATGATTTTGTTCTTCATCGTTCTGCTGAGGTTAAACCGTCCTGGCCAGTGAGTGGGTCAGGCTGCCCTCATCACTCCTGCCCTCATCATACGCTGCTCGTTAGAAAACGTGTGCTCACACACACATGAATAACGAATAGATTCTGTCTAGCAACTTGACATATCAGGAAGTGGCCCAGCTATGTTTCAGGCAGTCAGATGGGGGCAAATACTTTTTCACAGCATTGTGTACTGTACACTGTATGGCCAAAAGTACGCCAACACCTAACCATGAGCTTGTTTGACATCCTATGACAAAAGCATGGGCATACCAAGTCCTGTCTTTCTGCAAAATTTTGGAGTATGCTTCTGGGAATTTGCGTTCAGTCGACTTTCCAGTTCATCTCAAAAGTGCTCAGTGGAGTCTACCAGAGTTCCTCCACAACCCAGTTTTCTCCCCTAATCTAGTCTTATCCAATTACCCTGGTTGCACCTCGCTTCACCTCTACCAATACAACCCTCCCCTGCTGACTGAGGAGCTTCGCAACTGACACACGACCCCTCCGACACGACACCCTGATCAGCATTATTCCCCAACTCTGAGCAGGCGCCATCAATCAGCCAGCAGAGGTCATAATTGCACTAGTTATGAGGAACCCGGTCCGGCTCTCCCATCCCTGAACAACAGCCAATCGTTGGCTCCGGATAGCAGAGCTGAGATTCGATACGATGTATTAGAAATCCCAGCTCTGGTGCGCTAGCGTGTTTTACCGCTGCACCACCTGAGCGGCCCTACTGTCACAAAGTTGTTTATATTTATATATTAGGATTTTACCATCATGTTTTACTCATTTATGACAAGACAGGTAGTTACTGGTTACACAAGATTCATCAGTTCAAGTTTAATGTCAAACACAGTCATGGACAATTCTGTATCTTCAGTTCACCTCACTTGCACGTCTTTGGACTGTGGGAGGAAACCGGAGCTCCCGGAGGAAACCCATGCAGACATGGGAAGAACATGCAAACTCAAAACAGAAAGGACTCTGACCTCCCCGCCTGAGGATTGAACCCAGGACCTTCTTGCTGTGAGGCAACAGTGTGCTGCCCACCAAGCCAACGTGCCGCCATTGTCGCAAAGTTGGAGCATGTGATTGATTTTATGTTATTGATTTTATACACTTGGTTGCAGTAGGCCTGGCTAAAACACTTAAACTCAGAAATTAGAAGTGTCTATATACTTTTTTTTTTTTTTTATATGTATTCTCCCCTTTTTCTCCCTTTTTTAGCGCGTCCAATTGCCTTATTGCATCATGCTTCCTCTCCACCAATGCCGATCCCTGCTCTGATTGAGGAGAACGAAGCTAACCCACGCCCTCTCCGACACGTGGGCAGCATGCTGTATGCATCTTATCACTTAAAATTTGACAAGTGCAGTGCAGCTCAGCGTTGTGTACGGAGAGACACACCCTGAGAGCACTCCTTTCTCATCTCTGTGCAGGCGCCATCAATCAGCCAGCAGAGATCGTAATTGCACCAGTCATGAGAGAGAGACCCCATCCGGCTTAGTCCCGCCCATATCTGAACAACAGGCCAATCGTTATTCATGTGGCCGCTCAGCCTTAGCCGGCAGACTGCGCCACCTGAGCGGCCTGTGTCTATATACTTTTGACCATGCAGTGTGTTTCTGTGTTTCATACAGTGTGACCATACAGTGCGAGTCTGTCATCGTTTCATTCACACACATCACATCAAAGAAAAAACAGCTTCTTGATTTTTAAAACAGCTTTTTTTTTTTTTTTTTTTTTTTTTTTTTTTTTTTTTTTTTTTTTTTTTTTTTTTTTTTTTCCCTTCGTCCTTTTGTTTCCTCTATTTATTATTTCCCATTGCCTTTTTCTTTCCCTCTGTAGTTTACTGCTGCGCTCCTGTCCTGCTCCACTCCGGACGCCGGTGATCAGACCTGTTCCTCACTTCTCCTGCCCTTCATCATGCTCCTCTTCCTCACTGCTCCTCACTGCTTCATCCTCCATTCTGTTCTGCTGAATTTCCTTTCCTGTCTTTTTCTTTTATTCAAGTCATTTTTACATCTAAATCACATTTGTTTTTATTTTTATTATTGCAGCTTTTTGGACTGTGTGGGAGGAAGTATCAGGTGTTTGGGAAGTTTGGGTCATAAATTCTGTTTTTGTAAACTGTTGAAATCTGATGGATTTTCTGGACAATTCCTGATGGGTTTTTGGGAGGACAAGTGAATCAGTTTGGCACAGATGGAAGAGAAAATGAAAAACGTGTTATTGCATGCAGGCCAGTTTTCTATATGGTGTATGTCAGGTAAATGAATCTGAGTCTAAAATAGATCAGCAGTATCGAATGTTTTCATCATTATTTTGGGCAGTTTGAAATAATTATCAATAACTTAATATTCGAAGCAAAGAATCTGAATGAATGCTTTATTTGAAATTTTATATCAGAAACAAAGTCTTGTTCAGGTCACGTGGCAATGCTGTGAAACTAAAAAAACAGACTTAACAGGGACAGTGGTAGCCTAGTGGGTAGAGCTTTGGGCTATCAACCTGAAGATTGGTGGTTCAAATCCAGGCTCTGATATGCAGCCACTGTTGGTTCCTTGAGCAAGGCCCTTAACCCTGTCTGCTCCAGCGGCACCGTACGATGGCTGACCCTGTGCTCTGTCCCCAGCTTCCAAACAAGCTGGGATATGCGAAAAAAGAATTTCATTGTACTGTACACCTGTATATGTATATATGACAAATAAAGTATATCTATATTGTATATCTATATCTAATAGCCTGAGAGAGTATACTAGAGTCGTGTATCCTATTTAGTACACGGCATGTCCAGTGCAATCACAAGCTCAGAAGAGAGTATTTCTTCGAAAATATTAGATGATTCCCGGTGGGATCCAGGTTCAAATCTCAGCAGTGCTGTTGGCCAGTTACACTGGCATGATTGGCTATGGCTGGGATGGGTGGGGTAAATTGGCACACTGTCCAAAGTGTTTCCTGGTGAATATGGACTCATCACAATCCTGACCAGGACTCACAATCTTAAACACACATTTGTGAATAGTGTGTTTTCATAGACTTTTGAGAGGTGATGAAAGAAAGAGTGTTTACTATTAATAATCCGTTGTGCAATAGGTTAAACATTTTTTGTTGCATGGCATTGATTACAGTGTAACATAACTGCTTCTCTGGTACTTCTCTGGAACTATATTCCTGAATGTAGATTAGGATTATTATTAATGCAGGTAAATAGAAATAAAATACATGCAGTACTAAAGTTAGTAATAAAGTTATAATGAATTTAAATCATTTTCTGTTTATTCATATAAATATGTGTAACAGGGAAGGGCACGCATCGCTACAGAGAACGAGGTGAATCCCCAAATTGAACCCATGATGTAGAATCTCAAGTCAAAGTTGAATAATACTGTAGCTGAAAAACAAATTTTCTTACTCGCATATTGACTGGGGCCCCTCCGCTCGCCATGGCAACCAAATACATCCTCCAGTACTGACCAAACCATTGCGCCAGTTTTCTACTTTCCATTTGCAATTACATAAATTAATTTCCTGTAAGAATTTGTCCTGATTGGACACGTGGGTGGAGGCACATGTGGTGAGCTGGCTGTCCCTGATCAGATCAAGGACTGTGCATGCAGGAACAGATTCACAATTTGGATTAGAAATGAGAGTTATGTTACTATTAGCAGGTCAGGCATCTGTACAGACATGATTGGCTATGTCTGAGGGAGGTGGTGGTCGAAAAGCCTAGCCACTGAGAGGTGCACTTGTCAGTGCGTTCTCAGTGCCAGTCCCAGACCTGGTCTAAATCAGGAGGGTTGTGTCAGGAAGAAAACGTGCCAGTACTGGTATGTAGACCTGAATGATCCACCATGGTAGTAGATTTATTAATAACTGGGATTCACTGATCATGAAATTTGCAAAATGCAGAAAATATTGCAACATGTTACCAGCGGTGTCCAAACTTTTGACTCATCAAAGCTCCTGTTACATAAATGTTTCTCTTTTTTATGCATTTTCTCCCCATTTTCCTCCCGATTTAGCACAGTCAATTTGTCTTCCGCTGCTGAGGGGTACCCGATTGCATCCGAGGAAAGCAAGTGGCTTACGACACGTGCACAATCCTCCCCCTCTTGCCCCTGCATTCTGCACAGGCATCTCTTCCGCCAATCAGGGTCCTTTTATAGCGTATGAAGATCCCACCCACCCACACTTTGTCCGGTCGTCCCACTCTAGCAGATACGTTGGCCAATTAGTATGTGCTGCAGACACTTCCAGTTATGCCTGCCAGACCACCCAGCCAACCGGTGGAACTGAGGAGTTCAGAATCTCGGCGCTGGTGTGCTAGCGGAATATACCGCTGCGCTACGTAAATGTTTCTAATGTAACGCCCTGTATTTTGGGACACACCAGCTTTGCCGTTATAGATTTTAACTGTATAATTAGATGAAGTCGTGTTTATATGTTAAGCTTCTATTGTTCTTTTTTCCACTACTTTACCTTGTTGCTTTACGCCAAGACCCATGACCAGCCGCTGATGGAACTGAGAATGAGTCTTGTTGCTTTTTGTTTTTTAAACAGCACAAAGACATGTTTGTTCTGCACCATGTTTATGAAACGAATGAACACAGATCTGTCAACCCAGACTCTTCAAAATCCTGGTTTTATTTGAATCAGAACCCGCTCATCCTGTCCAACCTGCTGGAAAAACCAGCAGATGTTGGTGATCGGCTTCTCAACACGTCAGATAAGCATCAAACCCAAATCTGAGAGCTCATTGTTGTATAGTACTAAGATCATCACTGCGATGTCACTTCGTCAGAGTTTTAAAGACGGGTGAGCAGTTGCCAAGCTTGAGGTTAAATTCAAGGCTGTGCTCCCTTAAAAGTGGACAAAATCAGGACGTTTTACTCTGATGTGTCACAGAAACGCCTAAACAAAAATGATTACTTTTTTTTTTTTTTTTTTAAGCATTTTTTCCCATTTTCTCCCATTTTCTCCCAATTTAGTGTAGTCAATTTGTCTTCTGCTGCTGGGGGATCCCTGATTGCAGTCGAGGTGGGTATATTGCTGCTCACGCTCACTTCCTTAGCGGAACCTTTTTTCACCCATGCATTCTGCACAGGTGCCTCTCTATCTGCCAATCAGGGTCCTTACACACAGCGTTTGTGTACCCCACCCACATAGTCCGGTCATCCCTCTCTGCAGGCACTGCCAATTATGCCCGCTAGATGGCGCCCAGCCGACTGGTGGCAACGCAGAGTTTTGAACCTGATGAGTTCAGAATCTCGGCGCTAGTGTGCTAGCGCAATATCGTAATAATACAATTTGATCTGGGCGTTTCTCATGTGGTCCTAAATAAGTAAGTAAGTATTGGGGCACCCTTCCTAATTATTGAGTTCAGATATGTTGAACACACCCATTCCCATCAGTGTATAAAATCATGAATGTTAAATAAATGATATGCCAAATACCAAATATGATGTCAACAGTTTGGGAAAGGCCATGTCCCTTTTCTCCAGTATGACTGTTCCCCCTGTACACAAAGCAAGGTCAATAAAGACATGCTTTGACAAGTCTGGTGTGGATAAACATTACAGAACCCTGACCTCAAACATCCTGAAAACCACTGGGATGATTTGGAACATTGATTGCCAGCGAGGCCTTTTTGTCGGACGTTGGTGCCTGACCTCATAACACAATGTTTTTTTGACTGAATAGGCATATGTTCCCACAGGCAAACTCAAATCTTAAAGAAAGCCTCCCCCAACTGTAAAGGCTGTCACTGCCTTAAAAAAGAGGATGGTGGTGCCACCATATTAACACCCATGGTTTTGGAATGGGGTGTCCAACAAGCTCATTGTGTGGTGTCCGCATACTTTTGGAACCTCCCAATATTGTCACTCAGGATTGCCACAGTGAGACAAAAGGAAATTACATTAAAAAGGAGATATAAATGTAAACAAACAAGCTGCTCAGACATTTAAGTGCACAGAGGAAACCGGACCAAGGTTGTAACTTCATTGTGTCCAGGGAAACCAGACCCACCACAACCCTGACCAGGATAAAGCAGTGGTGGGATCACAAAATATTTGTGCCATTAAAAAATAGACACTAGCAAAAAAATCGTCTGAGAACTGCTTAGTGAAAATTTTTTTGTTTTTGTGTAATTGGTGTATCTTTAATTTTGTGGAACTTCGTTGGTTGCCTCATGTTAGGCATGTCTAGTTTGTCTAGTTAATTCCCTGTACAGCAGTGATTTTGTTCAGATTTTAAGGTATTGAACGTTTGTTAGAGGCAAGGAGGTGTGTGCAATGTATTTGGGTTAATACTTAATACTGTGTAATGTTAACACACACACACACTCACACTGTTTATGAGGTGTGTGTTATGCTTTGCTGGATTGTGTGTTGTGAATCAGCACGTTCTAAGGTTGTTCTCATTACTAATCTGGAACTGTATTAGTGTGTGTGTGTGTGTGTGTTGTGTTACTCAGGTTACATAAGCATGTTTTGGAGTGGAATTAAGAACCAGCGTGTGCTTGCGGGTGTAGGTCAGGGTTCAGTCTGTATGTGTGGGTGTGTGTAGGTGTCTATGTTTGGTGTGTGTGTTTTACTTTATGATCATATAGTGTGTCAGTTCTCATGTTTGTGTGTGTGTTGATCATGTGGCACGTCAGTAATCAAGTGTGTGTTTTCCTTTATGATAATGTGTTGAATCAATAACTGAGTGTGTTTGTGTGTGTGTGCGTGTATTTTATCATATGATCATATGGTGTTTCAGTTCTCATGTTGGTGTGTGTGTATGTTGATCATCTGACACATCAATAATCACGTGTGTGTTTACTTTATGATCATGTGGCGCATCAATAATGAAATGAGTGTGTTTGCATGTGTGTATTTTACTATATGATCACATAGTGTGTCAGTTCTCATGTTGGTGTGTGTGTGTGTATGTTTATCATGTGGCATGTCAATCACGTGTGTGTTTACTTTATGATGTGGTGCATCAATAATCCAGTTTGTGTGTGTGTGTGTGTTTTACTTTATGATCATGTGGTGCATCAGTTATTGAGTGTGTTTGTGTATTTTACTGTATGATCATGTGGTGTGTCAGTTGTCGTGTTTGTGTGTGTTTTTAAATACATGGCACGTCAATAATCAAGTGTGTGTGTTTTTATGATCATGTGGTGCATCAATAATTGAGCGTGTTTGCCTGTGTGTATTTTACTATATGATTGTATGGTGTCTCAGTTCCTGTGTGTGTGTGTGTTTTACTTTATGATAATGTGGTGCATCATTTATTGAGTGTTTATTTTACTATATGATCATATGGTGTCTCAGTTCGTGTGTGTCTGTGTGTCTGTGTGTTTTACTTTATGATCATGTGGTGCATCATTTATTGAGTGTGTGTGTTTTACTATATGATCATATGGTGTGTCAGTTCTCGTGTGTGTGTGTGTGTGTGTGTGTGTGTGTTTTACTTTATGATCATGTGGTGCATCATTTATTGAGTGTGTGTATTTTACTATATGATCATATGGTGTGTCAGTTCTCGTGTGTGTGTGTGTGTGTGTTTTACTTTATGATCATGTGGTGCATCATTTATTGAGTGTGTGTATTTTACTATATGATCATATGGTGTGTCAGTTCTCATGTGTGTGTGTGTGTGTTTTACTTTATGATCATGTGGTGCATCATTTATTGAGTGTGTGTATTTTACTATATGATCATATGGTGTGTCAGTTCTCATGTGTGTGTGTGTGTGTGTGTGTGTGTGTGTGTGTTTTACTTTATGATCATGTGGTGCATCATTTATTGAGTGTGTTTATTTTACTATATGATCATATGGTGTGTCAGTTCTCGTGTGTGTGTGTTTTACTTTATGATCATGTGGTGCATCATTTATTGAGTGTGTGTTTTACTATATGATCATATGGTGTCTCAGTTCGTGTGTGTGTGTGTCTGTGTGTTTTACTTTATGATCATGTGGCGCATCATTTATTGAGTGTGTTTGTGTATTTTACTATATGATCAGATGGTGTGTCAGTTCTCATGTTTGTGTGTGTTACTTTATGATCATGTGGCGCATCAATAATTAAGTGTGTTTGCGTGTATGTGTGTGTATTTTGCATTATGAACATGTGATGTGTTTATAATGTATGTATCTGTCTGAGCATACCTGTGTGTGTTGGGCTATGTGTGTATGTTTATATTTTTAATCCACATGGTGAGTGTTGCATCATTAATCCGTGTGTGTGTGTGCACGTATAAATTTTACTCCTTGATCATGTGACAAGTGCTGTGTCAAGAGAGTGTGTGTGTGTGTGAGAGAGAGAGAGAGAGATGTGAGGTTGCAGCTGCTGTGTTTTAAAAGCTTTGCTGGGAAAAGGTTGGGAAACGGCATGTGACTCATGATACATCCAGGAACAGATCTGACTGTTTTCACACACACACACACACACACACACACACTCATACACTCATACACACTGCGTGACCCAAGGTTACCAAGTGGCTGGTTTCGTTAAAAACATATAAAACATCAAACAGGAATGTATTCAGTGTTTTCATGGCTCATTTTCATGATACAGTTTAGGCTCAGTCATCACAGGACTCATCTGGATGGTATTCCTGGCAAAATGGTATTCGTAAAAGTAATCTTTTTTAATCTTTGACCCACAAACTGGTGTTGGTGATTATATCATGACTTCTGCCGTACTGTCCTTTGAAAAGCCGGTGCTTCATGTCAGGGAGACCACTGCTTCATGTGCTTTGTAATGAGCACAGCCAGCTGTATTTATCATGTTAATCCATCAGATGAAGTGTGTAATGAAGTGTGCGCCAACCATCCAGTCCTCATTTACAAATCACTTCAAATTTGGCACTGAGGGTGCTCAGGTGGCGCAGTGGTGTTACGTGCTAGCCCGCTACAGCTGGAATCATAGATTTCCCACATTTTATCATGGATTTCAGATCATCAGCTGAAACTTTACCCCACTGTGACTGAGCTGATATTTATTCCTGGGGATTTTGGTACCTCCATGCCAGGATCTAATCATTCCACTTAATGACTTTCGAATCAAACCATCTGAAACATAACTAACCCTCTTAGCACATGTTGATATCCTGACCCATTCATGCAGGTTCTTACACTACAACATGAGAAAGATTTGACCATTCCATATGTGTCGGCACAGTGGCTTGGTGGGTAGCACTGTTGCCTCACAGAAAGAAGGGTCCTTACTGTGTGGAGTTTGCACATTCTCCCTGTGTCTCCAGCAGCTCCGGTTTCCTTCCACAGTCCAAAGACATACAAGTGAGGTAAATTGGAGATACAAAATTGTCCATGACTATGTTTGACATAGACTTGAACTGATGAATCTTGTGTAACCTGTTCTGTCATGAATGTAACCAAAGTGTGTAAAACCTGACGTTAAAGTCCTAATAAATAAAAATAATATATAATAACCATTCCACTTGATGGAAGCCACTCAGATTCCTGTCCCTCCTGGCAGGTCTCCCCATGTCAACAATCAGACCTCTGTCATTCAGTTTAAAACAATGACGCTTGCCTACATATACAAAAACAGACCAGCCCTGACCCACCTTAGAGGACTTATCACTTATCAACTTAAAACCTCTGTTCTGTAAACTGAACTTTTTGAGCCTCAATTCTGGTACCTCTCAAAACTCAAGGAAGACAGGCATCAAGACTCTTTTCTGTACTAGAACCAAGGTGGTGGAATTAATTTCACAGGAGCTTCAACAGCTTGAAAAGAAACAAAAGTCTGTTCTTCTTAGTTAGTCTTATACTGTCGTTTATTTGTACTAGAGTAGGGAAATGCTTACTGAGGAAGCACTTCTGTAGGTCCTTCTGGAAGAGCATCTACTAAATACTGATAATGATAACTTGGACAGGTAGAAATTCCCAGTTTAGTAAACTTTGTGTGCATTTAGTTCACCAGTTTCTTTTGGGCATTAGGGTAACTTTATGAAGCCTGTCAAACCGAAATAAATTCCTCTCTCTCCAATGGTGGATCATTTCCAGCTTAATTCTCAGCCTGACCATGGCCAGTCTGCGAAGTGCGGTACTCTGGGATGTGTTTAGTTTGGCTGTGCTCCATGAGCTGTTCACCAAGGCCGTGGTTGCAAAATCAGGGTTAAAAAGGTTCACTAGTGACAGACAGAACCATAATAACAATACACTGTGTACTTATGTAATAGTGTTCCTATAGCACTTTTAAATATCTACTGATGATTCACTGTGACTCCTCAAAAAACTATGTACCATGTTTTTCTCTAGAGTGTGTAATAGAAAATTGAACACACTGTAATTGGGACGAAAATAGTGGAGGCAGAAGCAAAACCTGGGAAAGTGAAAAAGACAAAGTGCAAAAGACTTCAAGAAGTGGATAAAAGGAACAGATCCAGATGTGAAAGAAATTGAGGGAGACAAGGGCAAGTAAAGAAAGAATAGAGGAAAGGAAATATAGAGAAAAGGTGAACATGAGAGGAAGAGGAGAAGGACAGAGAAATAAGGAGGAAATAGGAAAGAAATGGAGGCTGGGAAAGGAAATGAGGAGGGAAATAGTAAAAATACAATTTTCATGTCATTAATTTTTTTTAAATGTTGTACCCTGGTCATGGTCGCTGTGGGTCTGGCTCACCCAGTGAACCAGTGTAAAATTGGTATGAGTAAAACTACTGAGAATAGTCCACCAACCAAAAATATCCAGCCAACAGCGCCCCGTGGGCAGCGTCCTGTGACCACTGATTAAGGTCTAGAAGATGACCAACTCAAACAGCAGCAATAGATGAGTGATCGTCTCTGACTTTACATCTACAAGGTGGACCAACTAGGTAGGAGTGTCTGATAGAGTGGACAGTGAGTGGACACGGTATTTAAAAATTCCAGCAGCGCTGCTGTGTCTGATCCACTTATACCAGCACAACACACACTAACACACCACCACCATGTCAGTGTCACTGCAGTGCTGAGAATGATCCACCACCTAAATAATACCTGCTCTGTAATGGTCCTGTGGGGATCCTGACCATTGAAGAACAGGGTGAAAGCAGGCTACAAAGGTATGCAGAGAAACAGATGGACTACAGTCAATAATTGTACGTAGAACTACAAAGTGTTTCTATATGGTAAGTGGAGCTGAAAAAATGGACAGTGAGTAGAAACAAGGAGGTGGTTTTAATGTTATGGCTGATTAGTGTACATATATGACCAAAAGTATTTGGACACCTCACCATGAGCTTGTTGGACATCATATTTCAAAAACAAATGGGATTAAATACAGTGACCTCTATGTATCATTAAGTTTGTCTGTGCGAATTTGTGCCCATTTAGGCCCAAGAGCTTTTGTATGTTAGGGCACTGTGGTTGTTCAAGAAAGGCTTAATTGATGTTCCAGTTCATTCCAAAGCTGTTCAGTAGGGCTGAGGTCAGGGCTCTGTGCAGGACACTGGAGTTTCTTTAAACCAAGCTTTCCTTCATATCTGTTGTGACTGAAACATTTGAATTAAAAAATTATAAGGTGTGTCCCAATACTTTGTCCACATAGTGTATAACTATTTAAACAATCAGCCTGAACTCTCGGATCTATTGATTTTATAATAAAAAAACACATCGTGAAAGTGTCCACTATAACGAGACGTGTGTGGAATGTCTGAGTGTGTAACGTATAACAGATCATCAGCATGTCTGAGTGATTTTCCGCCGTGTATTCAGCATGTAAAGCATGTCCAGTTTTGGCCTGAAGATAAAATTAATGCTCATTTCTGTACTAATTTGTGTCTCTGCTGGGCGTTTGAACCCCAGGCTGGCTGAGCTTGGCCGAGCAGGAAGCAGAGACGGTGAGCATGTGCAGCAGTGAGAGTTTCGCCGATCAGGGGTACGCGGCGTCGGAGGGCATGGCCGACTCCCCGAGCGCCTCACCGGAGGACACAGTGTCCCTGTGTCCCGACCCCTCGCCCAGCCCCAGCCAGCCTCAAGAGGACAGCGATGATGACGAGGGCTGCGCCACCTGGGGATCACGCTACAGGTACTTTAGTGCATCTTCTCTATATCTACAGGGTTTATCTATAGATCACAGATAGGTCAGAGTTACAGGATTAAAAAAAGGAAATTAAATGTATTAAAGAATTAACTGACAAAGATCTGTAGATCAGGCAGTGGCACGATGAAGCAGCTGGTACAGTGGGTGCCGCATTGCAACTTGGGTCCTGATGACCTGAGTTTGTTCCTTGTCTCTGGTCACTGTCTGTAAGGGCTTTCTCATATAGGTTTCTAATATACTACTAATTATTATATTAATAGTAATTCTAATATTCTGAAGGACTTGCTGTAGCAGTAGCAGTAGCAAGAGTGTAATTCCTCATCGCACAGACCATTGTCTGTTGTTTGCCCAGACAGACCAGTGGTCAAAGGAACACGTGAGGTCAGGCTGTCACAGTTCTACAAAAAAACCTGCCTTTCAGTTGATGTTCCAGTTTATCTCAAAGCTGTTTAGTAGGGGCCGCTCAGGTGGCGCAGTGGTAAAAACACACGCTGGAACCAGAGCTGGGTTCTCAAATACATCAAATCTCAAGTCTCTGCCTTGCATGACGCAATAAGGCAATTGGACGCGCTAAATAGGGAGAAAAAGGGGAGAAAATGCATAAAGAATACAGGTCCTTCTCAAAAAATTAGCATATTGTGATAAAGTTCATTATTTTCCATAATGTAATGATAAAAATTAAACTTTCATATATTTTAGATTCATTGCACACCAACTGAAATATTTCAGGTCTTTTATTGTTTTAATACTGATGATTTTGGCATACAGCTCATGAAAACCCAAAATTCCTATCTCAAAAAATTTGCATATCATGAAAAGGTTCTCTAAACGAGCTATTAACCTAATCATCTGAATCAACGAATTAACTCTAAACACCTGCAAAAGATTCCTGAGGCTTTTAAAAACTCCCAGCCTGGTTCATTACTCAAAACTGCAATCATGGGTAAGACTGCCGACCTGACTGCTGTCCAGAAGGCCATCATTGACACCCTCAAGCAAGAGGGTAAGACACAGAAATAAATTTCTGAACGAATAGGCTGTTCCCAGAGTGCTGTATCAAGGCACCTCAGTGGGAAGTCTGTGGGAAGGAAAAAGTGTGGCAGAAAACGCTGCACAACGAGAAGAGGTGACCGGACCCTGAGGAAGATTGTGGAGAAGGGCCGATTCCAGACCTTGGGGGACCTGCGGAAGCAGTGGACTGAGTCTGGAGTAGAAACATCCAGAGCCACCGTGCACAGGCGTGTGCAGGAAATGGGCTACAGGTGCCGCATTCCCCAGGTCAAGCCACTTTTGAACCAGAAACAGCGGCAGAAGCGCCTGACCTGGGCTACAGAGAAGCAGCACTGGACTGTTGCTCAGTGGTCCAAAGTACTGTTTTCGGAAATCAAGGTGCCAGAGTCTGGAGGAAGACTGGGGAGAAGGAAATGCCAAAATGCCTGAAGTCCAGTGTCAAGTACCCACAGTCAGTGATGGTCTGGGGTGCCATGTCAGCTGCTGGTGTTGGTCCACTGTGTTTTATCAAGGGCAGGGTCAATGCAGCTAGCTATCAGGAGATTTGGGAGCACTTCATGCTTCCATCTGCTGAAAAGCTTTATGGAGATGAAGATTTCATTTTTCAGCACGACCTGGCACCTGCTCACAGTGCCAAAACCACTGGTGAATGGTTTACTGACCATGGTATTACTGTGCTCAATTGGCCTGCCAACTCTCCTGACCTGAACCCCATAGAGAATCTGTGGGATATTGTGAAGAGAAAGTTGAGAGACACAAGACCCAACACTCTGGATGAGCTTAAGGCCGCTATCGAAGCATCCTGGGCCTCCATAACACCTCAGCAGTGCCACAGGCTGATTGCCTCCATGCCACGCCGCATTGAAGCAGTCATTTCTGCAAAAGGATTCCCGACCAAGTATTGAGTGCATAACTGAACATAATTATTTGAAGGTTGACTTTTTTTGTATTAAAAACACTTTTCTTTTATTGGTCGGATGAAATATGCTAATTTTTTGAGATAGGAATTTTGGGTTTTCATGAGCTGTATGCCAAAATCATCAGTATTAAAACAATAAAAGACCTGAAATATTTCAGTTGGTGTGCAATGAATCTAAAATATATGAAAGTTTAATTTTTATCATTACATTATGGAAAATAATGAACTTTATCACAATATGCTAATTTTTTGAGAAGGACCTGTATATATATATATTTGTTTAGTAGGGTTAAGATTAAAGCTCTGGCTCTGTACAGACCACTGAAGGTCTCAGTTGTTATGTCTATATAAAACCCTATGGAGCTGTTTCAAGGTTAGAAGCAAAGAATGTGGCTGAAACACCTTAACTTAATCATTAGAATGGGTGTCCACATACTTTTTGTTTTTATAATAAAAAACGCACAGTTTAGGCATGTTAAAAAGTAATAAATACTATGTTATGATGTTCTCCTGGCAGTCAAGGTTCTGCTGGTTTTGCTTAAACTCATAACCATTTCTCATAACGGTTGAATTAAAAAAAAAAAAAAAGCTTTGGCAGCAGATCGTTACAGTTTCTCTGTAATTTAACGACCTTTGGCACAGGATGTAAGTTTCATATTAAACCAGGTTCATTTGGACTGAACGTCAGAGCAGAAACATCTCTCTCCTCCGCAGGGGTTCTTCTTCACTAACAGCTCCTGAAGCTGTCCAGTATTGAGTGGACATTGTGCAGAGACACTAAACCAAACCTGCTTTCTTTCAGCACTGCTGTGGATCACTTTGAGCTGCCTGGCTTTTTAAAGCTACAGTTTTGGACAATAATTTACACTGACTTGTAAGAAACATGTACACAATATGGCTAAAGTATCAGGACACCTGTCCATGAGCTTAGTCTTGCCTGATTGTCTCTATGCCCATAGCGAGCTACTATTCCACAGCAGACATGTGATTTTGATGGATATTTTATTACATTTAATCATCCATTCATATCATTTATCTATACCAATCATCTGTCTATACCATGCATCCATATTATCAATCCATACCATCAATTCATACCGTCCATCTATACTGTTTATTTATACCGTCCATCTATATCCTCCATCTATAACATCCATCTATACCATCTATCAATCCATGTAATAAATCAATCCACACCATTAATCCATACAATTCAACTATCTATACCATTCATCAATCCATACCATCCATTTATACCATCTATCTATACCATCCATCCATACCTTCTATCCATCCATACATCAATCCATACCATACATCCACCTATACCATCCATCCATCATGCTTACAAATGGCCACTCCAGTGATGCAGCAGTCCAGTATGCTAGCCCACCAAGGTTCTCAAGTTTGAATCCCAGGTGGTTTGAGCTGGTCGTCCTCCCAACCAGGTACAATTGGCTATGCCTAATGGGAAGGGAGTGAAGAGGAAATCACAACTGCTGTCTGGTAGAAGACACCTGCACTAGTAGTGGTGGTACCAGCGGCAAGAGAATTGCAACAGGAGAAATTCCAATGATTAGAATGGAAGCCTGTAGCTTAGTCTAATCAGTGCAGTCAAGTCAGCTCTGTTTGTACAGTTAGAGAGAAAGTCACCCACTGTTGTCAAAAATAGTCGGATAAGGTGTGCATGCCATGTGAAATGATATAAAACTAGTATTTGGTCATATTTGGAGAAAACCAATAAATCATTTTTGAACACATAAGTGTGTGTTCAGCAGTCGCAATAATATGTGTGTGTGTGTGTGTGTGTGTGTGTGTGTGTATATACACATATATATGTCTGTATAAATATATAAATGTACCACTTTGCAGAGCCAGAAGTGTTAATGGGTGTTGAAACAAAAGCTGCCTGCATGTTTGCAGCGTCACCTAAAACCACTCGCTCGACTTGATTTCTCACACGTCTAAGAAAGTTATTTCCAAGAAATCACAGTTTAGTTTCAGCCTTCCAGGAATCAGCTGCTCCTCTAAACCAGGCATTTAAATATATACTTTATTTTCAGAAGGTGCCGAAGGGCATGGCGTCTTAAATGCTGTCTTCTGGGGCAAATCTTTCTGCACCTCTATTATGAGACAGCAGCATTTTTCTTTTAATATAAACTATATGGTTAAAAGTATTTGGACACCTGACCGTGAGCCTGTTGGACATTCTATTTCAAAAACAAATGGTATTAAAATTGAGTGACAGCTATGTGATTTTCAGCTATAACAGCCACTCTTCTGAGAAGACTTCTCACAAGACTGATGTCTGTGGGAATTTGTGTTCATTCAGTCAAAATCCCCAGTGCCCTTCATTTGTATGGTTCGGCACCGATGTTGTTCAAGAAAGCCAACATCAACAGTTAATGTTCCAGTTCATTCCAAAGCTGTTCATGGGGTTGAGGTCAGGGCTCTGTGCAGGCCACTGGAGTGTTTTTAAATCAAGCTTTTCTTCATGTCTTTATAGAGCTTGCTATGTACACAGTGACACAGTCATGCTGGAATGAGAAAGGGTCTTCCCTAAACTAATGCTGCAAAGTTAGAAGCATAGAATATCCTTTATATGATTTTTAATATGATCCTTTATATGACACTTTGTAAATAGTGTAAATGAAGCAAAGAAGAAAATAAGGCTTTTACATTTATGATTCTGCATTCAACTGTGGCCAAAGTGATTGCTACCCTTCCACTTGTGTCCAAAAATAGTTGTAACAGTGTAACTGTAGCATGTTGACCAGTTAACTTAATAGTTATAGTAAAATATTGGACTGTTCCTTTGTAATGTGACCGCAGCACTAGAGACGTACGAGGAGAGCACCAGTCAGTCAAGAGATGGAACGGCTATGGGGACACAGAGATCACTGCTCAGATCCACTTAACCCTGGCAGACCTGGATGCAGATCTAGTGCATGGTACTCTTATGGTTTTATATGATTGTTTAATATAACATACGTTCCACAAACAATGAATCTTAATGTAAGGGGTAACATTATTGAAGAGAACAAACAAAGAACAACGTGAGTCAGCTCTAACCTGGCCATCAACCCAACCTAATAGTTTTTACACATATTACTATACATTTTTAAAATCTTGCTGCCCATTTCACTACATATTGATGAATATACTGACTAAAATATACTATGCTATGCTATACTATACTATTTGATTTCAGTAATATAGAACATAGCTTTAGTAAGTAGAAATTGTTAGAATTTAGTTCATGAGAACTTGCACTGTCCTCAAACTATATTTTAAGTGATTCTGTTGTATTGAGTCTATTGTATTTACACAGCTGAGCTAAAACATTATGATCAACCCTCAAAGTCTGCATTGCAATTCCTATTTCATAATAATAGTGCATGTCAAGTTGAGGGATTTATTAAACGGCAGGCTGATGCTAGTTCCTCGTAATTCACCACTGGAATGCAGCAGATGTGATTAGCAGAAAGACATAAGTAACTTTAATAAGGGTCAAATAGTTACGTTCAAATGACTAAACATAAGTAGATAATGTACATTTTACTTGTAGCTTAGCTTAGTTGCATTGAGGCTTGGACAAATCCTGGTCATAAATAATGTCATACGGAGAAAAAAAAACACATTTTAATTGCGCAAAATTATGGGTTGAAGCGAGGAGAGCGAGACTGACACACGCCCCCTCCGACACATGTGCAGTAGCCGACTGCATCTTTTCATCTACACGAGGCGAGTTCATATGCGGATCAACTTTGTGTACGGAGAGCCACACTATGATCACATTATTCCCTGACTCTGTGCAGGCGGCATCCATCAGCCAGCAGAGGTCGTAATTGCATCAGTTATGAGGAACCTTGGTCCGGCTTCCCACCCTGTATGAGCAACAAGCCAATCATTGTTCATGTAGCCGCCCAGCCCAGTCGGATGGCAGAGCTGAGTTTCGAACCGACGAGTTCGAAATGTCAGCACTGGTGTGCTAGTGTGTTTTACCGCTGCACCACCTGAGCGGCATAAAACATTTTTTAATAGAAAAAAACAAATTTTCACTACATTAAATTCAGAAAATATACTACATTTGCAGAATTAAAATGTTTTTTTCTTATAAATGCAGTGTTAACTATTTACCTACCAGTACTTTTTATCACCAATAGCGTCTAGACTTTTTCAGTTGACTAGACTTGAGTAATGATATATATTTAATGACTTTTATGTAGTTTTGTTTATTGCCTGTTGTGTCTAAATGCAGTACTGAATAGATAATGAATCCTCTTTTCTATTTATTAGCTGCTGATCAATCAGAGGTGGCATCTGTGCGCATGAAAGATGATATCCCCGTGTCTGTGGTTGACCTGGACATTCCAGTTACATCCATTGACGACGTCCTTGATGATGATCGCTCCAGTATGAGTGCTTATGAAGTTGCACTGCTACGCAGCAACATTAAAAAACAAGATAGCTCCAACAAGATAACTGTGGATCTCCAGAACAAAAATAACAACGCAACAAGGGTTGCTCATGTCCAAGTAGGTCAATACCAGACACTTGATTCTAGTAAGAAGGCTGAGAACATTGCAACAGGTCCATGGATCAAAAGCGAAAGTCAAACGGAGAGACTCAAGTCGCCAGAGATGTCTCAAAACCCTGTAGTGTCTTCTGTTTCAAGAGCCCTTCCAGATAGCAAAATTTTACCTTCAAAACTGCTACCAGAAGTAGAACGAACCGCATATGCTAAAGGTCCCACACCCTATCAAAGCAAGATCACACAGAACCCCATGTCTAGATTTGGATTGAAGACTTTCACAATCGTCCCACCCAAACCAGCTGTGTCCCAGACTCCGAAGCCAGTCGGCTCCCTTCGCACAGGTGCCATCAAAATCGATGAGTTTGGTAACATGGTCAAGCAGACGGAGGTCCGAGACAGATCTGGTCTTCCTGATGGGGTAAATAATGACCTAGACTCACCGCTTTTGGGAAAAGCAAAGGCCTTTTGGAATTCAGCTCAGAAGCAGGATTTACCACCTCTCACCAATACAAGAGCCTCTGTAAAGACTAGAGAACCTGGATTTCTCAAATCTGAGATACCTGTAACAGCAACATCACTGGCGAAATCAAGTCTTCAACAACCAAAACAAGTCAGTGGGTCAGTCACCAACCTGTCCTCTGTAAGGACCAGAGAAGCTGAGATACCTCACTCTGAGATGCCTGTAAAGATGATATCTAGAGAGAAAGAAAAGTCAAATATTCAGGAACCTCTGAAACAGTTTGGTGGCTCAACCCCCAATTTGGCATCTGCTGTGATAAAGAAGCTTGCAGTTGCAGATCCTGCTGAGAGCATGTTCTTCTCAGAGCACCGGAAGAACTTCCTTGTGCCCTCCAGAAGAACCTCTAGTCAGTATGTAGCTTCCGCTATTGCCAAGTACGCCGGGAATACCTCAACCAAGGGTGGAGTTCAGGAGCTCCCGGAATCAACTGGTTCACAAAAACAAGTTACTAACCAAGGTGTCAGTCTTGCAGTATCTGCAACCTCAGTGCCTAAAACAACATCCACTGTGCAGCAGCAACTTACCAACCAGGCCATCAAGCCAGCTATATCAAACCATAAGAACTTACCTGCACCTACAAACGTCTCTTATAACGCTGGTCCTAAACGGTCTCAAAGCTATATAAGTTATATCGCAGAGAAGGTGGAAGTCTTGGAAGAACCACAATTCACCGGTACTACCACCAAAACTCTGAACTCCAGTCTTAGAAATAATAACACACAAGTGTTCATGTATCCCAAACCTACCCAACATCCTCCTAAAAACAGCACAACAGCAAACAAGGTCCCTAAAAATGCATCACCTCCACAGAGCCCAACAAACACCCATCTATCTGTCCCCAAGAAGCCGGAGGTTTCCATTCAGGTTGCCCCATCCGAACCCAACCAGATCGGCTTGTTTGGGCCAGTTAAGAAGTTTAAACCTGTGATCCCGAAGACGGTGGAGAAGGAGACCTCTCTTCATAGTTCCCTCATGAAGGCCATTCAGTCTGGAGGAGGAACCGAGCGCCTCAGAAAGGTGCGGTATACAAAAGATGACAGACATGACATTTGTAGGCACTTATGCAATAACCATAGGATGTGTGATGACATTGATCTGAGGTGCCTATAAAAAACATGCACTTAATTAAAGACCATATACACCTGTGAAAACATTTCGCTGTAGCTGTCAACACCTGCTTTATCTCTGGTGATTTCTGACAGTTGGCTGTAATTCTGGGCTCTGCAGCTTTACAGTCATACACAGAACAAGATTTGATTTATGTATTGTTAATACGCTAGTGCAGGGATTCTCAATCATTTTGTTTAGTGACCTTATTTAAAAAAAAATAAAACTGCATTAATGTAAAGATCTGTAAAATCATCAGAATCCTCAGGCTTAGTTTTTTTCATATTAGAATTAAAAGTGAGTATGTTTATTTAGGAAGTATATTTATTCAGGGACTTTATTTAGGAAGTATGTTTATTCAGGGAGTATGTTTGTTTAGGAAGTATGTTTAATCCGGGAGTATGTTTATTTAGGAAGTATGTTTATTCAGGGAGTATGTTTATTCAGGGAGTATGTTTTAGTGAATATGTTTGTGTAGTATGTTAATGTAGTCAGTGTGTTTATGTAATGATTATGTTTATTTAGTGAGTATAGTTAAGCAGTATGTCTATATAGTATTTTTATTCGGGAAGTATGTCTGTATAGTGGGTATGTTTATGTACTGAGTATGTTTATGCAGTATTTTTGTTTAGTAAGTATGTTTTTTCAGGGAGTATGTTTATACAGTATGTTTAATTAGTAAGTTTATGCAGGGAGTATGTTAATATCGTGAGTATTTTTATTCAGTAAATATGTGTATTTAGTGAGTACATATTTATATAGTCTACCACAGACTGAGAATCTGAGCTTTGATCAGGGTAAAGTACTAAACCTCTGTGTTACCAGATTATGAGGCGTAACTGTTTATATTGCTGTTTGATTTGTATCCAGGTATCCGACTCTTCCAGAAGCAGCACCCTGACAAAGCCGACTTATGTGGAGGCAGAGAATGAAAGATCTGCGCTCCTGTCAGCCATCCGAGCACATCATTCCACTCGACTGAAGAAGGTAAGTTTCAAATCTGAAATCAGTTATAGAAGCTGTACACAGCATGTTCTATATGGCCAGAGTTATGTGGACACCCGATCATGGACATCCCATTTTAAACTACAGGCATTAAAGTAGAGTGGCTCCCCACACACTTTTGAAGGATTTACACAATATTTTGTATTTTGTCTGGCAACATTCTGTGCCACTCATTCAAGGGAGCATTGGTGAGGTTGGGCACTGATGTTGGACATAAAGGCAAGGGTAACAGTCAAGGTTAAAAGTGAAAAAATATATGTTGCAGAAAATGCTCACAATTTGCTGCTTCAGTTCATGTCGACACCACTAGAGCCAAATTCCACTCCATGCACTTTTCAGTGTCTGAATTCATTTAATAAGCTGTTATGATTTCATCACATTTGCTTTATTTTAGTCGTTTTGTGCAGTTCATCGCTCTTAGTAAAGCTTTCTTACATCTCATTGTGATTTCTAGACCAGATCAGGAGCAGCAGCTGAGCTGGACAAGTGCAGAAAGGCCGAGGAGGACAGAGCTGTGGAGAAAGATATGACTTTCATACCCCCTCCTGATCCCCCTGCATTTGCCCCCCCACCACCACCTCCGCCAGCCTTTGTCCCACCACCTCCAACTCCTGCTCGGGTGCTGCCTGCAGGGGGAAACCCAGAGCTGGTCAGAGAAGCTCTGCTGGAAGCCATACGCACTGGATCTGGAGCTAAACAGCTTCGGAAAGTAAGCATCTCTTCAGAATGTAAAGTGTAGTGAGCAGCTGAGGTGTGGTCAGGGCTGCCACATCTAAATATCCTTATCCTGTTTGTTATGAAATACCAACATATCTACTACATCTGCTGGTACTGCTTATTTTTATTTGCTTTTTAGCTCTAGAACGGCCGAGTGGTAATGCTAAATCGCATAAGCTAAGAATGAGAGACAAATTATAGCAGGGATCCAGGGTTTGAATCCCGAGTGGTGGGGGTGGGTTGGTGTAGTTGGGCATCCTGTCCAGTGTGTGTTATTGCATTGTGCCTAGTGATTCCAGGGAAACCAGACCCACCACAATCCTGACCAGAATGAAGTGGTGGTAAACCATGGAAATGGTGATGATGAATAATTGCATGACAGTGTCAGCTTGGGATAAATACAGACTTTAAAATGCTTTATAAAGGCACTTGGGTGGCACAAGTTTTGATTTGGGTCAGAATGTCAGCTGTGGCACTGGCCTGGTCAGGCGTTTAGCAGACAAAACTGTCCATGTTGGACAGAGTGAATGCTGGATAGGAAATTGCTACTGTGCTGCTGCAACAGTGACTCCTACTGACTGACTAAGGTGCTGGCATGAGTGGTGGAGGAATACAGAGGGCATAGGGTGTTCCTCTGTACATGTTAAAGCACTCAATGGCATGTAGGCGGGAAATGCAAAAATAAAAACCTCTACTACAGTACCTCTTCCACTTGTACCACACTTATGCTAGCAGAGTGGCTACAGACCAGCACCTGTCCCCTCTGCTATGCAGTCCATCCATTTCTTTCTACCAGCCAGCAGTGGATTCTCACAGAGAGCTATGTTCTTTGTGTTCCTTTACTACTCATACTGGGTCTTCAACCAGGCAGCAGGAGTCACTGTTGCAGCAGCGGTGTTGAGAAACCCTATCCAACCTTCCTTATCCAACATGGTCTAAGGCCCTACCTAATTCACGACTGTGAAAATTGCATCATGAATAGTGAAATGAGCCTTTTCTTGTGTAATATGCACTTTGCTGTGATATTCAAACTTTAAGGTTTGAGTTTAGCGATTTAAAATTTTTTCATTTGTGAAGCGTTCAAGTGCCTCACGTTTACTAGTTAATTTGCACTATGAGGCGGTCCCAGCAATCCTATGGCAATTCAGTTAGCAATCATTTTAGTCAAAATGTCCAAGATGTGAAAGTCTAAAGCAGTTAAAACACAGCAGGTAATCGAGTTTGGATGTTCTAGGTTTACATTTAGATATTAAGCTAGCCTGTGCTGTGTATTGTAGCTTTCATTTATTCTATCATTTATTTGATGTTATTTAAACCCTAACTGAAATGTGGCACTTTTCTTCTGTGAAATCTGTGATGCTGGAGAGCATAATACACTGATCAGCCATAACATTAAAACCACCTCCTTGTTTCTACACTCACTGTCCATTTTATCAGCTCCACTTACCACATAGAAGCACTTTGTAGTTCTACAATTACTGACTGTCGTCCATCTGTTTCCCTGCATGCTTTGTTAGCCCCCTTTCATGCTGTTCTTCAATGGTCAGGACTCTCCCAGGACCACTACAGAGCAGGTATTATTTGGGTGGTGGGTCATTCTCAACACGTGGTGGTCAGGTGTTAGTGTGTGTTGTGCTGGTATGAGTGGATCAGACACAGCAGCGCTGATGGACTTTTTAAACACCTCACTGTCCCTGCTGGACTGAGAATAGTCCACCAATCAAAAATATCCAGCCAACAGCACCTCGTGGGCAGCGTCCTGTGACCACTGATGAATATTTCAAAGATGACCAACTCAAACAGCAGCAATAGATGAGCGACTCCAACTAGGTAGGAGTGTCTAATAGAGTGGACAGTGAGTGGACACGGTATTTAAAAACTGATCCACTCATACCAGCACAACACACACTAACACACCACCACCATGTCCTGACCATTAAAGAACAGGGTGAAAGGGGGGTAACAAGCATGCAGAGAAACAGATGGACAACAGTCAGTAATTGTAGAACTACAAAGTGCTTCTATGTGGTAAGTGGAGCTGATAAAATGGACAGTGAGTGTAGAAACAAGGAGGTGGTTTTAATGTTATGGCTGATCGGTGTATGTAATATATTACACAGTAATTGTATTGTTTCTTTGTTGACCCCTCAGGTTCCTGTGAGCAGGAAAACAGTGAAAGTGAATGGCCGGCTGGGCATCATCCAGGCACCAAGTCCACATCCTCAAGAACAATAGAAGTCCACATTTTTCGTTTGTTTGTTTGTTTGTTTTTTCCAGATCAGAATGTGTGTTTTGGGGAATCAGTAGCCAAATTCCACACCTCACGTTTCGTGCTCGCTCGTTTCCATGCTTATCCAGCACTTCTAGTTTATTTGAACAGTTACCTGCTGCTTCACGTCCGTGCCAATTCTTTTCCATTCAGCCAGTTTGAACTAGTCGAGCTGAAATGTTTTGTTGTTAGTATCTTAGCAGGAACAGAATCATTTTCTCTTCAGCGGGAGTGCGCAGGCTTTATCAGTATTTGCTAATGTAACAGACAGGGTTATTTTATTTGGATAAGCTTAGTAACAGGGCAGAGATAAAATCGAACTGTCAGTCATAAGAAGTTCTAATTCTAGCGTGTGTACACATATTTAGCGTTTTGCACCACTATAGCTCATGATCAGAAGTAAGCTGCTACGGAGGCTTTTTCTTCCTTTTAATTTGACACTATTTAGAGACAATTCAACGGTTCCTGATGCATCGTCGTCCCCGTTCAGCTATTTCAACCTGATCTTATTTCATTTTCCTGAGCGCTTTACTGTAGGAACCATGTTAACAGATGATTCTGATTTATTAATCTATTAACAATTTCCCATCATGCTGCTAAACCCTTTACTAACATGTTCTATTTATGCCATTCTGATCAAAAGGTGAAATCAAGAGTAAATAATAATAAAAATATATATTATTTATACGTATAATATATTAAGTGGACTGTATGACGGACATGCAAGGGTCCAGACAGTCATCGCTTTACAGTTAAAATATTAGAAATGTTAAACAAGTGTATATTTTGTAGCATTATATTTTCTCTGATTTATTTTCAGATTGAACTGTTGATTAGAATTTTGGTGGAAAGACATTTTTACTCTTTTGCTTTTTGTATATAAAGTGAACAATATTTTCCACGCATTGCACAGTAATTTAGATACAAAAATTTCATAAATAAATAATTTTGTAATCAGTTCAGTGTCTCGTCATTGTTCAGTTGCATGTTGTCTGTGGTTAGGTTTGTATGTACACCTGTCAGCCATAACATTAAAACCACCTCCTTGTTTCTACACTCACTGTCCATTTTATCAGCTCCACTTACCATATAGAAGCACTTTGTAGTTCTACAATTACTGACTGTAGTCCATCTGTTTCTCTGCATGCTTTGTTACTCCCCTTTCATGCTGTTCTTCAATGGTCAGGACTCTCCCAGGACCACTACTGTACAGAGTAGGTATTATTTAGGTGGTGGATCATTCTCAGCACTGCAGTGACACTGACATGGTGGTGGTGTGTTAGTGTGTTGTGCTGGTATGAGTGAATTATCACCTCACTGTCACTGCTGGACTGAGAATAGTCTACCAATCAAAAATATCCAGCCAACAGCACCCCGTAGGCAGCGTCCTGTGACCACTGATGAAGGTCTAGAAGATGACCAACTCAAACGGCAGCAATAGATGAGCGACCGTCTCTGACTTTACATCTACAAGGTGGACCAACTAGGTAGGAGTGTCTAATAGAGTGGACAGTGAGAGGACACAGTATTTAAAAACTCCAGCAGCGCTGCTGTGTCTGATCCACTCATACCAGCACGACACACACTAACACACCACCACCATGTCAGTGTCACTGCAGTGCTGAGAATGATCCACCACCTAAATAATACCTGCTCTGTGGTGGTCCTGTGAAGGGTCCCGATCATTGAAGAACAGGATGAAAGCAGGCTAAAAGTATGCAGAGAAACAGATGGACTACAGTCAGTAATTGTAGAACTACAAAGTGCTTCTATATGGTAAGTGGAGCTGATAAAATGGACAGTGAGTGTAGAAACAAGGAGGGGGTTTTAATGTTATGGCTGATCAGTATATATTTATATATACTATGGCCAGAAGTATATGGACACCCCTCCTAATGGTTGAACTTATTTTTTGCCACATCAGTTGCTAACAGAACTACAAAATTCTATAAGGTAAATGATATGCCAATCACGTCTGTCAAGAGACCGCAGCGCCACCCCAACACCTAATTTGTGAATTTTTTTTTTTTATAAACAAAGGATGTGTTCCAATCTGTCACAGAAAAAAGAAATCAGACATAAACTGTCTATACTGTGACTTTAATTCAATTCAAATGTAACTCGGATCTGATTGTCAGTATCCTGGATGGAATCAGATCACAGGTAAAGATAGTAATCGATTCATAACTGGAACACAAAACAATTCAAACTTGTTCCTGTCCAGCACAACAATGATGCCAGATTATTTTCATTTCTACATTATGCCCAGTGGAGCAGAGTCGGGTCGGTATAAATCTCTTCCCGGCAGTCTCAGCTCATTCTCATTCCCGTCCCAGTGACTCATACTAGAGTATAAAACTTCCGCATTTCGGCTTTGGCACCTCTTTTTTTTTCATCACTGATTTCACGATGTGGGCGTAACATGGTCAAGCAGGTAGTAGGTTTGGTCATTTTTCAGCCACCACAACGTGCATAAAAGCAAGCAAGCAGTCAATCATGAAATCTCCATCGGACTATAAAGCTTAATGCCTTTCACCAGGCCAGTATTACTGAAAGCCACTTTTCGTCTCAGTCAGTTTTTTTTTTACTGATGAGGCTTTTCTGATTGACAACAGCTCAGCTGTAAAGTGGGAGACCAGACTACCTAACAGAACTGTACCAGCAGCTTCTGAAGTGAATACAAATCATGTTTAAACTGTGTCTGTCAGCAGTGTCAATACCAGAAGTGTTGGTCAGGAGACTTATGGATTGGGTTTTTACGGCTGAGTAGCTGCAAACAATCCTAAGACCACCATGTGCAATGTCAAGTGTGGGCTGAAATCTTGTAAAGCATCAACGTTTTACAATGTATTCATGGCAAAAGTCACTTTTCTCAGTCTGACAGATAAATAAGTAAATGACTCTCTGTACACAAAGCTGATTCGCATATGAACTCGCTTCGTGCAGGTGAAAAGATGTAGTCGGCTACTGCACACAACGAAGGGGGGTTGGCTCTCCTCAACCAGGGTGATCAACATCAGTAGAGAAGAAGCAAAATGCAATCGGGTTATCAGATACGACTAGAAAAAAAATGTTTAAAAAAACTGTGTAATTGTAAATACATTATATTAATCCACTTATTTGTTTATAGTTTGTTTTTTTTAAATTTGGGACTGTGGTTGGATGTTTTAAAACTCTTGTGTGGGTGCTCGAATGATGCGGCTGTAAATTATGCCAACCAACATCTGCTGGGATCCAGGGTTCGTATCCCCATTGGTGCTATTGGCCAGTGGGGTGACTACATAGACATGATTAGCCACGTCTGAGTGGGGGTCTAGATGGCTGATGGATTGGTGTCCTGTTTAATATGTTCTTGATGCAAAAGCCTTATGACTTTGGCGCTTTGTTTGAAACATTAGTTTCACAAGCAGCCGCTCAGGTGATGCAGCGGTGAATTACGCTAGCCCACCACTGCTGAGATTTGGGTTTGACTTTCAGCTGTGCTACTGGTCGGCCAGGCGTCTACACAGACATGATTGGCCTGAAGTCCTGTGATGGATCGCACTTTGTCCACCGTATTCCTGCCTTGCGTCTAGTGTTTCCTGGTGCAATCGGACACGCCCCAAACCTGACCAGGATGAAGCGGGTGGTGAAAATAAAATTATATTGACATTTTCACAAGCATGAAAGAGAAACTGATGTTTAAACCCCACAGTAAGAAAAACAGCCATGTGCACCCATGCATGTTAAGTGAATCATTATATTTAAATTGCAGCCTAATTTGTACAGCGCCCCATTGATAAGTCAGTCCTCTCCTTCATGGATAAAGCTGGAAATGACCAGAACCCTGGACAGGGTAAAGGGTCCATAAGGAAAGCGCTTAAGTGGTAGCGTAGTGGGTAGAGCTTTGGGCTATCAGTTGGAAGACTGTTGGTTCTAATCCACTGTTGGGCCCTTAAACAAGTCCCAGGGGCGCCGTACAATGGCTGACCCTGTGCTCTGACCCCAGCTTCCAAACAAGCTGGGACATGTGAAAAGAGAATTTCATTGTACTGTACACGTGTATATTTACATATGACAAATAAAGGCATTCTTCTTAAGCTAAAAGTTCATGTTGTCCTCAAAATTCCACATTTTCCTGTGCAGCTCATGTTTTCGCTTACAAATATGTTCTTCTTTGCTGGAGCTGTACGTCCTGAGGACTGCGGTCTGGATGCTTGTGTCTCTGGGCAGGTTTTGGGTATTCCCTTCCATTGCAGGCGGCTGTAAATTCTTCCGAACCCACAATTCCTCTGTTGGTCAGAGCTCCGGTTCGTATGTGGCCGCTCTGATCCGTGTTACAAAACTGCTAAGTGGATGTTTGCTTCCCAACTGTAAATGAAAAGGAAAGGCAAAGGAAAAAAGCAAATCTAAGGAATGCAAAGCAAAGGTCATGCTAAATATACTATTTGGTCCAAGGTATGTGGACACCTGACAGTGAGCATGTTGGATATCCTATTCAAAACAAAGAACATTAACTGTTACTACATGTTTTTATGGAGCTGTTTGTGCAAAGCAGAGCAGTCAAGGTGGAATAGAAAAGAGCCTTTCTTAAACTGAAAACACTGGCCACGTATCAGGAATACCCTGGACAGGGTGTAAATTCAGCCATTGCAACACTGGGCAGGACACCACTCAACCATACATTCATGCTGTCTCACACCTAGGAGCAATTTAAGGTTTACCTTCTGCATATGTTATATGTTACCTTATAAGTTACCTTCTGCATATGCATACAGGAGCATCCATGCCAGGACCAGTTGGCTCAAAAACAGTTTTTTTCCCACTTCAATCACTTTACTGAACACCACACTATTATGACTATTATAATGTATACCTAACTAATCTTTTATTATTATTACTATTATAATGTATACCTAGCTAATCTTTTATTATTATTACTATTATAATGTATACCTAACTAATCTTTTATTATTATTACTATTATAATGTATACCTAACTAATCTTTTATTATTATTACTATTATAATGTATACCTAACTAATCTTTTATTATTATTACTATTATAATGTATACCTAACTAATCTTTTATTATTATTACTATTATAATGTATACCTAACTAATCTTTTATTCTTATTACTATTATAATGTATACCTAACTAATCTTTTATTATTATTACTATTAAAATGTATACCTAACTAATCTTTTATTATTATTACTATTATAATGTATACCTAACTAATCTTTTATTATTATTACTATTATAATGTATACCTAACTAATCTTTAATTATTATTACTATTATAATGTATACCTAACTAATCTTTTATTGTTATTACTATTATAATGTATACCTAACTAATCTTTTATTATTATTATTACCATTATAATGTATACCTAACTAATCTTTAATTATTATTACTATTATAATGTATACCTAACTAATCTTTTATTATTATTACTATTATAATGTATACCTAACTAATCTTTTATTATTATTATTACCATTATAATGTATACCTAACTAATCTTTTATTATTATTATTACTATTATAATGTATACCTAACTAATCTTTTATTATTATTACTATTATAATATATACCTAACTAATCTTTTATTATTATTACTATTATAATGTATACCTAACTAATCTTTTATTATTATTACTATTATAATGTATACCTAACTAATCTTTTATTATTATTATTACTATTATAATGTATACCTAACTAATCTTTTATTATTATTATTACTTTTATAATATATACCTAACTAATCTTTTATTATTATTACTATTATAATGTATACCTAACTAATCTTTTATTATTATTACTATTATAATGTATACCTAACTAATCTTTTATTATTATTACTATTATAATGTATACCTAACTAATCTTTTAGTATTATTACTATTATAATGTATACCTAACTAATCTTTTATTATTATTACTATTATAATGTATACCTAACTAATCTTTTATTATTATTACTATTATAATGTATACCTAACTAATCTTTTATTATTATTACTATTATAATGTATACCTAACTAATCTTTTATTATTATTACTATTATAATGTATACCTAACTAATCTTTTATTATAATGTATACCTAACTAATCTTTTATTATTATTACTATTATAATGTATACCTAACTAATCTTTTATTATTATTACTATTATAATGTATACCTAACTAATCTTTTATTATTATTACTATTATAATGTATACCTAACTAATCTTTTATTATTATTACTATTATAATGTATACCTAACTAATCTTTTATTATTTTTATTACTTTTATAATGTATACCTAACTAATCTTTTATTATTATTACTATTATAATGTATACCTAACTAATCTTTTATTATTTTTATTACTTTTATAATGTATACCTAACTAATCTTTTATTATTATTACTATTATAATGTATACCTAACTAATCTTTTATTCTTATTACTATTATAATGTATACCTAACTAATCTTTTATTATTATTACTATTAAAATGTATACCTAACTAATCTTTATTATTATTACTATTATAATGTATACCTAACTAATCTTTAATTATTATTACTATTATAATGTATACCTAACTAATCTTTTATTGTTATTACTATTATAATGTATACCTAACTAATCTTTATTATTATTACTATTATAATGTATACCTAACTAATCTTTTATTATTATTATTACTTTTATAATGTATACCTAACTAATCTTTTATTATTATTACTATTATAATGTATACCTAACTAATCTTTTATTCTTATTACTATTATAATGTATACCTAACTAATCTTTTATTATTATTATTACTATTAAAATGTATACCTAACTAATCTTTTATTATTATTACTATTATAATGTATACCTAACTAATCTTTTATTATTATTACTATTATAATGTATACCTAACTAATCTTTAATTATTATTACTATTATAATGTATACCTAACTAATCTTTTATTGTTATTACTATTATAATGTATACCTAACTAATCTTTTATTATTATTATTACTATTATAATGTATACCTAACTAATCTTTAATTATTATTACTATTATAATGTATACCTAACTAATCTTTTATTATTATTACTATTATAATGTATACCTAACTAATCTTTTATTATTATTATTACCATTATAATGTATACCTAACTAATCTTTTATTATTATTATTACTATTATAATGTATACCTAACTAATCTTTTATTATTATTACTATTATAATATATACCTAACTAATCTTTTATTATTATTACTATTATAATGTATACCTAACTAATCTTTTATTATTATTACTATTATAATGTATACCTAACTAATCTTTTATTATTATTATTACTATTATAATGTATACCTAACTAATCTTTTATTATTATTATTACTATTATAATGTATACCTAAGTAATCTTTTATTATTATTACTATTATAATGTATACCTAACTAATCTTTTATTATTATTACTATTATAATGTATACCTAACTAATCTTTTATTATTATTACTATTATAATGTATACCTAACTAATCTTTTAGTATTATTACTATTATAATGTATACCTAACTAATCTTTTATTATTATTACTATTATAATGTATACCTAACTAATCTTTTATTATTATTACTATTATAATGTATACCTAACTAATCTTTTATTATTATTACTATTATAATGTATACCTAACTAATCTTTTATTATTATTACTATTATAATGTATACCTAACTAATCTTTTATTATAATGTATACCTAACTAATCTTTTATTATTATTACTATTATAATGTATACCTAACTAATCTTTTATTATTATTACTATTATAATGTATACCTAACTAATCTTTTATTATTATTACTATTATAATGTATACCTAACTAATCGTTTATTATTATTACTATTATAATGTATACCTAATTAATCTTTTAGTATTATTACTATTATAATGTATACCTAACTAATCTTTTATTATTATTACTATTATAATGTATACCTAACTAATCTTTTATTATTATTACTATTATAATGTATACCTAACTAATCTTTTATTATTATTACTATTATAATGTATACCTAACTAATCTTTTATTATTATTACTATTATAATGTATACCTAACTAATCTTTTATTATAATGTATACCTAACTAATCTTTTATTATTATTACTATTATAATGTATACCTAACTAATCTTTTATTATTATTACTATTATAATGTATACCTAACTAATCTTTTATTATTATTACTATTATAATGTATACCTAACTAATCTTTTATTATTATTACTATTATAATGTATACCTAACTAATCTTTTATTATTATTACTATTATAATGTATACCTAACTAATCTTTTATTATTATTACTATTATAATGTATACCTAACTAATCTTTTATTATTATTACTATTATAATGTATACCTAACTAATCTTTTATTATTATTACTATTATAATGTATACCTAACTAATCTTTTATTATTATTACTATTATAATGTATACCTAACTAATCTTTTATTATTATTACTATTATACTGTATACCTAACTAATCTTTTATTATTATTACTATTATACTGTATACCTAACTAATCTTTTATTATTATTACTATTATAATGTATACCTAACTAATCTTTTATTATTATTACTATTATAATGTATACCTAACTAATCTTTTATTATTATTACTATTATACTGTATACCTAACTAATCTTTTATTATTATTACTATTATAATGTATACCTAACTAATCTTTTATTTTTTTTACTATTATAATGTATACCTAACTAATCTTTTATTATAATGTATACCTAACTAATCTTTTATTATTATTACTATTATAATGTATACCTAACTAATCTTTTATTATTATTACTATTATAATGTATACCTAACTAATCTTTTATTATTATTATTACTATTATAATGTATACCTAACTAATCTTTTATTATTATTACTATTATAATGTATACCTAACTAATCTTTTATTATTTTTACTATTATAATGTATACCTAACTAATCTTTTATTATAATGTATACCTAACTAATCTTTTATTATTATTACTATTATAATGTATACCTAACTCTTCTTTTATTATTATTACTATTATAATGTATACCTAAGTAATCTTTTATTATTATTACTATTATAATGTATACCTAAGTAATCTTTTATTATTATTACTATTATAATGTATACCTAAGTAATCTTTTATTATTATTACTATTATAATGTATGCCTAACTAATCTTTTATTATTATTACTATTATAATGTATACCTATACTAATCTTTATTATTATTACTATTATAATGTATACCTAACTAATCTTTTTATTATTATTACTATTATAATGTATACCTAACTAATCTTTTATTATTATTACTATTATAATGTGTACCTAACTAATCTTTTATTATAATGTATACCCAACTAATCTTTTATTATTATTACTATTTTAATGTATACCTAACTAATCTTTTATTATTATTACTATTATAATGTATACCTAACTAATCTTTTATTATTATTACTATTATAATGTATACCTAACTAATCTTTAATTATTATTATTACTATTATAATGTATACCTAACTAATCTTTTATTATAATGTATACCCAACTAATCTTTTATTATTATTACTATTTTAATGTATACCTAACTAATCTTTTATTATTATTACTATTATAATGTATACCTAACTAATCTTTTTTTATTATTACTATTATAATGTATACCTAACTAATCTTTAATTATTATTATTACTATTATAATGTATACCTAACTAATCTTTATTATTATTACTATTATAATGTATACCTAACTAATCTTTTAATATTATTACTATTATAATGTATACCTAACTAATCTTTTATTATTATTGCTATTATAATGTATACCTAACTAATCTTTTATTATTATTACTATTATAATGTATACCTAACTAATCTTTTATTATTATTACTATTATAATGTATACCTAACTAATCTTTTATTATTATTGCTATTATAATGTATACCTAACTAATCTTTTATTATTATTACTATTATAATGTATACCTAACTAATCTTTTATTATTATTACTATTATAATGTATACCTAACTAATCTTTTATTATTATTACTATTATAATGTATACCTAACTAATCTTTTATTATTATTACTATTATAATGTATACCTAACTAATCTTTTATTATTATTACTATTATACTGTATACCTAACTAATCTTTTATTAATATTACTATTATAATGTATACCTAACTAATCTTTTATTATTATTACTATTATAATGTATACCTAACTTATCTTTTATTATTATTACTATTATAATGTATACCTAACTAATCTTTTATTATATTACTATTATAATGTATACCTAACTAATCTTTTATTATTAATACTATTATAATGTATACCTAACTAATCTTTTATTATTATTATCATTATAATGTATACCTAACTAATCTTTTATTATTATTACTATTATAATGTATACCTAACTAATCTTTTATTATTATTACTATTATACTGTATACCTAACTAATCTTTTATTATTATTACTATTATAATGTATACCTAACTAATCTTTTATTATTATTACTATTATAATGTATACCTATACTCATCTTTATTATTATTACTATTATAATGTATACCTAACTAATCTTTTATTATTATTACTATTATAATGTATACCTAACTAATCTTTTATTATAATTACTATTATAATGTATACCTAACTAATCTTTTATTATTATTACTATTATAACGTATACCTAACTAATCTTTTATTATTATTACTATTATAATGTATACCTAACTAATCTTTTGTTATTATTACTATTATAATGTATACCTAACTAATCTTTTATTATTATTACTATTATAATGTATACCTAACTAATCTTTTATTATTATTACTATTATAATGTATACCTAACTAATCTTTTATTATTATTACTATTATAATGTATACCTAACTAATCTTTTATTATTATTACTATTATACTGTATACCTAACTAATCTTTTATTATTATTACTATTATAATGTATACCTAACTAATCTTTAATTATTATTACTATTATAATGTATACCTATACTCATCTTTATTATTATTACTATTATAATGTATACCTAACTAATCTTTATTATTATTACTATTATAATGTATACCTAACTAATCTTTTATTATTATTACTATTATAATGTATACCTAACAAATCTTTTATTATTATTACTATTATAATGTATACCTAACTAATCTTTTATTATTATTACTATTATAATGTATACCTAACTAATCTTTTATTATTATTGCTATTATAATGTATACCTAACTAATCTTTTAGTATTATTACTATTATAATGTATACCTAACTAATCTTTTATTATTATTACTATTATAATGTATACCTAACTAATCTTTTATTATTATTACTATTATAATGTATACCTAACTAATCTTTTATTATTATTACTATTATAATGTATACCTAACTAATCTTTTATTATTATTACTATTATAATGTATACCTAACTAATCTTTTATTATTATTACTATTATAATGTATACCTAACTAATCTTTTATTATTATTACTATTATAATGTATAGCTAACTAATCTTTTATTAATATTACTATTATAATGTATACCTAACTAATCTTTTATTATTATTACTATTATAATGTATACCTAACTTATCTTTTATTATTATTACTATTATAATGTATACCTAACTAATCTTTTATTATATTACTATTATAATGTATACCTAACTAATCTTTTATTATTATTACTATTATAATGTATACCTAACTAATCTTTTATTATTATTACTATTATAATGTATACCTAACTAATCTTTTATTATTATTACTATTATAATGTATACCTAACTAATCTTTTATTATTATTACTATTATAATGTATACCTAACTAATCTTTTATTATTATTACTATTATAATGTATAGCTAACTAATCTTTTATTAATATTACTATTATAATGTATACCTAACTAATCTTTTATTATTATTACTATTATAATGTATACCTAACTTATCTTTTATTATTATTACTATTATAATGTATACCTAACTAATCTTTTATTATATTACTATTATAATGTATACCTAACTAATCTTTTATTATTAATACTATTATAATGTATACCTAACTAATCTTTTATTATTATTACTATTATAATGTATACCTAACTAATCTTTTATTATTATTACTATTATAATGTATACCTAACTAATCTTTTATTATTATTACTATTATACTGTATACCTAACTAATCTTTTATTATTATTACTATTATAATGTATACCTAACTAATCTTTTATTATTATTACTATTATAATGTATACCTAACTAATCTTTTATTGTTATTACTATTATAATGTATACCTAACTAATCTTTTATTATTATTACTATTATAATGTATACCTAACTAATCTTTTATTATAATTACTATTATAATGTATACCTAACTAATCTTTTATTATTATTACTATTATAACGTATACCTAACTAATCTTTTATTATTATTACTATTATAATGTATACCTAACTAATCTTTTATTATTATTACTATTATAATGTATACCTAACTAATCTTTTATTATTATTACTATTATAATGTATACCTAACTAATCTTTTATTATTATTACTATTATAATGTATACCTAACTAATCTTTTATTATTATTACTATTATAATGTATACCTAACTAATCTTTTATTATTATTACTATTATACTGTATACCTAACTAATCTTTTATTATTATTACTATTATAATGTATACCTAACTAATCTTTAATTATTATTACTATTATAATGTATACCTATACTCATCTTTATTATTATTACTATTATAATGTATACCTAACTAATCTTTTATTATTAATACTATTATAATGTATACCTAACTAATCTTTTATTATTATTACTATTATAATGTATACCTAACTAATCTTTTATTATAATTACTATTATAATGTATACCTAACTAATCTTTTATTATTATTACTATTATAATGTATACCTAACTAATCTTTTATTATTATTACTATTATAATGTATACCTATACTCATCTTTATTATTATTACTATTATAATGTATACCTAACTCATCTTTATTATTATTACTATTATTATTAAAATACATACCCGTTTTTATTTATATGCTTATTGTTATTATTGCTATTATGTATATAGTACTATGTTTATATGTACATATAATTCCATATATGTAAATAGCTATAGTTATAACTTTATATTCATATTAATCATAGATATATGTTACTGATATTCTCCGTTTTCTTTGCACAATGCTACTATTTGCACTTCAAAGTTGAATCTATGTTAAGAAGAGGTGAGAAGAAATCAGAATGCTTGTTGAAAACCCACATTGACAGAGAAAGAAAATCCAATCTCCTCACAGAGCGTAACCAGAAGCACTGAGATACTGAGGGAAACATGAATAAAGCCAGTGTACCAGGACAGAACAGAGGATATTATCTCACCTGGCATGGAACTAAATCTGAACAAGAGCAACAAGTCCAAGCCTAAAGCCAAAATAACTTTCCAAACGTTTAAAAAAGATAAAGGTGCTTGCATGGTTCAGTGTGTCTTGATAAACAGGTGCTTGTAACTTTGGGGAATTCAGCTGATCCAAATCGAAGCACAATGCTGTGAAAAGCTCATTAATTCTCACCACAGACATCTCAAACCAAAGTACCATAGGTCTTAATTTGTGTTTTTTTTTTCCCTATTAGTTTTGTTGGGCAGCTTAGTGGGTAACACTATCGCCTCACAGCAAGAAGGTCCTGGGTTCTATTTCCAGGTAGAGCAGTCCAGGTTTTTTCTGTGTGGAGTTAGCATGTTCTTCTGGGTTTCCTCTGGGAGCTCCGGTTTCCTCCCACAGTCCAAAGACATGCAAGTGAGGTGAATTGGAGATACAAAATTGTCCATGACTGTGTCTGATATTAAAACTTGAGCTGATTAATCTTGTGTAAGCAGTGACTACCTGTTCTGTCATGAATGTAACCAAACTATGTAAAACATGACGTTAAAATTCTAATAAATAAATAAATATTAGTTTTGTTTGTTATTAAAAACCCTACATATTTGTTTGTTTGTTTATTAGGATTTTAACGTCATGTTTTACACTTTGGTTACATTCATGACAGAAACGGTAGTTACTCATTACACAAGGTTTATCAGTTCACAAGGTTATATCGAACACAGTCATGGACAATTTAGGGTCTCCAATTCACCTCACTTGCATGTCTTTGGACTGTGGGAGGAAACCGGAGCACCCGGAGGAAACCCACACGGACACGGGGAGAACAGAAAGGACCCGGACTGCCCCACCTGGAGATCGAACCCAGGACCTTCTTGCTGTGAGGCGACAGTCCCTACATATTTATTCATGTTATATATATATATGCTGTATATGCTGTGCACTCCTGCTGAAATATAACACACATGTTCTCTACAAAAATACACAACATGGACATGCTCATAATCTCAGATTATTTTCCCATGTAACCACTCAATTAAGGCGTAGGTCAGAATGGTAATGAGCGTACATGTCATATGTCATGCCAGTTTTGGAATTTCAAAGATTTCTGCAACTATCTTTTTCTGTGACTGAATAACTAGAACACATTATTGTGGTTTTATAAACATCTGTGAGTCCACAATATACATATCAGCAATTTAGATGATCAATGTCATGGTGTAGAAAGTTCTACAATGTATGAATAGCATTGACTACAGCTGCTGACTTGTCTGTAACTACATTAATAGCTAGTTTGTTGCTGGCATGAATCTGAGCATCTGAGCTACACAGGTAGCACTGTCCACCACCAAGCAAGTGTAAACACTGATCAGCCATAACATTAAAACCACCTCCTTGTTTCTACACACACTGTTCATTTAATCAGCTCCACTTACCATATAGAAGCACTTTGTAGTTTTACAATTACTGACTGTAGTCCATCTGTTTCTCTAAATATCTTTGTAGCCTGTTTTCACCCTGTTCTTCAATGGTCAGGACCCCTACAGGACCACTAGAGAACAGGTATTATTTAGGTGGTGGATCATTCTCAGCACTGCAGTGACACTGACATGGTGGTGGTGTGTTAGTGTGTGTTGTGCTGGTATGACTGAATCAGACACAGCAGCGCTGCTGGAGTTTTTAAATATCATGTCCACTCACTGTCCACTCTATTAGACACTCCTACCTAGTTGGTCCACCTTGTAGATGTAAAGTCAGAGACGATCGCTCATCTATTGCTGCTGTTTGAGTTGGTCATCTTTGAGACCTTCATCAGTGGTCACAGGACTCTGCCCACAGGGCGCTGTCGGCTGGATATTTTTGGTTGGTGGACTATTCTCAGTCCAGCAGTGACAGTGAGGTGTTTAAAAACTCCATCAGCGCTGCTGTGCCTGATTCACTCATATCAGCACAACACACACTAACACACCACCACCATGTCAGTGTCACTGCAGTGCTGAGAATCATCCACCATTTAAATAATACCTACTCTGTAGTGGTCCTGGGGGGTCCTGACCATTGAAGAGCAGCATGAAAGGGGGCTAATAAAGCATGCAGAGAAACAGATGGACTACAGTCAGTAATTGTAGAACCAAGGAGGTGGTTTTAATGTTATGGTTGACCAGTGTATGTATGTACAGTGTATCACAAAAGTGAGTACACCCCTCACATTTCTGCAGATATTTAAGTATATCTTTTCATGGGACAACACTGACAAAATGACACTTTGACACAATGAAAAGTAGTCTGTGTGCAGCTTATATAACAGTGTAAATTTATTCTTCCCTCAAAATAACTCAATATACAGCCATTAATGTCTAAACCACCGGCAACAAAAGTGAGTACACCGAACACTGAAGTTTCAATATTTTGTGTGGCCACCATTATTTCCCAGAAATGCCTTAACTCTCCTGGGCATGGAGTTTACCAGAGCTTCACAGGTTGCCACTGGAATGCTTTTCCACTCCTCCATGACGACATCACGGAGCTGGCGGATATTCGAGACTTTGCGCTCCTCCATCTTCCGCTTGAGGATGCCCCAAAGATGTTCTATTGGGTTTAGGTCTGGAGACATGCTTGGCCAGTCCATCACCTTTACCCTCAGCCTCTTCAATAAAGCAGTGGTCGTCTTAGAGGTGTGTTTGGGGTCATTATCATGCTGGAACACTGCCCTGCGACCCAGTTTCTGGAGGGAGGGGATCATGCTCTGCTTCAGTATTTCACAGTACATATTGGAGTTCATGTGTCCCTCAATGAAATGTAACTCCCCAACACCTGCTGCACTCATGCAGCCCCAGACCATGGCATTCCCACCACCATGCTTGACTGTAGGCATGACACACTTATCTTTGTACTCCTCACCTGATTGCCGCCACACATGCTTGAGACCATCTGAACCAAACAAATTAATCTTGGTCTCATCAGACCATAGGACATGGTTCCAGTAATCCATGTCCTTTGTTGACATGTCTTCAGCAAACTGTTTGCGGGCTTTCTTGTGTAGAGACTTCAGAAGAGGCTTCCTTCTGGGGTGACAGCCATGCAGACCAATTTGATGTAGTGTGCGGCGTATGGTCTGAGCACTGACAGGCTGACCCCCCACCTTTTCAATCTCTGCAGCAATGCTGACGGCACTCCTGCGCCTATCTTTCAAAGACAGCAGTTGGATGTGACGCTGAGCACGTGCACTCAGCTTCTTTGGACGACCAACGCGAGGTCTGTTCTGAGTGGACCCTGCTCTTTTAAAACGCTGGATGATCTTGGCCACTGTGCTGCAGCTCAGTTTCAGGGTGTTGGCAATCTTCTTGTAGCCTTGGCCATCTTCATGTAGCGCAACAATTCGTCTTTTAAGATCCTCAGAGAGTTCTTTGCCATGAGGTGCCATGTCGGAACTTTCAGTGACCAGTATGAGAGAGTGTGAGAGCTGTACTACTAAATTGAACACACCTGCTCCCTATGCACACCTGAGACCTAGTAACACTAACGAGTCACATGACATTTTGGAGGGAAAATGACAAGCAGTGCTCAATTTGGACATTTAGGGGTGTAGTCTCTTAGGGGTGTACTCACTTTTGTTGCCGGTGGTTTAGACATTAATGGCTGTATATTGAGTTATTTTGAGGGAAGAATAAATTTACACTGTTATATAAGCTGCACACAGACTACTTTTCATTGTGTCAAAGTGTCATTTTGTCAGTGTTGTCCCATGAAAAGATATACTTAAATATCTGCAGAAATGTGAGGGGTGTACTCACTTTTGTGATACACTGTATATATATATACAGTATATATATATATATATATATATATATATATATGTATATATATATACTGTATATATATATATATATATATATATATATACAGTGTATCACAAAAGTGAGTACACCCCTCACATTTCTGCAAATATTTCATTATATCTTTTCATGGGACAACACTATAGACATGAAACTTGGATATAACTTAGAGTAGTCAGTGTACAACTTGTATAGCAGTGTAGATTTACTGTCTTCTGAAAATAACTCAACACACAGCCATTAATGTCTAAATAGCTGGCAACATAAGTGAGTACACCCCACAGTGAACATGTCCAAATTGTGCCCAAAGTGTCAATATTTTGTGTGACCACCATTATTATCCACCACTGCCTTAACCCTCCTGGGCATGGAATTCACCAGAGCTGCACAGGTTGCTACTGGAATCCTCTTCCACTCCTCCATGATGACATCACGGAGCTGGTGGATGTTAGACACCTTGAACTCCTCCACCTTCCACTTGAGGATGCGCCACAGGTGCTCAATTGGGTTTAGTCCATCACCTTTACCTTCAGCTTCCTCAGCAAGGCAGTTGTCATCTTGGAGGTTGTGTTTGGGGTTGTTATCCTGTTGGAAAACTGCCATGAGGCCCAGTTTTCGAAGGGAGGGGATCATGCTCTGTTTCAGAATGTCACAGTACATGTTGGAATTCATGTTTCCCTCAATGAACTGCAGCTCCCCAGTGCCAGCAACACTCATGCAGCCCAAGACCATGATGCTACCACCACCATGCTTGACTGTAGGCAAGATACAGTTGTCTTGGTACTTCTCACCAGGGCGCCGCCACACATGCTGGACACCATCTGAGCCAAACAAGTTTATCTTGGTCTCATCAGACCACAGGGCATTCCAGTAATCCATGTTCTTGGACTGCTTGTCTTCAGCAAACTGTTTGCGGGCTTTCTTGTGCGTCAGCTTCCTTCTGGGATGACGACCATGCAGACCGAGTTGATGCAGTGTGCGGCGTATGGTCTGAGCACTGACAGGCTGACCTCCCACGTCTTCAACCTCTGCAGCAATGCTGGCAGCACTCATGTGTCTATTTTTTAAAGCCAACCTCTGGATATGACGCCGAACACGTGGACTCAACTTCTTTGGTCGACCCTGGCGAAGCCTGTTCCGAGTGGAACCTGTCCTGGAAAACCGCTGTATGACCTTGGCCACCATGCTGTAGCTCAGTTTCAGGGTGTTAGCAATCTTCTTATAGCCCAGGCCATCTTTGTGGAGAGCAACAATTCTATTTCTCACATCCTCAGAGAGTTCTTTGCCATGAGGTGCCATGTTGAATATTTAGTGGCCAGTATGAGAGAATTGTACCCAAAACACCAAATTTAACAGCCCTGCTCCCCATTTACACCTGGGACCTTGACACATGACACCAGGGAGGGACAACGACACATTTGGGCACAATTTGGACATGTTCACTGTGGGGTGTACTCACTTATGTTGCCAGCTATTTAGACATTAATGGCTGTGTGTTGAGTTATTTTCAGAAGACAGTACATCTACACTGCTATACAAGCTGTACACTGACTACTCTAAGTTATATCCAAGTTTCATGTCTATAGTGTTGTCCCATGAAAAGATATAATGAAATATTTGCAGAAATGTGAGGGGTGTACTCACTTTTGTGATACACTGTATATATAAATTTATATATATATATATATACTCCTGATCAAAATCTTAAGACCAGTTAAAAAATTGCAAGAATTTGCATTTTGCACTATTGGATCTTAAGAAGGTTCCAAGTAGAGCTTCACAATGCTAAAAGAAGAAATGGGCGCAAGAGACAAAAACTTTTAAGCAGCCAATTTATTGAAAACTGCATTTACACTCAAACATGCTTTTTTCAGCTGATCAAAAGTTTAAGACCACAGCGTTTAAAAGCCAAAATGTGCGCAGAAATGTGGATTCCATGTCATTTTCTGTCAAGTATTTACACTGTCAAGACCTCCTGATGGCAAAAGCAAAAAAGCTCACTGACTTTGAACGTGGTAGGATTGTTGAGCTTCATAAGCAAGGCCTCTCACAACGTGCCATCGCTGCTGAGATTGGATGCAGTCAGACAGTCATTTTGCATTTATTAAAAGACCCTGAGGGTTATGGAACAAAAAAGTCAAGTGGTAGACCCAAAAACATTTCACCGATTGGCTGTCCGTCAAGACACGGGACGATCCTGGACCCAAATTAAGGCCATTACTGGTGCTGACTGCAGCTCAATAACCATCAGACGGCATCTGCGAGGGAAGGGCTTCAGAAACAAAAAACATCTTCAAAGGCCACGTCTTCTTCAACGCCACAAAATTGCCCGTTTGGACTTTGCAAGGGAGCACCAAACATGGGACATTGAAAGGTGGAAGAAAGTTTAATTCTCTGATGAGAAAAATTTTGACCTTGACGGTCCTGATGGCTTCCAACGTTACTGGCATGACAAGGAGATCCCACCTGAGATGTTTTCTACGCGGCACAGTGGGGGGGCGCCATCATGATTTGGGGTGCTTTTTCCTTCAATGGAACAATGGAGCTTCAAGTTGTGCAGGGGCATCAAACAGCAGCTGGCTTTGTGGAGATGTTGCAGCGGGCATCCCTCATGACTGAGGGCCCTCGTCTGTGTGGTAACGACTGGGTTTTTCAACAGGACAATGCTGTAGTTCACAATGCCCGCCTGACAAAGGACTTCTTCCAAGAGAATAACGTCACTCTTTTGGACCATCCTGCGTGTTCCCCTGATCTAAATCTGAATAAGAACATTTGGGGATGGATGGCAAGGGAAGTTTACAAAAATGGACATCAGTTCCAGACAGTGGATGCCCTTTGTGAAGCCATCTTCAACACTTGGAGCAACGTTCCCACTAGCCTCCTGAAAACACTTGCATCAAGCATGCCTAAACGATTGTTTGAAGTGATCAACAAGAATGGTGGAGCTACTCATTACTGAGTCCTTTTTTTGACACTTTGATTTCTGTTTTGAGGGGGTTTTCGGATTTTTTTGAGCTGTGGTCTTAAACTTTTGATCAGCTGATGAACAGCCTATTTCAGTTAAATTGTTGTTTTCAATAAATTGCCTGCTCAAAAGTTTTTGTCTCTTGCGCCCATTTCTTCTTTTAGCATTGTGAAGCTCTACTTAGAACCTTCTTAAGATCCAGTAGTGCAAAATGCAAATTCTTGCAATTTTTTAACTGGTCTGAAGATTTTGATCAGGAGTGTATATATATGCTGTATGTATTAAATCTTGCTAGTTGATGATTTCCAATTTTTTAAATTGTTTAATAAAGTTTATATGACTGTGGCTGACTCAGGTGGGAGGGGTGTCCACATATTTTTGGACATATAATGTGTTTAAAAAAATCACGGTCACACACACACACACACACACACACACACACACACACACACACACACACACACACACACCACGCGGCCACATAGCTTTTTCAGCATGCGCCTGTGTGGGGGTGTGGCCACAGCCCGAATTCCTATTGGCTGGCAGACGGGCGGGGGCCGATTAGAGGGCGGGGCCATGTGAACGAGCTATTTGGAGAGTAAACAGAAGCACATTTGAGTGGAGTTTGGTTCTCTGCGTGGGAGAAGGTAGGAGCTCATTTACACCTCATCACATTACACATCACATTACACTGAGTGTGCTACAGGACCAGGAGACTGTAAATAACACATCTCACCTGCACTAAACCATACAAACCAGTACACAGTCCTACTGGTTCCTGCTGCTTCTCTAATGCTCCCTAATGGAGCTTCCATATGGGTTCATTTTATGGCATTTATTTAAAAACCCTAGTGGTTTAACAAACCTGTTTAATAATTCTTTTTAATAGGATTTAACGTTTCTTCATGAATCTAATGGCTTCTGATAATGATGTGTTGCTATAGACTGTAGTTTATTGTTGATTTGGTGGATTTTTTTAAGGATCTTGTTTCCCCTCTGAAAATAGTATTTATAGACTGTTTAGAAATGAAGTCCATCATGTTTGTTTGTAAGCAATGGAGTGTGACTTTTACAAGCCTGTAATGGTTCTTAATGGTGTTTCCATATGGATCCATTTATGAAACATCAGGAAAATCCTAGTGGTTTAACCCTGATCTGTGACTGTCCAAAGGTATTTGTTTTTAATGGGAATTAAAGGTCCTACTGGAACCTAATGGTTTCTGATGGTTAAATGTTGCTACTGTTTGTAGTCTAATATTTAATGCCTATTTTTGAATGTACAAACATCCAAAGGAATCGATTTGATTTTAGACAAAGTAAAAGGTAAAAACAGATCACTAAATTTTTTGGAAGGGTCTCATGTTTATTTCTTCATGCATCAAAAGTATCTATAAACACTGAGTTTACCATGTTTGTGTTTGTGAGCAGTAACAACAAGGTGTGGTTTTCACAGGCTTGTATTGGTTCCTAATGGTGTTCCTATATGGGTTAATTTTTGTAAGGTTAGTAATGAGGTTTTGTATCGAGCTTTAACTGATGATCTGTGACTGTTTTAATTCATTTAATTTCATTTTCCGTGTTATCCCAGTCAGGGTCGTCGCAGTTCCGGTACTGGGAAACATACCAGGGCTTTGGCCATCCTTAAACATAGCCAGTCATGTCTGTGTAGATGGTTGGCTGGCTAATAGCAATGGTGGACAAGTATAATAGGCCGCTGAGCCACCCGAGTGCTGTTGTGAGCCATATTTAATTGTTCTTTGAAAGGTCCTATAGAGGAACCTAATGGCTTCTGATGCTTATATGTTGCTTGCAACTGTAGTTTATTGCTCATTCTGTGGATTTGATTAGATGATTTGACATTAAGATATGTACTGCTCCTGATTTTAGCCTAAAATCAGGAACATTCAGAAGAATCTATATTATTTTAGACAGCAGGGTTAAAGGTGAATGCGTTTGGAATTTTATCATTTCTGAGCTACAAAGAGATCATACAATAATAGTATCTATAGACACTAACTGTTTAGCATGGGAGTCTACCATGTTTGTGTTTGTAAGTAGTAAAAATAGGGTGGAACACAGCAAGAAAAATGTAAACAAGCATGTAATGGTTTCCAGTGGTGTTCCCATATGAGTTCATTCACATAACTTTAGGATGGTTGATCTGTGACTCCTTCCAATGATATTTCATTAGAATTAAAATATCCTAATGGTTTCTGATTATGATATTTTGCTGTCGACTGTATTTTAAAGTTAATTTGGCATCTTAAGCTGTTTTTTACCACAATACATCAATATTTCACATTTAAATTGTCGGAGGGGAGCCCACCATGTTTGTGTTTGTGAGCAGGGCAGATAGGGTGGGGTTGAAGGCTCCTGTCCAATCATAGCCAATCATGTCTGTATGTAGATGCCTGATTGGCCAATAGCATCTCTGAGGATTTTAACCATAGGATCTCAGCGGCAATGGGCTAGTGTGATATACCGCTTCACCACCAGAGTGCCCCCACTATTACTGCATTGGTTCCCAAAGTGTGTTTGTGTGGGGAAGGGAAGGGAAGGGGTGCACAGAGCTATTGCAGGGGGGTCAGCAAGGCAAATAAATGAGGCTTGTTTGAGCACTGTTTGTGAGAGTTACACAGTAAGGGTTTAAGATACATAATACATGTCACTTGTAATAATTTTATTATAAGAGTGATTTGCCAGTTTATTTTCTTTTACTCAAAATGAAGTTGCAGTTTTTATGGATTACAATGTTTACAATAAATTCCAGTGGAAAAAATGCAAAAAGATGTGTATGTGTGTCGGAGTGAAGGGGACCACTGCATTACTAAATCATTTTCCCTGATATTAAGTATTTCATTAGGTAGTATTGATGCAGAGCTCCAAAGTTTTGGAAACCCAGGTTCCAGCTTCGCTTCTGTTTGTGAGGTCTGTTATTTTCTTCCTTGTGAATTTCTTGCCATTGCAGAAACAATGCAAGTAGGTGGATTTATTTATTCTAATTTAAGGTATGAACATATTAGAAGCAGATTAGATGTGTTCTGGTCTTAAGTACAATGTGTGCTCTGTACCCACCATGACCCTCGATCAGGAAAAGTTGTTACTGAGGATGAAAATTAAATTTTAAATTTAAAACCTTTATGTGAATGATTAACAAGCAATAATTGATGGGGTGTAAATAACTCAATATGTTATTGATGTTCTGTAATTAGGCAACATCCTGTTTTTATGATGGTTTCATGACTTTCTGTGACTTTGATCAGGACAAGGTGGAAGTAAAATTAACTTGCAGCTGGGTCCTTTGGATCTGGTATTGATCCTCGTTTTTGGTTACTTACTGTGTACAATTTGACATGTTCTGCCTTTTGGCTTTCCTTCATGTCACAAACAAATGCCAGTGGATGGATTGGCAACTCCCAATATTTCTGTAACTGATTTAGAAGCAATAATTGAAGGGGCGTAAACTACTAAATAAGTGAACGATGTCCTGTGTTTCAGTGATGGTGGATGGGGATCCTGGAGCCTTTAATACCCTAATCAGGTTAAAATTAAAGTAAAGTGAACTTAAATACAGCTTAGTTCAAGTTCAGAAGGCTTTTATTGCCATTTCGGCTTACATCATACACAATGCAGTGCAGATGGAGTACAGTGTGATAAATACAAAGACCTACAATAAATATGAGGGACATTTCTGGACCCAAAATAGTGAAGGTATGGGACCAAAGCACAAGTGTGGTGTTGGCCAGTACACAGTACTGAGTAAATGTAACGTGAGGTTATGCTAAAACAGAAACATACTATGACATGTTATGACATTTAGCTATTTATGTATGTTATAGCCACTCCATATTGACATACCTTGATATACAACATACTTTGATAGATAAACAACAGTGTAGAATTTATATAGCTGCAATTATAGCAGCAGACATATTTAGGAAAAGTGTGCAAAAACATGAGTGATATAGTCACTGAGTGTGAGATATAGTAGTTGTATGTATTATTTGGAAATGTCAGAGTCCAGGGAGCAAGTCTGTGTCAGTTGTGTGTGTGTGTGTGTGGTGTGTGTGTGTGTGTGTGTGTGTCCATCAGTTCAGACTTGGGTTGAGGAGTCTGGTGGTTTGTGGATAAAAACATTTGCACTATCTAGCACTAGGACCAAATGCTATGGTACCTTCCTCCAGACTGGAGACTGTAGGGTTCCTGTGAGGAGTGTGAAGGGTCCTCAACAATACTGAAGACTGTGTGGTGTCAATATCTGTTACTGTCAAGGATGGCATTTGGTGCAGTGGTTAGAGTGGGTCCCGAGCAACATAGGTCCAGGAAATCTGGGTTTAATTCTTGCTTCCGGTTGCTGTCTGTATGAAATTTGGCATGTTCCCACCTCACTTAAAGTGGTGCAGTGGTTAGACTGGGTCCTGGACAACATAGGTACAGGATATCTGGGTTTGATTCTTGCTTCCGGTTACAGTCTGTTTGAAATTTTGCATGTTCCCACCTTACTTAAAGTGGTGCAGTGGTTAGAGTGGGTCCCGAACAACATAGGTCCAGGAAATCTGGGTTTTATTCTTGCTTCCGGTTGCTGTCTGTATGAAATTTGGCATGTTCCCACCTCACTTAAAGTGGTGCAGTGGGTCCCGACCAACACCCCGTACTGTCTGTATTAAATTTGGCAAGTTCCCACCTGCTTAAAGTGGTGTGGTGGTTAGAGTGGGTCCTGAACAACATAGGTCCAGGACATCTGGGTTTAATTATTGCTTCCGGTCACTGTCTGTATGAAATTTGGCATGTTCCCACCTTACTCAAAGTGGTTCAGTGGGTCCCGAGCAACATAGGTCCAGGAAATCTGGGTTTTATTCTTGCTTCCGGTTGCTGTCTGTATGAAATTTGGCATGTTCCCACCTTACTCAAAGTGGTTCAGTAGGTCCTGAACAACACCCCGCACTGTCTGTATGAAATTTGGCATGTTCTCACTTTACTTAAAGTGGTGTGGTGCAGTGGTTACAGTGGGTCCTAAGCAACATAGGTCCAGGAAATCTGGGTTTAATTCTTCCGGTTTAATTCTTCTTGCGTTTAATGAAATTTGGCATGTTCCCACCTTACTTAAGGTTCCAGGGAGTAGATTTAGACTTCAATGAATGTGTGATGTTTTGTCCCAGCTGGATGAAGTGGTTACTGTAGATGAATGAATGAATGTCAGTGAGGGTGAGGAACTCTTGACACCTGCGTGTTAATACGCGTTATGTAGGCACTCAGTGCGGTTTCGCACGTACTCGCTTGCGTTGCTGGAACGTGTGAGAGCCGTTCCGGGCGCGGGGGCGTGGCTTGCACGGATAAGGGCGTGGTTTGGAGTGACCGCAGGCGTGGTTGATGTGCGCTGTGGGGGCGTGGCTTGGTGTGTGTTGGGAGAGTCAGCTGAGAGCGTATATGTGTCCTGCTCTGGTGAATCGGCCGGCTGGAGCAAAGCTGTGTGATTTATTGTGTTTTATTCATTCGGACTCTGCGCTTTTATCCTCTCTGAGGTGAGAAGAACTCTTCTAGATTGTATTCTGATGTGTATTTTAGCGGTAGCGCTCGGCATAAGTTTTGGCACCCTTCTAGAAAGTGTACATGTGTGGAGCAGTCGGTGGGCTGAGTGTATGGAATCACTCGGGTGGAGCGTGTCTGATATACATTGCATTTCTGAATCTTTAAGCTTTAATTAATTGAAGTAGAAAATGCATCGATTAAAATGCAAACATTTAAACTATATCTAATTCGATTTAGTTTGAACTTGTACATATTTTGTGCAGATTTTGATTTTCCAACTTGTTCACGTGGTCGGTTGGACTGTGTGCTTTCTTCAGTGCAGTAATGACAAATCTCTAAACTTCAATTCTATAGACGAGTGTATTGTTAGAAATCATAATGAATGATGATCTATATGGTCATTTCTTTTTGCTCAGAAAGCTCACAGGAAGTCTCAGATCCACCGGCTGTAATGTTTTATTGACCGTGGGCACAGAGTACAACTTAATGCTCTGCTGCGTTTTTACTTGATAGATTCACCAGCGAGTCGATTCACTTATACGACTCACAGAAACGAGACAGTTGCACGAATCGATTCACTGGTTTGTATACGTTGCATACGTTTTTATTCATTGGCTTATTGACCTCCAGCCGCTTTGTCCTGGTCATGGCCACCTGGAAACACTGGGCGCAGGGCTGGAATACTTCTGGAGAACTTCTAATAACATGAAAAAATGTGATTCAGTAAATACTGCAGCTGATAACAGTAATAATGATAAAACTATTATTAATAATAATATACATAGCAATATAATACATTAATGGAAAACAATGCTTTTATCCTTATCATTTTACAATTGTGATTGGGCGGCACGGTGGCTCAGTGGGTAGCACTGTCGCCTCACAGCAAGAAGGTCCTGGGTTCGATCCCCAGGTGGGGCGCTCCTGGTCCTTTCTGTGTGGAGTTTGCATGTTCTCCCCTTGTCTGCGTGGGTTTACTCCGGGTGCTCCGGTTTCCTCCCACAGTCCAAAGACATGCAAGTGAGGTAAATTGGAGATACAAAATTGTCCAGGACTGTGTTCGATATAGTCTTGTGAACTGATGAACCTTGTGTAATAAGTGACTACCGTTCCTGTCATGAATGTAACCAAAGTGTAAAACATGACGTTAAAGTCCTAATAAACAAACAAACAAACAATTGTAATCAAATGCAATCAATTGAGGGTTCCTGATCAGCCCAACTGAAGCAACTTGGCAGTGTTTGGTATTTGAGCCAGTGACCTTCTGATCACTAATACCATAAGCACTGAGCCTTTATTCAGGGGGTGGTCGACAGGGTGACTTTGTTTGCTACCCACTTTCTCTCTGTTCTGTCATGTTCTGCTAATATTTTGCAGCTGCAGTTGTTGGTGTCCTTTAACTAAGAAACATTGGTAGTGTTTTTTTGTATTAAAAAACATACACCTGGGGCACATCCCTGGACTGGTGCACCATGCAAGATTTTGCAACATGCTGTCTGACAAGTGATAAACATAAAGTGGAACCATAAAGTCTTCACATTTTCTCAAGATAAATTAAAATTGAGCCACTGTACTGCAAAAACTAAGAATTTCATACTGTAGTATACTTCTTTAGAGCTGTGATTACTAACATTGGCTTTGCTACCAAGTTAATGATTCCTTTCAGCTGTTCCCATTATGGCCTGCTACAGCAGATCATTCGACCTCTTATTTGACTTGGCCCAGTTTTTACACCAGATGCCCTTCCTGACGCAGCCCTCCTATTTATCCTGGTTAAGGGTGCACTGATATCACTAGGTATCACAGGGCAAGTCGTAGCCTAGTGGTTAAGGTACTGGACTAGTAATTAGAAGGTCGCTGGTTCAAGCCTCACCACTGCCATGTTGCCACTGTTGGGCCCTTGAGCAAGGCCCTTAACCCTCAATTGCTCAGACTGTATACTGTAACTGTAATGTAAGTCGCTTTGGATAAAAGGCGTCTGCTAAATGCCGTAAATGTAAATTATATGTACACCTCCCCATGGCTAGGTTCACATAATGCCATGCAACGTCTGTATTTGTGAGCCCAACTTGGGGTTCAAACGACTGGAACCTCGGGCACTGCTGTTACCAGCAACATGGGTCTTACCATTACATGACACCAGCTCACAGCTTTGCAACAATATACTAATGTTATTCATTTGTGGTGTTTAACTTTATTCCCCCTTATTTACTTTGTTTCTTGTTCAAGACAACTTCAACTTGTTTTAACTTCAGCTGTACCAATATGGAGAAAGTTGATCATATGACCCAATCCTAGAGTGATATGTTCTTTATGACACTGTCCCACCCCAACTCAATGCTTCTTGTTGTACTCTGTAAAGTGAAGCTGTTTATTTAAAGTGGTCCTCAGCAGACAGACATCTGAGCTGCTTGTTCAGATTTGTAAAAACTTTACTGAAGGCTGAATGAACTGATACTACACAAACAGAAGACGGATTTGAGTTTCTGTCTGGTTTGTTTGCACTGTCAATGCTGCCATACAGCAGAACAAAACCCCACTTTATGGACTCATGGCAGGCTTGGACGGTTTCTTTCAGCAGCAGAAATGAATTGTGTTGAAGAATAATCGTGTGTATGTAGTTAAAGTTCATGTCAGGTCCTGTTGTATAGTCAGTTTAGTTATACAAAAGATGAAATTGAAAAAATATATTAACAAAGATCAGGACAACATTCATGGAACTACACCACTGCTTTCAGTTACATATGATTTTTGAATTTTGGAACCATACATGGTTTCATGTGGTTAAATGCGTCAGATCACTGCATCACTGTGAAGAGTTCAAGCTCTGGAGTTCAAATCTCAACCACTGCAATACTCACCTCAGCGTTAGTAGTAGTAGGGACGTTGCAGGACTCCTTGTAGTGTTCTTTTTTGCAGCAATGGAGTTCAGCTTTGGCTTAGTTCTCTCTTGGTGAGGCTTTTACAAAGAATTGAATAAATGATTCAGTTACTTTTGTGATTAAGGGATTTATTCAATGGGAAAATGGCAATTATATCCATTTGAAATTAAATCTGTTTCAAGAAAGGGGCCAAAAGTCACGGGGTGTGAATACTTTTTGAATCCGCTGAACATCTGATTTTATACACTTGTGAGAAATGGGTGTGGAGGAAACACCTAAACCGAGTAAGTTAGAAGGGTGCCCTCATACTTTGGCGTAATTTACATTTCAGTGTTTTAATGTCCCAACTTTTCTGGAATCGCGTTTTGTACATGAGACAGTCTGTGAGCTCATAACATTAAAACCACCTCCTTGTTTCTACACACACTGTCCATTTTATCAGCTCCACTTACCATATAGGAGCACTTTTAAGTTCTACAATTACTGACTGTAGTCCATCTGTTTCTCTGCATGCTTTGTTAGCCCCCTTTCATGCTGTGTTTCAATGGTCAGGACTCTCCCAGGACCACTACAGAGCAGGTATTATTTAGGTGGTGGATCATTCTCAGCACTGCAGTGACACTGACATGGTGGTGGTGTGTTAGTGTGTTGTGCTGGTATGAGTGGATAAGACACAGCAGAGTTTTTAAACACATCACTGTCACTGCTGGACTGAGAATAGTCTACCAACCAAAAATATCCAGCCAACAGCGCCCTGTAGGCAGCATTCTGTGACCACTGATGAAGATCCAGAAGATGACCAACTCAAACAGCATCAATAGATGAGCGATTGTCTCTGACTTTACATCTACAAGGTGGACCAACTAGGTAGGAGTGTCTAATAGAGTGGACAGTGAGTGGACACGGTATTTAAAAACTCCAGCAGCACTGCTGTGTCTGATCAACTCATACCAGCACAACACACACTAACACACCACCACCATGTCAGTGTCACTGCAGCGCTGAGAATGATCCACCACCTAAATAATACCTGCTCTGTGGGGGGGCTGTGGGGGTTCTGACCATTAAAGAACAGGGTGAAAGCAGGCTAAAAAAGTATGTAGAGAAACAGATGGACTACAGTCAGTAACTGTAGAACTACAAAGTGCTTCTATATGGTAAGTGGAGCTGATAAAATGGACAGTGAGTGTAGAAACAAGGAGGTGGTTTTAATGTTATGGCTGATCGATGTATGTGAAGTTTTAGCATTAAGCTTAGCGTTTTTTTATAATACAGTTCTTGGTTGCCATTCTTATCATAGCTCATGATTAATCTAGTTGAGCAGACACTTTCTGTGTAGTCGTGCGTCAGGTTGCTATAATACAATGTGAATTCCCCCTGCTATACTGTAGCTATAGAGAGTGAAACCTACATTGATGCTGTACAGTACTAATCCCTCCCTGCATGCTTTGCTTTGTGTCTGAATCTATATTGAGGTGGTGACTCAGGGGGAGTGATGGGACTATATTTAGTTTAGTGTTATGATCGGCAAGATGGTTTTACAGTGTTGGGGTTCACCGTGAACATTAGTCTGGTTTATTTCTCTGACACTTAAGCCAGCTCAGCCTTTATGAGCTGCTATCACGGGTAATTTTAACATCTTGGAACTGATGTCACAAAAAAATAAGTTTTGAGAGCAAAGGGGGTCCTACCCAGTTTTATTGCATAGTTCTTCATAAAGAGAGCAGTAAGAGAACTATTTACCAAAAAAGTCAAAGGTGTACACGCACCATGAAGAAACAAAACAAGTAAAGAATGCTGCTTAGTCAAAACATAGATTAACTTCCACTTTTCTTGTAATTAATTAAATAAAGCTGGCACCTTCTCTGTGCCCAAATAACTAAGGCTAATTAGGCTGCACTTACTAGCTGGGCTCAAGCATTTTTTAAAAAAAATAAATTTTCTTCCCATTTTTCTCCCAATTTAGCGCACTCCATTTGTCTTCTGCTGCTGATGGATACCCGACTGCATCCGAGGAGAGCACATCGCTGTACACGCCTCCTCCGACACGTGCACAGCCCTCCTCGTCTTGCCCCTGCATTCTGCACAGGCGTCTCTTCCGCCAGTCAGGGTTCTTACACAGCGTATGAAGATCCCACCCACACATAGTCCGGCCCCCACCCTGCAGATACGGTGGCCAATTAGTATCTGCTGCAGGCAATGCCACTTGTGCCCACCAGATGGCACCCAGCCGACCGGTGGCAACGCCGACTTTCGAACCAAAGAGTTCAGAATCTCGGCACTGGTGTGCTAGCGGAATATCCCGGGGCTCAAGCATTTTAACTGGAAAACTAAAGTAGTCTGTTCAGATCTTAGAAAGCTGAATTGCACAAGTCATTTCTAAGCATCTACAGTCCCAAAATCATCTCTGCAAACAACTGTCTGCAGGTACAGAGCACATGGAACAGTGGTCTCTGTCCAAGGTCTGGAAGAAAACCTTGAACTCAGAGGAAATGTGTCTTTGTGGCCAAATGGAATCCAAAAACCATGCAAAACAGGTTTGCTAGAAATTAGAAGCTGTTGACATGGTGCCCAGGTGGCGCAGCGGGATATTCCGTTTGCACACCAGCACCGAGTTTCTGAACTCCTCGGTTCGAAACTTGGTGTTGCCTCCATTCGGCTGGGCGCCATCTAGCGGGCATAAGTGCAGAACGCAGGGGCGAGTGGAGGAGGGCTGTACACGTGTCGGAAGAGGCGTGTACAGCGACGTGCTCTCCTCGGATGCAATCTGGTATCTCTCAGCAGCGGAAGACAAAATTGAGTGCACTAAATCGGGAGGAAAATGGGGAGAAAATGCATTAAAAAAAATAAGCTGTTGACACAGGTTGCACTGTCCACAGTCAGACGAGCTTTATGTTGTCGTGAGCCTCCACTGCTTCACAAGATCTAAAGGAAGCGTATCATTACGCCTTGTTTTAGCAGCCCCAGGTTATACAGTTCACTTTATCCCAAGTTCATAGCACGTTCTAAAACCACATGTAATGCTGCTCTAATCCGCCTCTTTACTTCAGCCAGCATGCAGCTCTGTAATTGTTTTTTTTAGTTGGCACTCAGATACTTTGATAGTTTGCCAGCAGCGCAAAAAAGCAGCGTTTCCCTTTATATCATCCTCACATGATCGGCTCTGTACATGATATGAATCGAACCTGACACTCTGTTCTTTCTCTTTCTTGGAAGCATCGGTAGGACCGTTTGAATTTGAAACTTGGACGGCTTCAGCCAGCCCACCCACGCAGCAAACACGGGTACCGGCATAATAGCTTCCGTCCCGCCCGTCAGTCCAATTTCCTAAAAGCCTGTATCCTCCGTAGCCAAGCCCTCATATAATTAATGATTGTTCACGATGCCAAAAGCTTTACTTTGAGTGCAGCCATTCATCTCGTCATCATCAGACGCTCCCGTGTGCTCCCGTCTCCTGTCACTCAGGAATAATGAATCTAGCTGGTAATTAAGTAATGCTCAGCTACATCAACGTCTACTGAGCTGTGACCGCCGTCTGGTTTAGAAAATGACCCACTAATGCTCAAACCTATTTCCAGAAAAGATGGGACATTTTGTAGGACTTTGTGAAGACAAGAATCTAATTGACATCTGGCAATAGAAAAAATTAATTCCAATGTTTTACTGAACAGCTTTATTATAGTTTGTAAATTTGACATCTGCAACACTCCAAAAAAGTTGGGACAGAGGTGTGTTTAGAACTGTGTTCCATCACCTTTCCTAATTGTAGTTCCTAATTTTAATTGTTTGGAAACTGAGGACACTAATTGCACATTTTTGCTTGATAAGAGACTTTGTCTGATTCTCCTCTTCAGGAGACAAATCTGGACTGCAGGCATGCCAGTAAAGCACACGCACTCTGTGTAATCACATACTTCCATACTGAACAGTACGCGAGAGCGGTTAGTATGTCCGAATACATAGTTTTTTTATTTTGTTTATGCATTTTTTCCCCTTTTTTCCCCTTTTAGCACGCCCAATTGCCCGATTGCGTCATGCTTTCTCTCCACCAATGCCGATCCCTGCTCTGATTGAGGAGAACGAAGCTAACCCATGCCCCCTCCGACCAGGGCAGCATGCCGTATGCATCTCATCACCTACAATTTGACGAGTGCAGTGCAGTTCAGCGTTGTGTACGGAGAGACACACCCTGACAGCAATCTTTTCTCATCTCTGTGCAGGCGCCATCAATCAGCCAGCAGAGGTCGTAATTGCACAATCATGAGAGAGAGACCCCATCCGGCTTAGTCCCACCCATATCTGAACAACAGGCCAATCGTTGTTCATGTGGCCGCTCAGCTTAGCCAGCAGGCAGAGCTGAGATTCGATACGATGTATTCGAGATCCCAGCTCTGGTTCCAGCGTGTGTTTTTACCGCTGCGCCACCTGAGCGGCCTCTGGGCACCCATTTTTGAGTATGCAAACGATGCACACTTACGGTCCATTAATCTATCTCATAATTCAACTGGAGCTGCAAAGGCGGAAAGCGGAGCAAGACAAATATTAAAAATGTTATGATTAGGTACAGCCCTGAATAACATTTTGAGTAGCCTTGTGGAGAATGACAGAATTGTGCGAGGCTGCGTGCATACTGCACACTTGTGTACTGAAAGAGCCTACTCAAATCTAGTACGTACTGCTTAAGTATGCGATTTTGGATGCAGCCAAGGTCTGGCATCGTCTTGCTAAAATAATTATGGACTTCCCGAGAAAAGACGTCATCTTGATGGCAGCATGTGTCTCTTTAAATCGTTATATCATCGATACCTGCACACATGTGCAAGTCACTCATACTGTGGGCACTGATGCACTCTCATATTATGACTGATGTTGGGTTTGCACTTTTCTCTGCTAACAGTCTGGATAGTACTTTTAGTCTCTGGTGCTCAGCGAAATTGTGGATTTATGTGAACACAGCACACAGTCTTTCTTTGCTGACAATTAATATTTAAATAAGGAGCAGAGAAAACCGCACGCATCACCACTAAGAGACGAATCTGGTGTTGTGAGGAAAGTTTACTGAGCAGAAATTCAACATCCATTCAGATGGTACACCAGTGGTGTTACATAAAAACCTGAACGACTGCTGTCAGGTGCACCCCCTGTCGGCAAAGCATGGTAAAATTCAGCACGTATGGCTCTGTCTTCATTATAAGGTTCATTCTGACCTTGTTATATTAATTTCTGTTGTGAAGAGAAGCTTTGAGATACAGGTTGCATTTGTACTTTTTTACATTTGTTAAAAAACAATACATTCTCAGGGCGCTCAACTGGTGCAGTGGTGAAACACGCTAGCCCACCAGTGCTGGCTTGGATCTTAAAACTCTCAAGTTTGAATCTCAGGTCTGCTATCAGCCGGCTCAGCGCTTACAGAGACACATGATTGGCTGACTTAAAACAGTTGTGAATCTACCCAGATGTAAGCAGTCTGATAACATTTCTTCGAACCCTCAGTAATACATTTTTCAGGTAAAGATCTTAGAATACATGCCATAATGCCATATTATAAAGCGAACGTGAGGAAGAGAGGAATTAATGCTTCTAGGACCAGATGTGGATTCTCACAAACAGCTATGCTGTGATGCTTGTGAATCCTCCACCTCTTGTGCAGGTACCTCGACCAGAGATTGCATTATGCAGCGGCACTGAGGAGAAACCCGATCTGGCCTGTCCTCCTTCAGAGCTGGTGGGTAGCAGGCTCAAGCTCATCACAGTGTTGGACTAGCGTATTAGGCTGCAGAAATCTTACTAATTCTCCTGTGTTTAGTCTTTAATAAAGAATGTGTCTCTGTTAGGGTTACAAGCTAGAAAATATCTACAAAAAATGACTAAACAATGTTCTGGAAGGGTTCCAAACATTTTTCATTGTACTGGTTTTTACACAACCTGTAAGTATCCGGGCCACTAGCACTAATGCCAAAGAAAACATATTTTAACAACTGTTTGCAAAGCCTAATCCTCATGATATCATACTGAGGTGCTGCCAAAAATGAAGTTTGTTTAGAGAAAGAATAGGGCTTAGCCACATGATTGCTGTTAATACTGTGGAACTTATTAAGAACTTGCTTTATGAATGGACTATACCCTATAGCCTAAAAACTTGCTCCTTGGCCTGTAACTGGCCTTTCTATTTCTGTAACCTAAGCCTGCTCCCTGGATCCATGATGCAGCAGTAGACTCATTTTGCTACAGGCAGATTCCCTTCTGACCCAGATTAACCTGCTAATCACGAGGTTGCATGTTTCAGCGATGCAGCCTACGTGTGGAAAGTCATCAGGTAGCTTCCAGACCTGATCACAAAAAAAAATCTGGCCTGGTCCCAATTTTTGCCACAAGTCCTAAGCCCCTTAAAGTGCACATTTCTGTGATATGGTTTAATAGTGTAGAACGAGGTTGTTCAGCTCCAAGCTGTCAAAGACACAAGAATAGAATGTGTTTATTACATTTAAATCATAAACAGGGAAACTTGAGCTTTTCTACAGGCTCTACTTCAACAAACTCTGATCCTATTTGTCAGCCGTAAGTCAAATACAGAGGTGTTTAAAGTTTGCCATTGATATGAGTGGAACTCTTCTCAAACCTTCACTGACGGTCCGTAACCTTGGTGTTGTTTTTGACCCACTGCTTAACCTTAAAGCCAAGAACAGCTTCCTCACAAAAAATCTTTCATCTACATGACACTGCAAGACTTAAAAGCTACAGAGACTCTTAATTCATGACTGGACTACTGTAATGTCCAGTTCATTGGTCTTCCTTTAAAATCCGCCATCTAGAGCAGTAGTTCTCAGCCTTCGTTGGGTCTTTGAGAAAAGACAAATATTTGATTTGCCACCACAAAAGTGCAATGGTCAATATACAGCGACTATGAATATTCTGATTCAGTTGTTGATGCAGGTCCTGCTAAAGTGAACCAAGGTGAGGAAGTGCCCCCTGTGGCCACCCCTAAATACAGAAGCGGGCGAAAGAAAAAAATCTGACTAACAGGGGGTTCCTGGTTCAGTTTTATGAAATCTAAATTTCAAATGTGAAATTCAACACCTCACATCAATATTCATCCTGGCTGCTAAATTGACCAGTTGTCAGTATTTAATTGGTAAGCCATTGTAGCTAATCAAACCCTGCCTGGCTTGATTTTTAGCAGCTTTGTATGGCCCATTCATCTTAACTTTACCATCCAAGTCCATCAGTCAATTGAAAGCTTCTTCAAGAAACTCCCACCACCAGTGTACCAGATGTAAACCCACTACATCAACCAAAATCTGAAAATACCAAGATAATACATCTTCAGCAAGGGTTTATCGAATTTCCCATGAGCAAGAACACAATACCATTTGCCATGCTTGCTGAAAGCGTAATAATATCATTACCCTTGTCAAGGGGGTCCCAGAAAATACACTGTGAACGGGTTGGAGGGAGCATGTGTTAGGCAAATATACCCTCCGTGGATGTGCTTGGGATCCCCAGCAATGGAAGATTAATTGGCTGTGGTAAATTGGGAGAAAAAGGGAGAAAATGCATAAATAAAATGGTAAAAATGTATAGAAAATTAAAATAACACTATTAAGTGGCTGTCTGTCAATAAATCTTGACCATTGTATATCAAAACAAACAAAATACACCTAATCTTGCAGTTGTAAAAATGGATCCATTCAGCGTTTGCTTGGAGATTTTACATTCTTGACTCCACTTTTCCTCCAAGAAGTTGTTTAACAAAACCAGGTTTGGATCAGACCAGGGTTCACCTTGACTAACAACCCTCTTTATTACCTTTTTAGCAGATTGTGTTTTGGTTTTGGCAGATGCAGAAGGTATCGGAGCAGAACCCGGGTTTATCATTGGTTCAGTGCAGTAGCCTGCGTGTGTGTACATGTTCGATAGCCTGGAGATAGAACCTACAGAAAGATGGAGCAGAAGTGCTGATGTAGGAGATTTGGGTGCTGCGGTCATGCCACATCGACTCTAAGCCTGTCAGCACGCCTGTAAGTCGACACTTTGCTTTTTGCTTCAGGTAATCTGGTTCCTGACAGTCTCGTGAAGAGTATTCTGATGGTCTAAATGGCTGTCTCATGGTTTGGGGGTTGGGGGTGGGGGAGTATGACTTGGAGGTTCAATTTTTGCACTTTATGGACCGTTTGATCTTTTACTTTGTTTACCGTTTCTTAATCTGCACTCTCACTTTCTGCCACTTTGGCTTTATCCGGGTGCTCACGTCACCACTTGGGAGAACTCTGAATGGTTTGCAGTGTGCATTTATCTGCTTGTTGGGGGTTAACGGGCGAGCGAAGATGGTGTGATCAGTCACTGATGAGGGGTCTCGCACTATGGAATATCCATCACAAATCCAGATGTTCTCTCATAAATAAATACACAACTTCATACGCAACTGCTAAGTACAATTGATTACACATTTCCCGAGAGGTGCCGGGTTTGATTTCCAACAAGTTCAAGGCCCCATGTTCACATACTTTTTGTACATGTAATAAATTGATCTCAATACCGAATACAGAACCGGCCTGGTTCCACTTGCCAAGTTTAACCGAGCATTGTCAATCCAAATCCTGATCCAGTATATTACACTGAATGGTCAAAAGTATCTGGACACCTGATCATGAGCTTCTCGAACATTTCATTTCCAAACCATGCCCCCCTCCACTCTTTTAAGGATACATTCCACAGGATTTCGGATTGGCACTGATGTTGGACGAGAATGCCTGACTCATAATCGATGTTCCAGTTCATCCCAAAAGTGTTTAACTGAGTTGAGGTAAGGGCTCTGTGCAGGCCGCTGGAGGTTCTCCTCAGCAAGCTCGTCAGACCTCGTTATGGTCTTCACTTTGTGGAACTGGGAGGAGTCTTTTCCAACCTATTGCCACATATTTGAAAACACAAAGTTGATTTTATACACCTTTTTAGTAATTAGGAGGGGTATCCACATCCTTTTGACCATATATTGTGCGTATGCCCCTTTTTAGGACATTTTTTTTAACGTCTGCCTTTACAGTAGGTATATTTGAGCATTTTGCAGAGCTATAAGAATAGAGTTACAGGTCTTTCCAGGAAGGGATCTGCTTAAGCACTTCAATTAAATTTAGAAATGCAGGAAGCTTTTAGTGCTGCTCAGTCCTCGTCGTCTACGTGCTCAGGAGCTGTTCATTGCGGGGCGTCCTCCCGGTGAGGCACGATGTACTCTTCCTGACCCCTGCCTGATGAACCAAACTCGCTGTAACCTGTTCTAAGTGATGAGGGGAGAATTTCTGTGAAACTGCTCCTAGATAAAGATGACGATGCTAGATCAGATCTGAAGGTGGCCAGAAAATCACCAGACTATACAGGAACCTTAAGTCGGGTTAATGAGCCAGATTGTAGCAGCATCATCATCCTGAAATATGGGGACACGATCATAAAAAAGTGTCTGCACCATAAGGTGCACCTAGTCTTGTAAAACTACCTGAAATTCTCTGTTTTGTGACTGATGTACCTGCTTTGCGACCTCTTTGGAACTCTTAGTGAAAGACTTTTTATTTTATTAATGGATTTTCTCTTAATTTAGTGTAGCCACTTAGGCTTCTGCTGCTGGGGACCTCTATCATGTCTGAGAAGGGTGTATTTGCCTGACACACGATTAGTCCATTGACCCCCTTTTATTTTACCATACTTTGGTGAATTGGTGCCAGTCTCGCGCATGGAGAGTTATGCACTGATCTCCGCGTTCCTCCACTTTTGCCCAAGGCGGACACCTCCCACTTTTTTAGTCTAGTCTTTTCCCACCCAGCAGACTAGCAAGCCATTTTGTCTGCCACAGGCACTGCCATTTGTGCAGGTTTCCAGATGCTTCATATTCATGACATACTTTTTCATGTCTTGGATTACATCTGAACATCTGGACAAATTTATTCTTGGCATAAGGCGACAGTTCAGAGTTTCTTTCCACCCATGCCAAAAAGACCACTGTTCCATGCAGCTACACTGATCAGTCATAACATTAAAACCACCTCCTTGTTTCTACACTCACTGTCCATTTTATCAGTCCACCATATAGGAGCACTTTGTAGTTCTACAATTACTGACTGCAGTCCATTTGTAGAGAAACAGATTGACTACAGTCAGTAATTGTAGAACTACAAAGTGCTTCTATATGGTAAGTGGAGCTGATAAAATGGACAGTGAGTGTAGAAACAAGGAGGTGGTTTTAATGTCTTGTCAGTGTATAGGCCCATCGTCTGGCTAAGGCACATCTTTCTCTCTACTCTACCCTCTCTCTCTCTCTCTCTCTCTCTCTCTCTCTCTCTCTCTCTCTCTCTCTTTGTCTCGCGCTCTCTCATTCACTCCCACAAAGTGCACTTTCACCTACAAATGAGTGTGGCACTCAGCTGCTCTCCTCCCTGTACCATGCATGTTAAAGAATGCGCTTCAAAAATACCCCTCCCCATCCTTCCCGTCACACACAGTTTAGAAAACTTAGGGATTTGTATCTGATTTGTCTGATTTATTCACGAAAAAAATAAATTTTCAGTTTAAAGCTAAAATACCAACAGTTCATAAGTTTCCATCCCATTTGTGGGCAGCTATTACAGCCAGTACTCATCAGACAGTTTTGCACATCAATAGATAGCAGATTTTGCCAGGTTTTACAGGGCTGTGCATTATGTACCTGTTGCCATATTTTACAGTAGGGATGGTGTTACCTTTATTACCTTATTTTATTTTGTTTTTTGTTTTTCAGAGCCCAAGAGTTTTTGCCACTTAACTGGAAAATCTTTCTGACTTCTGCTACCCAGTAAGAGTAGTAATTAGGCCCCTTTTCCACTGCACAGCACCTTCTGGAACATTACAGTACACATCCAAGTCTAGAATTGTCTGTGCTGTACATAATGTGCATGTAGGAGGAGTCGCTGGAGGTGAGGATGTGACCGCATTCTAGACATACACTGAGAGCGTATATGTGACTGTAACTCTGAACAATAGCAGCATTAACAGTTGCAGTTATTGTGGAGGTTAATTTTCTGGAACCCTGCATATTTTTTACACCTTTTTTACACCTTTTTAATACAATTGCTGCAGTGGGGATTTAAACATGATGTCTGTATTGTCTCACTTCAGTTCCAATTCTGTTTAACCAATCAACGATCTGCACTATTTCTCGCACCACCCATAATCCCAGGTGAAGAAGGGTAACCAAATATAGCTCAAGTACAGTGCGGGTCACATAACACTTAACAGTGTTAAAACCTCTTTTTTTCACCTACGCAACATAGCTAAAATCCGCCCATGTCTTTCCCAGACTGCTGCTGAAGCACTAATCCATGCTTTCATTTCTAGCAGTTTAGCTTATTGTAACTCTCTTCTTGCAGGCATCAGCTCTTCTCAGATTCATAAACTTCAGATGGTCCAGAATTCAGCTGCCCGCCTCCTCACTTACACTCGGTCCCATCACCATATCACACCTGTTCTCCAAAACCTCCACTGGCTTCCCATAAAATATCGTATTCAGTTTAAGATCCTTCTCCTCACATACAAAGCTCTCAATAATCTTGCTCCGTCCTATCTCTCTGACCATGTCCACATCTACAAGCCTGTGCGCGCTCTTCGTTCATCCACAGCTGGTCTGCTTACCGTTCCCTCCTCTAACCTCCATAACTTTGGTGATCGAGCATTTTCCAGACTTGCTCCACGCTTCCTGTTTATCATTGTTTACTTGTTCCCTGTATTACCAATTGTACTCTGTAAGTCTCTTTTATATGTTGTCACTTTGACTTTTTTATCATTGTTTTCCTGTTTGTTGTCATTTATTTGTTCCTTGTATTACTAAGTGTTCTTTGTAAGTGTCTTTGGGTTGTTGAAAAGCGCTATATAAATGTGATGTATTATTATTATTAACAGTGGAAAAACGTACCATATTATAGGGTACCGTGCAGAGGAAAATGGGCATTAGGGTTGAGTTGCCTTTTAAGTTTGGAGAGGCGACCCAGGCCTAGTGTTGCTTTAGTTTTATTGTATTCTCTACTGTTGGGTGGCACGGTGGCTCAGTGGGTAGCACTGTTGCCCCACAGCAAGAAGGTCCTGGGTTTGATTCCCAGGTGGTGCTGTGCATGTCCTTTCTGTGTGGAGTTTTACATGGGTTTCCTCTGGGAGCTCCGGTTTCCTCCCATAGTCCAAAGACATGGAAGTGAGGTGAATTGGAGATATGATCTTGTGTAACCAGTAACTACCTGTCCTGTCCTGAATGTAACCAAAGTGACGTTAAAATACTAATAGGGATGTAACGATACACTCTACCCACAATGTGATTCACGATACGATTTTTTCCAGATTTTTATTTTTTTTCCCATTTATTTTAATTGTCAGATCGATTTGAATCGTGGAATTTTTGAATCAGTTATTAACTGTATCGTGGTGCATCGTTACATCCCTGAATACTAATATTAATAATACTAATAAATAAATCATTCTCCACTACTCTATGATGGACCAAACTGAGCTTAGTTAGATGCAGCCAGTTATTAAATTCAGGTGCAGTTATTTTTTTTACAGTGGTGATACGGGTGTTGGATAACTTAAGCTTTATTTTTGTGATATGTTTTGTTCATGTAACTATTTTATACCAGAGACTAGGGCTGGGCGATTTTGCAAAAAAAAAAAAAATCTTTTTTTTGTTCTTGTATAATGCAATTAAAATAAAACTCAAATTTATTTTTTTGCATCGGAATTAAAGGCTGCAGAAGTGCAAAAATAGTAACAGCACCACTTATAATTATCCTTTTAAGGGAGTCAAACTTTATAACAATAACGATATCACAATAATTAACAATAATTAAAACAAAATAGATCAAAATTATCTATATCCTTATCTATCTGTATCTAAGAATAGCTCACAAACAACTTTTATTTTAAATAATGTTCAGCAGAACCTCCTTACATTAGGAAAAAAACTACAAAAAGTTCTTTACAGGTTTCTTAAAAGAAAGCCTGTACTGTGCTGTTTCCACCACTGAGTGAGTCTGTATCAGTATCTACATTGGGGGGGGCATCAAGTGATCACTCAGCTCAGCTTTGATTTTGTCCTCTTGTGATTTGGGGGGTGGATACAACATTTTAAACATTTAAGGATGTGTAATGTGTCATTTTAGTCCCATAAAACTTTCAAACTGTATTAACCACTATTATGTGTCGTAGAATGATTCGATTCTATTGAACGGCCCTTTAAGCCAAAATAAAGGAACCGATTCGCGCATTTGGGAGTCGTTACGTACATACGGCTCTTTAAAAGGAACCGAGACAAAAGATCCGACTCCGTATCGCAGAATTCACTGCAGCAGTTTCCCAGACGCGAAAACTTTCCCTGATTTATATTCCGCGGGCGTCTGGTCAGTTTCTGCTTCGTGACATGTTGGTATTTTAATTAAAATATAAAGTATGTAAACAATCGCGATTGTCACATTCTAACATCGGGTGAAAACGTTCATGCGAATTAACCGAATTAATCGTGAAAATCGCCCAGCCCTACCAGAGAGTGACTGGGAGTACTGGCTTTTTGCTGCTGGGTTGGACCGTGCATGTCTGGTTAAATCTGCTTATGCAAAATATCCAAACCTTTCATAGCGCTGGTATGTATGGTACTTGTGGCATGCGCACCTCCTGGGTAGCTGTTTTGATTTCGGACAGCCGCGGCTATGAATAACACAAATATTTTTAAGTCCGGCCCGATTTGGAAGAAAGAATTTATGACCTCTTGAATGCAGCATAGCTGGTATGGGACGGCCAGAGACCTCAGCAGGCACTATTTAGAAGTTAGCTGCACTTTTGCTTTGGAGGAGCCAACAGAAACATGTCATCATGCTGGCACGGCGTGCCGCCTCGCCCATGTTGTGGCCCTATTTTTACTGCTGCCTCCACGTTCTTCGAGCCCTTTAACCCAGATGTTGTAGCCTGTGGGAAGTTCAGTGCGTCTGTGAGCCCCTCACAGACGCACCCTCCCGGGCCCCTCCCGGTCATCTGTGGATTTTCCCACTCCTCTGAAGATGAGTCTGTGTCCCGATTGGAGGGGAATAAAAGGGCATTTTAAGGATTTGTAAAACATCAGGAGCTTGTTAAGGGTCTTGGAATATCGTTCCATGGAGGAATTTGTTTTGCATATAAACAATGCTGTGGAAAAAGTAATTGGGGATTTCATTCACATTTTTTGCATTTAGCGGACGCTTTTATCCAAAGCGACTTACAATTTTGACTAAATACAGTTTAAGCAATTGAGTGTTAAGGGCCTTGCCCAGGGGCCCAACAGTGGCAACCTGGCAGTAGTGAGGCTTTACCCTGCCTCCTTCTGATTACTAGTCCACACAGACACAGGGAGAGCATGCAAACTCCGAACAGAAAGGACCCTGGCTGCCCGTCAGTGGAATTGAACCCACACCCTTCTTGCTGTGAGGCGACAGTGCTACTCACCGCACCGCCACCAGTTAATCATCACAGACTTAATCTGACTGCTCACCTGATCAATATGATTAAACATTCTATCTTAATAGGAGTGATCTCTTTCACAATGACTGTGCCCACACCCACAGCGCAACACAAAATAGTTTGATAACCAAGAAAATTATGTCAATACAGAGGAACCTCGATTTAACAGACCTCCATTTAACAGATTTTGGATTTAACAGACAAAATGTGGAAAACCGAATGTTGGGTCAGATTGTTTAAAATTCCAGCAAGAAGCGTAAGACCTGTAGTTCAGTAATTGTCCACTAGCCGGCGCACGTCTCTCTGTTTAAATGAGTGATATGCTTTGTCTTGCCTGGAAGCTTGCTTTGTTCTCGCCTTTTTCTCTGTGTTATGCTTAATTTTTGCGAATTAAATCACAGCCTATCACCAGCACTGCTCCAGTAGCCACCAGACTCGGAGTAATAGAGACGATCAGGGCAAAAAAAACCCAAAACAAAACATCTCCACCACACAGGGTAAATTAATCTTCTCCCCAGTAGGGGAGCGCAGAGCGCAGGGTCAGCCATTGTACGGCGCCCCAAGGGCCCAACAGTGCTGCTGGGAGAGCAGAGCTGGGAGTTGAACTCTCAACATTTCAGTTGATAGCACAGAGCTCTACCCACCAGGCTACCACTGTAATATGCCTTGGCTTTCACATTCTCTATCAAAGCAGCAGACATGGGATGATCTTTTGAATGAATGGCGTTCCTATTTCCAGTACAGTCATAAAGTCTTGTCGAAATGGGATCAAACGTTCTGGCGGGTCATGGTGGCGCACAAACTTACTTACGACTCTGTGTTGTTTTTTCCCACTTTAATTATTCATCTATCTGTAAAACAACTCCATTCTAAAAGATTACAAGTTTAAAAACATTATCTAGTATCTTCGAAAGTTTTAAACAGGATCTAATAAAACTTTTGCTGACTTTCCTCAAAAACCAGCGGCGTCTGGCGTGGCTCTCGGTGTGAAGTACAGAACGGGACTGAAAGTGGGTTGTATAAACTAAAGCTCCAGAGCTGCCGGCGAACCTGCTGTGCTCCTGTTGCTGCACACTTTCACTACACCATAAATCACGTCACTTATATCCACAGTGCACAGCGGGAACAATAAATCCTATATTCTTATACAGCGCTATAAGAACTGCTCCTGTCCCTCAGGGGTGTCAGTGCAACAAATCACTCAACACTTCAGCCTAAACCTGAATCTTCATCATTGAGAGGATGCAGAAGTGTTATTGAGAAAGCTGGTTCTGCTGGAAAGACAGATCCCCCTTCACACCCTTTTTCCATTGTTACAATTTGGATGTACCCAGTACCCTTTTACAGTTACAGTTCTGCCGTTTGCACGTTCACAGGTTGGCACGCACCTTCCGACCGCAGTGGATTTTTACAGAACTCCTCAGCGTGGCCGCTCAGGTGGCGCAACAGTAAAACACGCTAGCACACCAGAGCTGACATTTCCAACTCGTCGGTTCGAAACTCAGCTCTGTCCGCCCAGCCCAGCCGGATGGCAGAGCTGAGATTCGATATGATGTATTCAAAATCCCAGCTCTGGTGTGCTAGCGTATTTTAAAGCTGGGTCACATGAGCGGCCCTACTGCGACCCATTTAAAAAAAAAAAATGGCAATTGCTTTTTTTGCTTGATGTCAGTTAAACCAGGGATAAAAAAAAACTAAAAACTGGGTCACAACCCTTAGGTGGCCCGCGGGCCGGAAAAAATGGGACGCAGTGGGAAATAATACTTTACATTTATTTACATTTTCAGCATTTAGCAGACATTTTTATCCAAAGTGACTTACAGTACTGTGACAGTATAGAATCTGAACAATTGAGGGTTAAGGGTCTTGGTCAAGGGCCCAATAGCAGTAACCTGGCAGTGGTGGGGCTTGAACCAGTGACCTTCTGATTACTAGTCCAGTACCTTAACTGTTAGGCTAGAACTGCTCTCTATATAATATATAAAATAATAATATAATAATAATTTAATAAATTTGTCTGTGAACGCCCCCTTGTGGAGGCCTTATGTTACATCTTGTATAAAGATAGTAAGATGCATTGTTTGTGTTGCCAGGGTCGTGTAAAAAATTAAACCATGGCAACCAGATACCCACAATGCAATGATGACATTGGTGATAACAGGGTGATAAGCGTTGAGCAACAATAGGCGAAAAATCGCTGTCAGTCTGAACGTAGGGTTAGAAAGAACCACACTTCTCTCTCAGGATTCTTCCACCACTTGTGCCAGTACCTTGACCAGACATTAGGCGTTCACAGACAAATTTATTAAATTATTATTATATTATTATTTTATATATTATATAGAGAGCAGTTCTAGCCTAACAGTTAAGGTACTGGACTAGTAATCAGAAGGTCACTGGTTCAAGCCCCACCACTGCCAGGTTACTGCTATTGGGCCCTTGACCAAGCTGTGAACAATTCTTAATATGGTTGTCCACATTTAGTGCATATTTACATTTTCAGCATTTAGCAGACGCTTTTATCCAAAGTGACTTACACAATGAGCAGAACACGATGAGCAATTGAGGGTTAAGGGCCTTGCTCAGGGACCCAACGGTGGCAACTTGGTGGTGGCGGGGCTTGAACCGGCAACCCTCTGTTTACTAGTCCAGTACCTTAACCACTGAGCTATCACTGCCACTATTAAGTAAATCTAAATGGGTGAATACTCTCATCATTATACATATTGCGCACTGAACAGCTTGGATCATGGATCCATTTTTACCAGTCTATTTGTAACCGGGCTGCACTGGGATTTCTTTTCTGTGCTTTATTTTAGCACCATGGTGAATAAGAATCCAAAATAATACTGTCTGGTCTGTCATCCTCAGGTGTCCCTCATTGACGGTGTTCTCCAAATTTTGTAAACCTACAGGGACTATGTTTTGACTATGTTTTGGGTGTTCTGACTCCAAGTTAGAACCCTGTTCTGAGGTATAAACCCACATATGGAGAGGGCGTTGTTGCAGATAATCGAGAAACTAACCACCCTTTTTCACTCACAATCAGTTGTTTGTTGAGCACCAGGCCAGGCTGATGGCACTGCTGAGACTTAAACCTGGAAAATCAAACTCTCAGCAGCGGTGAGCCAGTCGTGTCCCCATGAGTAACCTGTACTAGGATGTCTGGTGTTAATTCACATGTTGATTACTGCTCATTATTGAACTGACTTGGTACAAACTTTAAATCAGCTGTGAGATTTCTTTTGGGTGTAACTTATAATATTTCTGTTTATTTTCTCTGATCTGATCTGCAGGTGAGACATTGATGACATGGCTGTAGCTGAATGTCCGGATTATTTCATGCATCAGCCCAAATATAAGGTAAAATATATTTTTTCATCATTCATCTTGTGTAAATGCTTCTTTCTGAACAGGGTTAATGGGGATCTGACACTCGATTTACAGAAGGTTTAGGAAGATCAGGATTGGTTGAGATGGGTGAGCTGAGCAGATTGAGTGTTTTTAGCTTACACACTTGGTTGTGAATGGCATCAAGTTAAATGTCTGCTGCTTGCACCACCTCTATGCTGGATCGCGAAGAGCTACCCCCTGCTAACCCCTGTACAGTTGCAGGTCATTTCTTTACACCAGCCAGCAGTAGATTCTTAAAGAGAGCTGTATCAAATATGGAGATTCACACTATGCACTGTGTTGCTGTTGCAGACAGGATTGAGGAGGAACCTTATTCAACCTTCCATCTTTGAGTGTGTGACTAGGCCGGCAGCCCCACTGACACATGAGTTCTCAGGCATGATTATTATTCTTATTATATTTTTAGGATAATCTGTGTCTGCTTTTTATTAACTGCCAGTGTTTGGTTCCCACACATAACGTGTCATGTATGGAGAGCCACACTAAGCTCCATGTGACCCACCTCCCCCAACATTTGTGCCAGTACCTGGACACTCTCAGGGGCCCTAACAGACCTAAATGACCTTTCCTCCCTCAAATTTCACAGTTCGTGGCATGATTTTCACGGCCATGAATTAGGTAGGGCCTTACCTATAAAGAAACAAATAGACCCCCACTTTGACCTTTTTTTCTATTTTATTTATGCATTTTCTCCCATTTTCTCCAATCTACCATAGTCAATTTTGTCTTGCTGCTGGGGGATCCCTGATTGCAGTAGGGGTGAGTATATTTCTGCTCACGCCTCCTCCGACCTGTGTTCAGCCCTTAGCGGAACCCTTTTTCACCTATGCATTATGCACAGGCGCCTCTCTATCTGCTAATCAGGGTCCTTACACAGCGTTTAAAGACCCCACCAACATAGTCCGGTCATCCTGCCCTAGCAGAACCGTTATGCCCGCTAGATGGCGCCCAGCCGACCGGTGGCAACGATGAGTTTCGAACCGAGGAGTTCAGAATCTCGGCGCTGGTGTGCTAGCGGAATATCCCACTGTGCCTCCTCGTCTTTGACCTTTTAAAAAACAATTATTCAGCCATTATGATAGCCATAGAAGCTGACATGCGTTAAGAATCAAACAAACAATCGTGTAGTGTGAAAACCACAACGACTTAAAAGACTCCCGATTACAAGCGATGAAGTTGTGAAGTGTGAACTGTACAGCGGTCTGAACACTTTAAAAGTCATGTAGTGTGAACTTAGCATTAGGCTCCCTGTAAAGTTTGCCGCTGGGAGCTGTAAAGATGCAACACAGGGCAAGTAAGTATATTTAAATAGGGACAATGCAAGCGGGGAGAAATTTGCCGATGCACAAACCAGTGCACCAAAGTGTTAACACCGATAAAGATTAAATCCTCTCCCTGACTGAAAGGCGTCAGGGTATGAAAGTGCTGGTTGTTGGTATTTTGATGGTACTTGTCGCAGCTTGTAGATTTAGTAGCCGGGTCTGAATAAAGCCGGGGAGAAAATAAACGGCCGTGGTGTGGATGTGCATTCCTTTAGGCTGACCGCATCTGATTCACACGGCGTAACCTGACGTAAGAGTATCTAAACAAAAGCTTAACTGGCTTGTTTTGAAGGCCTCTCTGCGCCATTGTGTGCGTCCACGTGCGGCGGTTCGGAGCCAGTGGGAAATATCCATCAGCGGCGTCACCCTGTGGAGAGCTGGCTACGCCGCCGGCTCTTTATTTAACCGCTGCTGCTCTACCACGGTCCCTCTGGTATGTCGTTCCAGGAGAAAGAGACGCGGATGCTTTTAAATGAAATGCCCGCCGCTTCACAATTACTGCCTAGGAAGGACTTAGACCCTGCATTTCACAGCAGTGGGAGAAACTGGGAACTGAGGGTACGAGGATTTTCGGGAGGAGGGGGACGGTGGGACTCTGGTTTAGGTCCAAGGTCCAAGGTTTAGGTCCATTCAGCTTGGCCGGGAATGCAAACCAAATTCCACAAAAACTGTCCCGAGTCTGCAGTGTTTTCCACACACACATTATTAAACCTGACCGGAGACGGATTCATCTAGTGCCAAGTGCCCAATGTGGTCAAAAGTATGTGGTCACCTGACCCTTAGCTTGTTGGACATCCCATTCCAAAATTATGGCATAGTGGAGTTTATATGGAGTTGTCACCTGTTTGCCTTATTCTGAACGTGGGGGCAGATATAAATGCATAGATTTTGGACTGCATCTGTGGTAAATTATGCCCATAGTCAGAAGCTGTTTGTAGGGTTTGTATGGATGAGGAGTGCTTCAGACTAGCACCTGTGAACACCAGCCATATAGCTTATGTGTTTTTTCACTACTTGTGTCAGTGACTTGACCACACAGAAGCAGTGATCTAGATAGATAGACAGACAGACAGACAGATAGATACTTTATTGATCCCGAAGAAAATGAATTATCTAACCTTCCCTCATACATGTTGTGTGTGTTGCGTGCCCAGCCCAGCACTTCTGAGACTTGAACTGGGAAGACTGGACTTTCAGCAGTGGTGGAAAGCTCAGCCAACCGAGCGGCCTGTTTGTATAATTTCAGAAGCATGTTTGTAAGGTCAGATACCTTACCCTACATACCCTACAATACCTTTCCCACACGGATAAGAAGAGCCTCAGACTAACACCTGTGAACACCAGTTAGAGATGGAGCCTTACAGAGAGCCGTACCACGTACAGAGTCACACAATAGCTTATGTGTTTCTCCACTACCTGTGTCAGTGACTTGATCACACAGCAGCAGTGAGATAGATAGATAGATAGATAGATAGATAGATAGATAGATAGATAGATAGATAGATAGATAGATGAAAAGATAAACAGACAGACAGACAGACAGACAGACAGAAATATATCCTTTATTTGTCATATATACATATACAGGTGTACAGTACAATGAAATTCTTTCTTCGCATATCCCAGCTGATGTTGGAAGCTGGGGTCAGAGTGCAGGGTCAAACAGGGCAGACAGGGTTAAGGGCCTTGCTCAAGGACCCAGCAGTGGCTACATAGCAGAGCCTGGATTTGAACCGCCAATCTTCCGGTTGATAGCCCAAAGCCCTACCCACTAGGCTACCACAGGCCCCGTAGATAGATAGATAGATAGATAGATAGATAGACAGACAGACAGACAGACAGACAGACAGACAGACAGACAGAGATAGATAGATAGATAGATAGATAGACAAATAGACATAGATAGATAGATAGATTAGATAGACAGAGCTAGATAGATAGATAGATAGATTAGATAGATAGATAGATAGACAGACAGACAGACAGACAGACAGACAGACAGACAGATGATAGATAGATAGATAGATAGATAGATAGATAGATAAAAAGAGAAATAGACAGACAGATAGATAGACAGACAGACAGACAGATAGATAGATACTTTTATCTTTATCTTTAAACCTTCTGACTTTTCCCCTCCTCATATACATGTGTGTTGGGTGCTCGACCAGGCTGATAGCACTAGACTGGACTTTCAGCCAATCGAGCGACCTGTTTGTATCAATTTATTGGTCTTTTGATAAATGAAACAGTGGTATTGATGTTTTAGACCAGGGGTGTCAAACTCAAGGCCCGCGGGCCAGATCCGGCCCGCCGCGTCATTTGATCCGGCCCGCGAGAGCTTAAACGACTGTATGATTGTTGTGATGGTTCGAGTCGTTACAGAGACGCTCCTGCGCCTTTAAGAGACAACGTGACATCGTAGTCATGGCAACTAACTTTAACCTTCGCTAAGAAGCCATGTGACTTTTACGGCAAAAGAACGCGGGGTAGCGTAGTCAGTAATGTAAACAATAATAAATAAATACAAATAATTATATTGCAATATAATACCCAAGCATCGTCTGTAAGTAGTGGCGTTTATATTCTCAGTTGTTAGTAAATGTTTAGTGAGTATATCACAGCGTTTTAGTTACAAATTTACCGTAATTAAATACTGTTGTTACGTTACTATAGCAATTAGTATCTTTACACACAATTTTTACTCGTTATTTTACGTTTGGTTAAATCTCATATTGTACCAGATGTAACACTTGACTACAGCTGTGTGCTTTTACTGTATTAAGTTCTTTATTGTTTTTATTGTTTGTATTTTTACTTCATTTTGATGCACACAGCTGGGAAGCAAATAAATCGACTGTATTCTGAAGGAAGCTGTCTGTCTGTCTGTCTGTCTGTCTGTCTGTCTAGCTGAGAAAGGGGGATAAACTATTAGTGAGGGCAGAATGATTGTCTTAAAAATACACTGTAAAATCCTAAATAAACTGCATCTTTCAAAATGCAGGCTGATTTTGTGACCTGCAAAGTGACACATCCCGCCAGTAGATGATGTTACACATATTTACACATGATCCTAAAATGTACAAAAAGATAATTAAGAAAATTAAGCATAAGGAGGAAATTTAATGAAAGTGAAAACAAGTTTGTGCTTCAGGAAAAGAAACCGGTGCGTCTCTTGTGTTATGAGGCCGTGTCTGTGGTAAAGTAGAACAATATAAATGCAGAATTCAGCCTCCAAGAAAAATAGCAATGTGACTGCAATCACAGCAGGATACGTTACAATCGGCCCTTTGAGTGCCACCATAATGCTGATGTGGCCCTCGGTGAAAATGAGTTTGACACCCCTGTTTTAGACTGTTTACATGTAACATGCTAGGTTAAAATAATTGTTTTTCTTGCATTTCCACCTTTTATCTTTCAATTTAGTCATTTCCAATTCCCGTTTGGTAATCCACTGCTACTTGCACATCCCTCGATCTAATCAGAGAGCTGGATCGCCACATGTGGCCGCTTCTTGTCACCTGCCAGTGTTGGGTTCCCACACAGCCATACTGCATGAAGAGAACCATGCTAGGCTCCATGTGACCCACTCCCCTCCCCAACACACACATTGCCTATCACAGTAAAAGTGGGAAAAGACCATGTCCCATCTTCCCTCCCTCAATCACCGCCAACTGTGTTTGTGTGGATGCCCGGCAAGGTCTGCTGAGATTTGAGCTCGGCAATGCCAATGCCAGACCTCAACACCACTCACACGCCCAGATTAAAGTAAAATACCCGACCCTAACCCTACTCTGAACTTGCAACATTGTATTATGTGCTTTCTTCTTTTGTTTGATATGTTAGCATAAATGTTTTATAACCTATTTCTGCCCCCTTATTGTGAAACATTCACACAATGGGACGAGAAATGAGCTTGGCCTGCTGAATTCCAAAACAAGACAAATCTCATTTTAAATTTAAAACCAGGCCTTGGCTTACCAATCATTACGAAACAATATTTTCTCAGCAGAGTCCTCGCTGGTTTCAGGCCCGTACTGGTCAGAGGCGTGACGCAGTTGACGGATCTTTTTCTGAAACGTGGGTTGGTCTGTAGATTCATGTGCGCGCTGTTTAATCCATTACAGTCCCTCCTGCTCCCCTGGACACACCAGCGGCCCGAGGGCCGTAAATTTTTCGCTGTGGGTTTTCTACATGTTTTCAGAGTGAATCAGGCTGGCTTTTGGCAGCATGCGGTTCCTGTTCCTGGAAGTCAAGCTCCTAGTTGTTGGTATTTCTTGGAACTGGCAGATTCAGGATCTGCTGCTTTTATTGTGTTGTCTTGAGCTAAAAGTGGTTTTTTTTTTTTTTTTGCTTGGGGCTGAATCAGAATAGAGGTGCTGTTCACATGCAACCAGGCCTCGCTGTCTAACAACTAACCTGAGGTTCATATGCACAGTGATAAATTACTGCTAGAAATTAAAACATAAACGATGTATCAAGCTAACATTCATTTCAACATTCTAATGATGGGAAACTTGTGTTTACAAGTCAGTCAGTAATCGGATTTTTTAGAGAGTCGTGGTGCAACTAGCTGTGGTGATGCTCTTCTCGTTCAAGTAGCAAGGTAGTAGCATTTTCTCCTATTTTCTCCCAATTCAGCGTAGTGAATTTGTCTTCCGCTGCTGGGGGATCCCTAATTGCAGTCAAGCTGGGTACATTGCTGCTCACGCCTCCTCCGACCCGTGTGCAGCCCTTGGCGGAACCCTTTTTCACCCCTGCATTCTGCACAGGCGCCTCTCTATCTGCTAATCAGGGTCCTTACACAGCGTTTGAAGACCCCACCCACATAGTTCGGTCATCCTGCCCTAGCAGAGATGTGTCTGCTGCAGGCACTGCCAATTATACCCGTTAGATGGCGCCCAGCCGACCGGTGGCAATGCCGAGTTTCGAACCGATGAGTTCAGAATCTTGGCGCTGGTGTGCTAGTGGAATATCCCGCTGCTGGGGATCTTGATTGCATTCGAGGAGGGTGTATTTGCCTGCTACATGCCCCTTCAGATGTGTGCACGGGGGTCTTCAACCCCTTTTTTTTTGGTCGAGATTTTGGTGGATTTGCCCATGAGGCTCATCCACTTCTGCACAGGCACATCGGTCTGCTAACCAGGATCCTTACACAGCATTTGAAGACCCCACCCACTTAGTCCGACATTTTCCCACCCAGCAGACTCTGTGGCAAATTTATGTCTGCTGCAGGCACTGGCAAATGTGCCCGCTAGATGGTGCCCAGCCGACCGGTGGTAACGCCGAGATTCGAACTGGGGTGTGGTGTGCTAGCGAAATATCCCGCTGTGCCAATGGCTACATTTTAAAGACAGGTTAGCTTTTTGCTTTTAAGACGCAGGGCAGGAATACCTTACACAGGGCGCCAGTCCATTGCATTGTTTCGCCCCTTATTCGTGATGACTCTTCTATTCATTTAAATGTTTTTTTACCACCAACATTGATTAAACAAACACATATTTGTGGCTAACTGGCTAAAACTGGGCCTTTTCCAAAGCATTTCCACTGCAGTTGAATCCAGTGCAGATTTGCATGTCGTAGTGAACCACTTTTTTTTCACATTAAAATCTGTCATGCAAAACCATAGAAGGTTTTTTTTTACTTGTGTGTTTTTGCCAACCAAAATGTGGTGTGCGCTTATTTTTCACTTCCCAGCACACACACACTCATCACACCACAATAACTTTATTAATCAATAATAAAGCTGAGCGTTTGGGGTGTGAAGCTAATCCAGGGTGAGATTTACTCTGATCTGCTGAGTCGGAACATAAATCAGATTTAGCTTCACCACATGTCTGACGTTTTGACACCATGTAGAATGTTTTTATGCACTCGTACCACAGGCTGTATTCACTTCTCATTGGCTGATTGATGTTATCTTAACATGCCAGTGTTGAAATAGTGATGGGAAGATGGGATCAGCTGGGATCCAAATGGTCATTTTATGGGCAGAATGTGCAGCTGGCTAATTTTTTTTAAATTAAGGCCAATACATGAACCCCCTCAACCTTCCCCCTTCCCCACCTACACATTTATATTACCTGATTTAACAATCATATACAGTGTATCACAAAAGTGAGTACACCCCTCACATTTCTGCAAATATTTCATTATATCTTTTCATGGGACAACACTATAGACATGAAACTTGGATATAACTTAGAGTAGTCAGTGTACAGCTTGTATAGCAGTGTAGATTTACTGTCTTCTGAAAATAACTCAACACACAGCCGTTAATGTCTAAATAGCTGGCAACATAAGTGAGACCCTCCCTGGTGTCATGTGTCAAGGTCCCAGGTGTAAATGGGGAGCAGGGCTGTTAAATTTGGTGTTTTGGGTACAATTCTCTCATACTGGCCACTGGATATTCAACATGGCACCTCATGGCAAAGAACTCTCTGAGGATGTGAGAAATAGAACTGTTGCTCTCCACAAAGATGGCCTGGGCTATAAGAAGATGGCTAACACCCTGAAACTGAGCTACAGCATGGTGGCCAAGGTCATACAGCGGTTTTCCAGGACAGGTTCCACTCGGAACAGGCTTCGCCAGGGTCGACCAAAGAAGTTGAGTCCACGTGTTCGGCGTCATATCCAGAGGTTGGCTTTAAAAAATAGACACATGAGTGCTGCCAGCATTGCTGCAGAGGTTGAAGACGTGGGAGGTCAGCCTGTCAGTGCTCAGACCATACGCCGCACACTGCATCAACTCGGTCTGCATGGTCGTCATCCCAGAAGGAAGCTGACGCACAAGAAAGCCCGCAAACAGTTTGCTGAAAACAAGCAGTCCAAGAACATGGATTACTGGAATGCCCTGTGGTCTGACGAGACCAAGATAAACTTGTTTGGCTCAGATGGTGTCCAGCATGTGTGGCGGCGCCCTGGTGAGAAGTACCAAGACAACTGTATCTTGCCTACAGTCAAGCATGGTGGTGGTAGCATCATGGTCTTGGGCTGCATGAGTGTTGCTGGCACTGGGGAGCTGCAGTTCATTGAGGGAAACATGAATTCCAACATGTACTGTGACATTCTGAAACAGAGCATGATCCCCTCCCTTCGAAAACTGGGCCTCATGGCAGTTTTCCAACAGGATAACGACCCCAAACACAACCTCCAAGATGACAACTGCCTTGCTGAGGAAGCTGAAGGTAAAGGTGATGGACTAAACCCAATTGAGCACCTGTGGCGCATCCTCAAGTGGAAGGTGGAGGAGTTCAAGGTGTCTAACATCCACCAGCTCCGTGATGTCATCATGGAGGAGTGGAAGAGGATTCCAGTAGCAACCTGTGTAGCTCTGGTGAATTCCATGCCCAGGAGGGTTAAGGCAGTGCTGGATAATAATGGTGGTCACACAAAATATTGACACTTTGGGCACAATTTGGACATGTTCACTGTGGGGTGTACTCACTTATGTTGCCAGCCATTTAGACATTAATGGCTGTGTGTTGAGTTATTTTCAGAAGACAGTAAATCTACACTGCTATACAAGTTGTACACTGACTACTCTAAGTTATATCCAAGTTTTATTTCTATAGTGTTGTCCCATGAAAAGATATAATAAAATATTTGCAGAAATGTGAGGGGTGTACTCACTTTTGTGATACACTGTATGTAGCCCTTACCACAGATCTTGTTTGCTTCAAACCGGAATAGTCATTGACCTTTTCTTAATTCTATTTATGCATTTTTCCCTTTTCTCCCAATTTAGTCATATCCGGTTACCCTTATTATATCTCTCCTCCACTACTGCAGACCCCTACCCTGGCTGAATAGGGTTGCACCTATGTACCTATGTATTGACCACCCAGCAGAGACCATATATTCAGCATCGATGAGGAAACCTTCCGGCTTTCCCACCTGTCAGACATTTGCCTATTGCGTCTGCGTGTATCCCACATAACAGAGAGTCATTTACTTACAATGATTTCTTATTACAATCTTATTTCAAACAGAAATGATGTGGATGTTTTGCCTCATGCTCCAGTATGAAGATAAAACTCTGATTATTGTCTTATATAATGACACTAATGCTGTCAGGAAGAGCTTTAATATTCCGACCGCTTTATTCCTTCATTGTACCTACACAAGGTAAAACACGCTAGCACACCAGAGCTGGGATTTCGAATACATCGTATTGGCTGTTGTTCATAGGGTAGGACAAGCCGGATAGGGACCTCATAACTGAGCAAATTATGACCTCTGCTGGCTTGGCTGGTTGATGGCGTCTGCACAGAGTCGAGGAATAATGCTAAACTACATGCACAAAGCTGAGCCGCATATGAACTCGCCTCACGCAGGTGAAAAGATGCAGTCGGCTACTGCGCACGTGTTGGAGGGGGTGTGTGACAGTCTCGCTCTCCTCAATCGGGGAGGGGGTCAGCTCCAGTAGAGAGGAAGCATAATGTAATTGGGTATAAATTGGACACGCTAAAAAATCAGGAGAAAAAGGGAGAAAATGCATAAAAAAATCATGGTAAAAAACCATTTGAACCATGGTTGATTACAGGTAACTGAAATCTAGGGAGTACACTACACACAGTGTGGCATCCCACTCATTACTTACAATGATTTCTTATTACAAACAGAACTTATGTGGATGTTGTGCATCATGCTCCAGGATGAAAATGAAACTGATTATTATCTTATATAATGACATTAATGCTGTTTCTTTATTTTTCCATTAGCATGTTTAGTTAGCGCTTGGAATGAACTCTACTGACTCTGCTCACTGTGTTTGTTCTTACTGTTTTACATTACTGCCACATTTACTAGTTACACTGTTTATTCATCTATAAATGTGTGACTTGTTTATAAACCTCACTGTTGTGTATAGGTTTTAATTGGCTGCTATGAGCATGTTATTGTTTAACTGTCGGTTTAAAGACTTTGGCAGGATTTGCATCCCTAATACAAACCACAGTGTTTGATGCTCTTCTGAAGAAAGCGAAGTTAAAAAGTGTCTACGTTGTAGAAAGTGCAGGTCAGCGTCCAGACGCTCGTTAATACAGGCTGAGGTCAGATTGGGTCTGGACGCTGTGCACAGACAGCACTTAAACACAACAGTGCTGAGAAGCTTTTAATGATTCAGGAGTTGAGATGCGTAGCTGGGAATTTGGAGCTACTATGGTGGAGTTTGATCACGATGCAGTCTGACAGAACGGACGAGTTTCTCCTGCTGTGGGTTTGGGTGGAACTCAGGACAAATCAGTCATGCCTGACTAACTGAACCTTGGCCTTAAGGTGCCGAGGTCAAGATCCAGGACACATAAACTTGCATGATCTGGATTTTAGTTTAAATGTGTCAGAGTTTAAGGATATTTTTAGCCCATGTCATGTTTTTTGTGCAGTCAACTTGTTTATACACGTGCTTGGTAAATGGTTATACACCTGATTAGTTGAAAAAATAGTGACCTCCAGACCTCCACTCTGACTGAGGAGAACTGTGACTGACACACACCCCCTTAAACAGAAGTGCAGTACCGACTGCATCTTTTCACCTGCATGAGGCGAGGTTATACATGGATCAGCTTTGTGTATGGAGAGTCACACCCTGATCCCATTATTCCTCGTCTCTGTGCAGGTGCCATTAATCAGCCAGCAGAAGTCGTAATTGCATCAGTTATGAGGAATCCCCTCCTAAGAACAAGCCAATCCTTGCTCGTGTAGACGCCCAACCTGCCGGTAGCAGAGCTGAGATTCGAACCGACGAGTTCAAGATGCCAGCTCTGGTGTGCTATGGCATTTTACTGCTGTGCCACCTGAGCGCCCAAGCCACCACCCCTTGTATGCGAGCATCTCAAAAAGAATTAATGCTGCTCTCAAGAAAAAGGATCCTACTTTGTATTCACACCTTCAGATTCTATTTCAAAGCCACGAAGCCTCCTGCTAAACTTCACAGCCTTGTTGTTGTTCTATTAAAAATTGTTATGTCTCCTTTTTTGGGCAACAATTATGTCCTTCATTTCATCCACACATGTGGGGCACTCATAAACCAGAAACGCTGGCATCGAAAGGAAGACAAGACCCAGCTTTAATTCCGTATTATTATTAGAGCTGGTACATCCACAATAGAATACATTGACCAGCTTTGTGGTTGCTTTGGGTACAACATCTCCGAACATGGGAACCACAGAACATTCTGTTCCTGTCTCCTGCTGTGACGGCCCCAATCAGCACGGTGGCTTCAGATAGATATCCCACCGTTCTCCTCTTTATAGTGCCGCCAGGAGAAAGTACAGATGGGGTACTTGGATTGCCCAGTCGCTTGTTGCTTGTGTATTGTCCATGTGTCCAGAGAGCAAACCTCCAGCTCCCAGCTTAAAACTTCTCATCATTTAGTGTCCTGGCCCCTGTGAAACATGGCTGTAACCCTGCTGAGACACTGCAGGGGGTATTCAGGACATGATGGAGGGCCTTCTCTACCCCGATCGTCTCCAAAAGAAGGATTATATTACTGAAAATGAGACTTTGACAATGGAGGAGCAACGAAGGAATGTACACACATTTTGGGATGATGCGAAAGTATACAGATCAAGGGATACACAGGTGTACTGTAAATGGCCAAAAGTATGTGGATACCTCACCATGTGTTTGTTGGGCATCTGTGGAAATGTGTGCTCAGTCAGATACTGATATTGGCCTGACTTGGAATCAGTGACTGCAGCTCAGTCCTAAGGGTTGAGGTCAGGACTCGGGAGTGTCTTTAAACCAAGCTTTTCTTCATGTCTTTGTAGACCTTGCTTTGTGCACAGGAGCAGGAAAGGGTCTTCCCTAACCTTGCGTTTACATTTACATTTTCGTCATTTAGCAGATGCTTTTGATCCAGAGCGACTTACGACAGTACTGTGACAATAGACACTCTAAGCAATTGAGGGTTAAGGGCCTTGCTCAAGAGCAGTGGTGGGGCTTGAACCAGTAACCTTATGATTACTTGTCCAGTACCTTACTTGCTAGGCTACAACTGCCCTAGAGATACAATTAATATTGAGCAGAATTACATTAACATTTTCAGCATTAAGCAGACACTTTCATCCAAAGTAACTTACAGTACTGTGACAGTATAATGTCTAAACAAGTGAGGGTTAAGGGTCTTGCTCAAGAGCCCAACAGTGACAACCTGGCAATGGTGATCCTTGAACCAGTGACCTTTCAATTACTAGTTCAGTACCTTACTCGCTAGGCTACAACACGTTACTTTAAAATTTGTTTAGAAGAGGCGTCCCAATACTTTTGTCTACTGTATTTACCAGGAGAGTCTGGTTTTAAGAAAGCCAGATGGTGCCTTCAAACCCACATGGTCAGCTGACGACTTAAGTAATGTGGTGGATCCAAAATTGTATGGTCAGCATCTGGTGGAAATCATTGGGTCGTATAGCAGCCAACAAATAATATATTGTCCTCCTAGTATCATTATGGACTTCCTCCATGTACTCTGGGTTCTTTCATCTTCCCAAAACATGCAGAAGGTAGATTGACCCTAGTTGTAACTAGCCCTATATGTAAAGGATGATATATGTTATTCTTTAAGGGGTTGCCACACTCTTCAGGGTGTGTTTCTATTTTTTGTGGCATATGACCCACAGCAGTCTTGACCAGGATTAGGCACTTGACATGAAATGAAAAATAAATTTTCTCTCGATAAAAAAAATAATTCTTGTCTTTTGACTCACCAGGACAACGTCGACAGAACCGCCAATCACAGACCAGCAGATCTTATTGGGTCGAGTTTCCAGCAGGCAGCCAATCGGAGCTCTCCTAACCACCAAGGTTAGTGTTTATTTACTCCACACTTCTGTTTACAGTTACACACACTTGAAAGATACTTGTACACTATATAGCCAAAAGTATGTGGACACCTGATCATGAGGTTGTTGGGCATTCTATTCCAAAACCGCAGGTAATAACATGGAGTTGCCTCTATACTGGCTATAACTGCTTCTGTTCTTTTGGGAAGGATTTTGTCTGGGATGAATTTGTGCCCATTCAATCCAAAGAGCGGTTGTAAGGTCAGGCACTGAAGCCTGGCAGTGGTATTGGTAGCTAAGTGGTTAGGGTAAAGGGCTAGTAATCAGAAGTTGCTCATTCAAGCCTCATGTTGGCCTTGTTGGGCTTTTGAGCAAGGCACTTAACCCTCAATTGTTTGCAATATACACCAATCAACCTTAAAACCACCTCCTTGTTTCTACACCATTTTATTAGCTCCACTTACCATATAGAAGCATTTTGTAGTTCTACAAGTACTGACTGTAGTCCATCTATTTTTCTGCATGCTTTGTTAGCCCCCTTTTGTGCTGTTCTTCAATGGTCAGGACTCTCCCAGGACCACTACAGAGCAGGTATTATTTAGGTGGTGGATCATTCTCAGAACTGCAGTGACACTGACATGGTGGTGTGTTAGTGTGTGTTGTGCTGGTATGAGTGGATAAGACACAGCAGTGCTGATGGAGTTTTTAAACACCTCACTGTCACTGCTGGACCGAGAATAGTCCACCAACCAAAAATATTCAGCCAACAGCACCCCATGGGCAGCGTTCTGTGACCTCTGATGAAGGTCTACAAGATGACCAACTCAAACAGCAGCAATAGATGAGCGATCGTTTCTGACTTTACATCTACAAGGTGGACCAGCTAGGTAGGAGTGTCTAATAGAGTGGACAGTGAGTGGACACGGTATTTCAAAACTCCAGCAGCGCCGCTGTGTCTGATCCACTCATATCAGCACAACACACACTAACACACCACCACCATGTCAGTGCTGAGAATGATGCACCACCCAAATAATACCTACTCTGTGGGGGTCCTGGGAGAGTCCTGACCATTAAAGAACAGCATGAAAGGGGGCTAACAAAGCATGCAGAGAAACAGATGGACTACAGTCAGCAATTGTAGAACTACAAAGTGCTCCCATATGGTAGGGCAGTGGTAGCTCAGCGGTTAAGGTACTGGACTAGTAATGAGAAATGGTTCAAGCCCCACCACCACCAAGTTGCCACTGTTGGGCCCCTGAGCAAGGCCCTTAACCTTCAACTGCTCAAAATTGTGTTCAGTCATAATTGTAAGTCGCTGGATAAAAGCGTCTGCTAAATGTGTGTGTACAGTATATATATATATATTTATACATGGTAAGTGGAGCTGATAAAATGGACAGTGAGTGTAGAAACAAGGAGGTGATTTTAATGTTATGGCATGATGCACGGCATCGCATGGCAAACATGGACAGTACCACACATTTTCACTTTTTGATTGAAATTTTGAAATTACATAATTAATTGGATTATATCTGTCCATCGGTTTAAATTTCCTCAAAAAAGCTACACTTTTGTATACTTTTTAATGGGATAACTTGGAACACTGACTGTGAGCCAGACCTCCTCGATAAACATCATTGCCTGACCTCAAAAAATGCTTTTTTCTTTTTCCGAAAAGTGTGACATCAGTTTCAGCTGCAAAGATGAAGGAGTGGGGGTCAGCTTCATATTAACCCAAATAGTTTTGAAACGGGACGTACAACAGGCTCATGATCATGTGTCCACATACTTTTGGCCAAATAGTCTTTCAAGGTTTTTTCTCTACAGCTTAACATTACCACAGTTTAGAGGCTGACTAAGGGTTCCAATCTCATTAGGGTTGTACAAAACATCCAAAACATGAGAATGGGAGCATGAGATTTAAACACATTATTGGCTCAGCGTGGGGGCAGAGCCGGAATGTCTTTGTGTGGTTTTTCTTAGGAACCATCGCCGCTGTCTCAAAAAGAAATGGAGCATAAAAGTTTACTGTGTTTGTTGATGTCTCAATTTCACAGAAGTCAATGGACACCAGAAGATCTGAAACAGGGAGGGGGGTGTTCATGTCCACACATGGCATGATTTAAAGCTTTGCGGCTGTGTGTGTGTGTGTGTGTGTGTGTGTGTGTGTGTGTGTGTGTGTGTGTGTGTGTGTGTGTGTTGCCCCTCTTATTTTGAACCTGGGAGTATCCTTGGTTTGAACTTGACTGGTTCTAAAAATAGATCTATTTAGCAAATGTAGAGGAATTACTAGTTGCTTCAGTGAGAGTCAACATATTCTATCGCTTTTATTTTTATTTAATATACTTCCAGTGCAAATATTCACATACTGTCATTTAAAGGTAAGCTTAGAAATAAGGACCCAAAAGTATGTCTTTTTAAGCAAAGTAACAGTGGAAAGTATCCAGAAACCACAAATAAAGCTGTTGTTGGCAGTTATAGCTTTAAGGCGTCTTTGCCAAGAAATAATATGCTTTTCGCAGCATTGTGGTTCAACTTTAGCCTATTTCTTTCAGCAAACTGCATGGTCTGTCTGATAGACTCCCAATTCAGGAGATCTAAGCCATGCTATCACTTTTACCTTAGTTTTTTAGGAACCAGTCTTGAATTGATTTTGCTGGGAATTTCTTGAATTGTTTATTTTCCCTTTGCACTCCGCTGACCTTTTTTGATTGCATGGGACCCTGGGGCGACACGGTGGCTTAGTGGGTAGAACTGTCGCCTCACAGCAAGAAGGTCCTGGGTTCGAACCCCAGGTGGGGCGGTCCGGGTCCTTTCTGTGTGGAGTTTGCATGTTCTCCCCGTGTCTGCGTGGGTTTACTCCGGGTGCTCCGGTTTCCTCCCACAGTCCAAAGACATGCAAGTGAGGTGAATTGAAGATACTAAATTGTCAAACACTGTGCTTGATATAAAAACTTGTGAACTGATAAACCTTGTGTAATGAATAACTACCGTTCCTGTCATGAATGTAACCAAAGTGTAAAACATGACGTTAAAATCCTAATAAACAAACAAAGCATGGGACCCTTACTGGCCGTGGGCTTGCACGAGCCTCTTCTGGTGACTGGATTCTTCTCAGCTGCTTCCACACGACATCTTCTTAGCCACTTTTTTTCAGGTCCTTTAACCTCAGCAAGAACAATACCAAAGACCAAAGAAGGTTTTGGGAAAAATTGGATGGAGTGCATCTAAGGAACAACACTTCACAAGGACTGTAAACTGAAATATGACGTACCTTTTCTTCCGTGAATATAACCACTGTGTAAACACAGCGTAAAGCATCTAAATAAATAAATGAATAGTCTCAGCAAGGAGGTCAGGACTTTCTAAGAGCTCAGTTTAGCCTATGTTGGCCTTTAGAAACCCAAGCCAACATAAGCTTAACAGGCCACATAGACTAAACTGAGCTTTTAGAAACTTGGATTTTAGAAAATCTGACCCCTACCCCAGTTGGTTTTGGAACGGCCAACATAGTCTGAATTGCTGGGTTGGAATTCAATACTTTTTTGGCTTCAAACATACCTCTGGTCATTTTTTTGGATAACCATGTGATCAGCAACAAACTTTATTTAAGCATTAAGCGTACATAGTGACAGTGGTAGCCTAGTGGGTAGAGCTTTGGACTAACAGTCAGAAGATTCTGGGTTTGATTCTTAGCTCTGCCATGCAGCCACTGTTGAACCCTCTCAGCTCCAAGGGTGCCGTACAATGGCTGACCCTGCGCTCTGACCCCAGCTTTCAAACAAGATGGTATATGCGGAGGAGAATTTCATTGTACTGTACATGTCTATTTGTATACACTGATCAGCCATAACATTAAACCACCTCCTTGTTTCTCCACTTATCATGTAGAAGCACTTTGTAGTTCTACAATTACTGACTGTAGTCCATCTGTTACTCTGCATGCTTTGTTAGCCCCCTTTCATGCTGTTCTTCAATGGTCAGGACCCCAACAGGACCACTACAGAGTAGGTATTATTTGGGTGGTGGATGATTCTCAGCACTGCAGTGACACTGACATGGTGGTGGTGTGTTAGTGTATGTTGTGCAGGTATGAGTGGATCAGACACAGCAATGCTGATGGAGTTTTTAAACACCTCACTGTCACTGCTGGACTGGGAATAGTCCACCAACCAAAAATATCCAGTCTTGTGACCACTGATGAAGGTCTAGAAGAAGACCAACTCAGTCACTGCAGTGCTGTGAATGATCCACCACCTAAATAATACCTTCTTTGTGGTGGTCCTGTTGGGGTCCTGATCATTGAAAAACAGGGTAAAATTAGGCTAAAAAGCATGTAGAGAAATAGATGGACTACAGTCAGTAATTGTAGAACGACAAATTGTTTGTATATGGTAAGTGGAGCTGATAACATATTAATGTTATTGCTGATCAGTGTATAGGATAAATATATGGCTCTCTATTCTAAAGGGCAGTTGTAGCCTATTAGGTCACTGGTTCAAGCCCCACTACTGCAAGGTTGTCACTGTTGAGCCCTTGAGCAAGGCTCTTAACCCTCAATTGCTTAGACAGTATACTGTCACAGTACTGTAAGTCGCTTTGGATAAAAGCGTCTGCTAAATGCTGAAAATTTAAATGTAAGCTTACCGTGGAGTAGGGGCTTCTTTCTAATCCCATGGTCATGTAAACCTTGCTTGACTGTGCACAGTGGCCAATGTGCTTCAGCAGCTTTTAATTAACAGCAGGCTGGCTTTTAAATTACATCAAACTATCTGAAGACATAGTCTTGTAGTATAAGGTGACAGTTTTTTTTTTTTTCTGACCTTGATGAAGAGACCATTGTTCCATGTACTTTACACTTGCATACAAACAGTCAGAACTGCCTGGACACAAATGCCCATAACAAGTGCCTTAACTGTACCTGTAAGTTTTTTTTCTATAATAATTTTAACAACAATTTAAAAGGTCCTAAAGCAGAACCCTGATGAACCCCACAACAGATGGGTCTGGTATTAAAGAGTATGCTGGTAAAATTTACAATGTCTGATTTACTGCAAGACTTCAGGGAAAGCTAAATAATGTGGTTTATAGGGAATACTAAGTACTCTGCATCAACATGCTCTTATATTCCACAGACCACAGCTTTCTCCTCAGGAACTACTTACTGTCTCGTGGGTTTGTTATTTGTTTTCAGTTGTGGGTATTTTAGATTTGCGCGTCATATACTTTTGATTTGTAGTCTTAAACTCAAAGGGCACATAAGGACCCGTAAAATCATCCCTGAGGTTGGTTGTAGTTCAACCGAAGCCGCGCACATCCTGCGCTAATGTAGTAGTGAGCAGCAGGCTGGGTGAACATGAGTCTGCATGGGGTTCAGCTTACCAGCTGATGCTTTTCAGGGAAGAATAACAATCTGATTTGATTTCGTCTCCCTTGGCTGACTTTCTGCTGGGAAAACAACGTGCCCTGGGATTCCTTGCCTGGATACAACCTTGTCTGCCTGGCGTAAGGCTGTTGAAATTTAGACACTTCATTTGCACTGTTTCACTTAGTTGTATTCTAGGTCCTATGTTGTTGTTATAAGTTAGTTCACACGTCTGTTACACATGGCGTTTACTTGGTGTTTTTCAAGTATATTAGACCTATTTTTAAGGGAACTTGCAGTTACTTGTGTTTTATGTGTATACAGATAATATCTGGAGGTTTAGTTAAGGAAATGTTGCTAATATTTTGTGAATGTTGAGAATTTTTGATGTGCACTAGGCTGGGTGAATATGAACGTGCATAGGGTTCAGCTTACTAGCTGATGGCTTTCTGGGAAATATTATACCCATCTGATTTAATTTAGGTGCCCCTGACTCTTACAGAGCAATATAATGTGATTATAGTGACCTTCCTGCTCCAGTACAAGTTATTTCCCATCATGCTGGCCAGAAGTAAGCCTTCATCCCAGTTTCTGTTAGCCAGTAGTGTTTTATTTATTAATTAATTTATTTATTTCCTCACCCCCTTGACCTTGCTCTGTTTAGCCAACCATTATTCCTTTTCCACTGGCACTGTGGTTCCAGTTCTCAATCTTGCACTTTTCTGCACTTTCCATCACAGTATAGCTTTGGTTCCCGTTCCAAAATTCTGTTGGTATGAAACCAAGACCTGGTGATGATGCACACAGTGTCATTTCGGAGATGTGACCAATTTATTTTCACTTATGTATGTACAGAGCGACACAGTGGCTTGGTGGGTAGAACTGTAGCCTCACACCAAGAAGGTCCTGGGTTCGATTCTTAGGTGAAGTGGTCTGGGTCCTGTTTATGTGAAGTTTGCATGTTCTCCCCATGTCTGTGTGGGTTTCCTCTGGGTGCTCCGGTTTCCTCCCACAGTCCAAAGACGTGCAAGTAAGGTGAATTGGAGATACAAAATTGTCCATGACTGTGTTTGACATTAAACTTGTGAACTGATGAATCTTGTTTAACCAGTAATTACATGTCCTGTCATGAATGTAACCAAAGTGTGTAAAACATGACGTTAAAATTCTAATGAGTACATTAATAAATCAATAACCAGAATCACATCTCTCTCTCTCTCTCTCCCTGCAAAACAAATGCTGAACATCTTTATATATATATATATATATATATATATATATATACTGTATATATGTATACACGAGGGTGCTTTATTTATTAAGAATTTCAAGAACAAATAACATCACTTTTCTACATAGTCACCTTCCAATGCATTTTTCCCGGCATCATACCAATTTTTTAGTGCCATCAGCAAAAAATTTTTTTGGTTGAATGCGTAGACAGTGATGCATCGCTGCTTTCACATCATCACATGAAAATCTTCTTCCCCTTAAAGCTTCTTTGAGCGTCCAAAAAGGTAGAAATCAGATGGTGCTAAATCCAGACTATAAGCTCTCCTTCAGTCTCTCAGACACAACCAGTTACTACTCCTCCCACACTCACTGCTTCCAACCAAAATATAAAGGTGCGGACACTTTTAGACGATCCCCGTGTATGTATATACCAGTGGCGATTTCTCTAAGACTGCAAGGGAAGCTCAGCTTCCCCTAAAATGTCAAAAATTAAATGGTCAAATATGTACAGTTGTGTTAACATTTCATTGACTACAAATGCGTTAGAACACGTTCATCTCGAAGACGAGTTCGTTCAGAATCAGCTACTTATTCGATTTTGTTAACTCCCGTAGCGTCAATGCATTTGCCCGTAGAAGCTGAGCGTCTGTTCACTTCAATGGGACTGAATGGAAAAGTTTTTTTCATTGCTTTGAAACTTGCCGGTCATTGGATAAATGCCACGATTTGGTCCCGCCCCCGGACGCTGAGCGTCTCTGGGGGTGAATGGAGCTGTGGGCGGGTCTGGACGCGGAGCTTCTGCAAGATGATTGGAGGATCAGTCGAAAGGCTGAATCCCGTTTTGATTGACAGCTATTTTGAGATCCACGTCACTTAAGCACTGGGAGCTTCAGTCCCATCGCGGATTTTGCGAGTGAAGTCGAAAGACAAACTGCAACCCATTTCTTGGTATTTGCTTGGTGAAATTACTTGACCATTTCCATTGTTCATTGTGTAAATAAAACACACTCATAGTATTTGTTTCAGGACACTGGTCAAGTCCGATAGGATCACAGGTCATTTTCTTGAAAAGGAACGGAGGGCAGAATTTATGTATAAATAAATTGACAAATTTTATGATGTAAGCCGACAATGAGCTTCCCCTCTTTGAAAGACCAGCAGCCGCCACTGGTATCTACTAATAGTAATCATAAAGGTAAACAAGTTTTCAGAAACAGAATATTTAAACAACACTTTAATGACAAAAATTAGAATAAAAGAGAAGCCAGAAGTCATTTGGAAAGAATTGCAGGATGATCTAAAACAGCAAAAACAACAGTTACACAGTTATGAATAAGCAATGGACTGCATCTCCATTTCTACACAAGTAATTCCAGTCTGCAAAAAAAATGCAGGGGACCTACAAGTGAACGGAGAAAGTCGAGCATGAGCATTTAATACCATCACAAGAATGTTGGGACTATTGGGAAATTGTCCTGGGAGAACACGGATCATCAGATTTTACATGTCCATGCATGTGTGTGTCTTTCCTCTAAGGAAGAGGTGCACCGGGATGCACTGTGGGACAATCCACCTGCTGGTAATGTCCTGGTACCAGATACCACAAGAGTGATTCATGTCTTGAGAAGTCCAGGTCTCGGCGATCAGAGCATATTAGGCAGTATAATTAGTGTATAATTTTTAAATAGGAGCTATATGTACTCTGAGCTAAATTTTTTTTTTTAGATATTTGGCTACCTCTAGTGGTAGGAGGATGAAATGCAGGTTAATAGTATTAGGGATTATAATACAGTACAGTGGTACCTTGTAACTCGATGTCCCCTAAACTCAGAGTATAGCAGTGTTAATTTTGACAGCAAATTTTGATTTTGTTTTAGTCATAGTCTTTTGACTAAAATGTAATTTAGTTTTAGTCATAATTTAGTCGTCTGAATTGTTTTAGTTTTAGTCTAGTTTTAGTCGACTAATTATCATAAGAATATAGTCGACTAAATCTACAGTCAATTCAGTCGACTAAAATACATATTTGTTTGTTTATTAGGATTTTAACGTCATGTTTTTACACATTGGTTACATTCATGATAGGAACGGTAGTTACTCATTACACAAGTTTATATCGAACACAGTCATGGACAAATTTAGTATCTTCAATTCACCTCACTTGCACGTCTTTGGACTGTGGGAGGAAACCGGAGCACCCGGAGGAAACTCACGCAGGCACGGGGAGAACATGCAAACTCCACACAGAAAGGACCCGGACCGCCCCACCTGGGGTTCGAACCCAGGACCTTCTTGCTGTGAGGCGACAGCGCAACCCACTCATGGAACTAGGTTAACTCCACAATGCCGCCCTAAAATAAATATAAAGGGTGTAAAATGTAAATGCTTTTTTATCACTTCCCTGAAATTATTTAAGTAATTATATACACTTACACAAAATGTAACATTTTTAACCAGTTATGGAATATTATTAATGTTTGAATGTGCAATACACAAAAACAGATTTAACTTATTTCAAACAACATCTTTATTTACATGACCTTGCTCATTGAGCATAACAATAACAAAATATTAATGACCAGTAGGCCTGCTCTGCCTGAAAAGTATATGCATTGTTCATAACAAATTGCATATTACGTTCTTTATAAAACTGGGTACCATAAAAGCAGCTGTGACATTATGTTGCCATTATACTGCCAGCGGTGCCAGATGTTTCAGATTTGTTGTGTTTTTATCCGAGATCGTCGCCCCACATGGTTTACACATCATCTTGTTTTTCACGACGTCAAATGAGAAATGTGTCCATATATCGGCTCTCATCTTTCTCCCTGTTGACATTGTGGAGTTAATCTAGTTCCATGAGTAAAGAAAGTTCACAGGCTAGTCTGCTCTTCCCGGGTTTAGATCAAACTTGTGCGAGTGTGGTCTTACCGCGGTACAGAGCTATCTCTATCTACGGCTCTGCCGCGGTACTGCAAAAGATTAGTACTGATTGGATGGCTAATCGCCTTGTCCTGCCCCTCCACATACGCTAAAGTAGTTCTGATTGGATCTCTTTCTAACTTGTCCCTACCTTCCACAAAACTAAATCAGTTCTGATTGGATGTCGCCCCTGCCAAACATTTTCGTCTCGTTTTTATTCGTTGACGAAAGTGTCGATTCATTTCGTCATAGTTTTTATCCTTTTATGTAGTTTTCATTTAGTCATCGTCTCGTTTTCGTCATGAAAAAAAGGTTTGTTGACGAAAACTATGACGAAAATCATTCGTCAACGAAATTAACAATGGAGTATAGGTGTCAAAAACACCCCCATTATTTTACATTAGCCTAAAATATATGCAGTTCCACAGGACCATGGAACGCATTAACAGGTTTCTCATACATCCTTATGGGAAAAAATACCTTGAAACTCAACACCTTTTAAAATCCTCCACTCCCAGAACCAATTGACGTTGAGTTTTGAGGTACCACAATGTTTTGCGTATAATTCAGTATTTTATTTATTTATTTATTTTTGTAATTTTTTATCAAGTGCTTTATCCTGGTCAGGGTTGAGGTGGGTCTAGTTTCATTGGGAAACACTGGGCATGAGGCAGAAACACTGGACTGGGTGTATCCATCTCAGCCGTAGTGGGCTAGTGTAACAGACCGCTGTCCCATTATCACTGTAGACCAAAAACCTGATCCTGAATTTGAAACATAAATCAGCTGTTAGTGATCATGAATCTTATGTAATGAATCTCCTTCTCTCTCTCTCTTTCTCAGAGGATGACGTTGATCTGGAGGCTCTGGTAAATGATATGAATTCGTCGTTTGATAGTCTGTACCCCTCCAGCAGTGTGCAGTGCGAGTCCACCCCACTGCTGCACAACGGGCAACATGCACACACTCTCACACACTCACACAGCCACGGTCATGGCCAGCCCACCTCAGGACATCACAGACTACGCCGCTCCCAGCCTGTACACATCCTCGCCTTCAGGTAACACGCACACAAATACACACACTGTATAAGTAAAAGTATTTGGACACCTGACCATAACCTTTTTGAACATCCTATTTCCAAATGCTGTTAATATAGAGTGACCTCTATGTGATTTTCTCACAAGACTTTGGAGTATGTCTGTGGAAATTTGTGTTCATTCAGTCAACAGAGCATTTGTATGGCTGATCACTGATGTTGGCCATTAAAACCCAGTTGATGGGCTGCTCAGGTGGTGCAGCGGTAAAAACACACACTGGAACCAGAGCTGGGATCTCGAATACATCGTATTTGCCGGCTGGGCTGAACGGCCACATGAACAACGATTGGCCTGTTGTTCAGATAGGGGTGGGATGTTAAAGCCGGATAGAGACTCTCTCATTACTAATGCAATTACGACCTCTGCTGGCTGATTGATGGCTCTGCACAGACATGAGAAAAGAGTGCTGTCAGGATGTGTCTCTCCGTACACAGAGCTGACCAGCATTGCATTCATCAAAGTGTAGGTGATAAGATGCATACGGCTGCTGCCCACGTGTTGGAGGGGGTGTGAGTTAGCTTCGTTCTCCTCAATCAGAGCGGGGATCGGCATTGGTGGAGAGGAAGCATGACGCAATCAGGCAATTGGACGCGCTAGAAAAAGGGAGAAAAAGGTGAGAAAATGCATAAACAAAATATATATATATATATAAAAAAACCCAGTTGATGTTCTAGTTCATTCCAAAGCTGTTTAGTGAGACTGCTGGAGTTTCTTTAAATCAAGCTTTTCTTCATGTCTTTATAGAGCTTGCTTGTACACAGGGGCACGGTCATGCTGAAATAGGAAAGGGCCTTCCCTAAACTGTTGCTGCAAAGCTGGAAGTGCGAACTTTTCTTAATATAATTGATTTATTACACCTGTTAGCAATTGTTGTGGCTGAAACACATAGATTCAAAAAGGGCGAAGAAGGGACACAAGAAGGCGCCACCAGCAAGCTGAAGTGAAACCTCACTCTAGGGGTTTCTGGTCTGTTGGTCCTGGATTCTGTAAAGTTGCTTTGAGACAATGTCCATTGTAAAAAGCGCTATATAAACAAATTTGACTTGACTTGACTTGTCTATGTACTATACAGTCTGCTCAAAATAGTTACATCCCACTTGTTGATGTGTCATACTTGAAGAATAATATACATAATGTGCACCTAATATTTGTGGCACCCCTCCTTTTTTTCCAAGCAATTTAATCATATCTAACCCCTCTTTGCACCCACAACCTGTGCCAATTGCACAACAATGCTCATGCTGGCCAAGGAGGGCTGCAGCCTTAACCATGCACCGCGACTGCTTCCTTTCATTGGTAACAGGTCACCTTCTTTTTATTCTGCGTGTACTTTCAGAAAACACACACACACAGTTTCTAGCACAGATCTAGTGTTTGTTAGAAGCTGTGTGTGTTTGTGTGTGTGTGTGTGTGCGTGTGTGTGTGTGTGTGTGCGCGTGTGTGCTGGGATAGAATTTCTTTCAACCTGGGTTCATCCAGAGGTTAGCATTCAGACTTAGCTGTGACCTCTGTGTTACCCACATGCACACAACGTCTGATGTGTGTGTGTGTGTGTGTGTGTGTGTGTGTGTGTGTGTGTGTGTGTGTAACCCTACTTCAAAAGGTCTAGGCCTCCAAAATTACCCCGTGGCCTAGTCAGTGATACCCCGACAATGACTAACCAAAATGTTCTGCACTTAAAATAACCTGTGTGTTTGTGTGTGCTTGTTTTTATGCATGTATATGTCTGCACATGGGGTTTGTGTGTGTGTGTGCATGCGTTCTTTGTGCAGTGTGTGTGTGTATGTGTTTGTGTGTGTGCAGTATTAGTGTGTGTGTGTGCAGTATTTGTGGGTGTATGTGCTGTAATTGTGTGTGTGTTTTTGTGTGTTTGTTGGGGTTTGTGTTTTGTGTGTGTCTAGGCAGTGATAGTGTGTGTGTGTGCAGTATTTGTGGGTGTTTGCGGTATTTGTGATTGTGTGTGTGTCTGTGCAGTATTTGTGGGTGTGTCTGTGCAGTATTTGTGTGTGTGTGCACAGTGTTTGTCTGTGTCTGTGCAGTATTTGTCTGTGTCTGTGCAGTATTGTGTGTGTGTGTGCAGTATGTGTGTGTGGTGTTTGGCTCAAGTGCTTTTTTTATACTAATCTGTATTAAGTTTGTGTGTGTGCATGTGCAGTATTTGTGTGTGTGCAGTATTTCTGTGTGTGTGTGTGCAGTATTTCTGTGTGTGTGTGTGTGTGTGTGCAGTATTTGTAGGTATGTGTGTGCAGTATTTCTGGGTGTCTGTGCAGTATTTGTGTGTGTGTCTGTACAGTATTTGTGTGTGTGCAGTATTTGTGTGTGTGTTTTGTGTGTGTGTGTGCAGTATTTGTGTGTGTGTGTCTGTGCAGTATTTGTGTGTGTGTGTGTGTGCAGTATTTGTGTGTGTATGTGTGTGCAGTATTTCTGGGTGTCTGCAGTATTTGTGTGTGTGTCTACAGTATTTGTGTGTCTGCAGTATTTGTAGGTACAGTGTATCACAAAAGTGAGTACACCCCTCACATTTCTGCAGATATTTAAGTATATCTTTTCATGGGACAACACTGACAAAATGACACTTTGACACAATGAAAAGTAGTCTGTGTGCAGCTTATATAACAGTGTAAATTTATTCTTCCCTCAAAATAACTCAATATACAGCCATTAATGTCAAAACCACCGGCAACAAAAGTGAGTACACCCCTTAGTGAAAGTTCCTGAAGTGTCAATATTTTGTGTGGCCACCATTATTTCCCAGAACTGCCTTAACTCTCCTGGGCATGGAGTTTACCAGAGCTTCACAGGTTGCCACTGGAATGCTTTTCCACTCCTCCATGACGACATCACGGAGCTGGCGGATATTCGAGACTTTGCGCTCCTCCACCTTCTGCTTGAGGATGCCCCAAAGATGTTCTATTGGGTTTAGGTCTGGAGACATGCTTGGCCAGTCCATCACCTTTACCCTCAGCCTCTTCAATAAAGCAGTGGTCGTCTTAGAGGCGTGTTTGGGGTCATTATCATGCTGGAACACTGCCCTGCGACCCAGTTTCCGGAGGGAGGGGATCATGCTCTGCTTCAGTATTTCACAGTACATATTGGAGTTCATGTGTCCCTCAATGAAATGTAACTCCCCAACACCTGCTGCACTCATGCAGCCCCAGACCATGGCATTCCCACCACCATGCTTGACTGTAGGCATGACACACTTATCTTTGTACTCCTCACCTGATTGCCGCCACACATGCTTGAGACCGTCTGAACCAAACAAATTAATCTTGGTCTCATCAGACCATAGGACATGGTTCCAGTAATCCATGTCCTTTGTTGACATGTCTTCAGCAAACTCTTTGCGGGGTTTATTGTGTAGAGACTTCAGAAGAGGCTTCCTTCTGGGGTGACAGCCATGCAGACCAATTTGATGTAGTGTGCGGCGTATGGTCTGAGCACTGACAGGCTGACCCCCCACCTTTTCAATCTCTGCAGCAATGCTGACAGCACTCCTGCGCCTATCTTTCAAAGACAGCAGTTGGATGTGACGCTGAGCACGTGCACTCAGCTTCTTTGGACGACCAACGCGAGGTCTGTTCTGAGTGGACCCTGCTCTTTTAAAACGCAGGATGATCTTGGCCACTGTGCTGCAGCTCAGTTTCAGGGTGTTGGCAATCTTCTTGTAGCCTTGGCCATCTTCATGTAGCGCAACAATTCGTCTTTTAAGATCCTCAGAGAGTTCTTTGCCATGAGGTGCCATGTTGGAACTTTTAGTGACCAGTATGAGAGAGTGTGAGAGCTGTACTACTAAATTGAACACACCTGCTCCCTATGCACACCTGAGACCTAGTAACACTAACAAATCACATGACATTTTGGAGGGAAAATGACAAGCAGTGCTCAATTTGGACATTTAGGGGTGTAGTCTCTTAGGGGTGTACTCACTTTTGTTGCCGGTGGTTTAGACATTAATGGCTGTATATTGAGTTATTTTGAGGGAAGAATAAATTTACACTGTTATATAAGCTGCACACAGACTACTTTTCATTGTGTCAAAGTGTCATTTTGTCAGTGTTGTCCCATGAAAAGATATACTTAAATATCTGCAGAAATGTGAGGGGTGTACTCACTTTTGTGATACACTGTATGTGTGTGCAGTATTTCTGGGTGTCTGCAGTATTTGTGTGTGTGTCTACAGTATTTGTGTGTGTGTCTGTACAGTATTTGTGTGTGTGCAGTATTTGTGTGTATTTTGTGTGTGTGTCTGTGCAGTATGTGTGTGTGTGCAGTATTTGTAGGTATGTGTGTGCAGTATTTCTGGGTGTCTGTGCAGTATGTTTGTGTGTTTGTGTGTGACTGCTGTATTTGTGTGTGTGACTGCTGTATTTGTGTGTGTTTCTTTCTATGTGTGTCGTTGCAGTATGTGTGGGTGTGTGTGCACTTGCCGTACTTGTGTGTGTGTGTGTGCAGTGTTTGTGGGTGTGTGGTGTTTTGCTCAAGTGCTTTTTATATAATCTGTATTAGGTGTGTGTGTGTGTGTGTGTGTGTGTGTGTGTGTCTCCATCTATGACAAGGTAATGTTCAGTTTTTCCACAAGGCCACTTGTCCACTTCTAACTGACATGGTAGGGTTTCCACTCATTGCTGCTGATGCAGCGTGTCCTGGCATGACTTGTGAGAATCCACCACTGGCTGGTGTAAAGAAGCAGCCGGTGACTCTTCAAGGTGCTAGTCTGTGGCTCTCGAGGCAGAGGAATTTGGATGGGAAATGGAAAGAATTAAATTGGGAGGAAATGCAGTGGGGGGAGCAACAGAATATTAAAGCCTGTTATATTGGATGTGATGTTTGGGTGAGGGCAGACTGAACTGACCGGGTTTGAACATGACGTTCTGATGGATTTTAAAGATTTTTTCTCCTCAGACAATTAAACGATTAGCATGAATTTAAAATGATGTGCAGCGTGCTTGTACAGACAAGACGTGAATGAAAATGTGTCCAAGTTCAGCCTGTACTTGTATTGTTCCAAGAACTCGAAGCTTAAGTTGAAAAGAATACACCGTTCTTACCTCTCGAGGACGTTTTGACCTAACGTCTGGTACATCAAGTCATATGATTTGGCGTCTAACAGCTGGTTAGAACCGGACTGATAAGAAGTGACAGTACAATCAACAGTTGGTGTATAATTCCTCTGTGGAACATTCAGTCCATTCAGTTCAAACTGTTTGAATGTTACCATTGTTAGCTTGAAATCATGTTCCAAAATGTACAGGTCTACACACTGGGTCTGTCTAAAAACCTAGTGAGCTGCCTTGCTGCCTACTGCCTACCTATTCAGCTGTTTAAGTAGAGAGGATTCTAATAAGACATAGAACTTATAAGGCAGATTATTTGGATGCACTACTTAGACAGCGATTATGGCGATTGCATCAACACAGTTTTCGCTTACTAAGCTAACACAGTTAGCCTCACGCCATTCAAACCATTGGGTTGAGGTGGCACAAATTACAGCTTGTACATCTTTATACAAATTAACAATCAATAAGAATTTATTTACTTTTAAAAAGAACTTTTCACTGCTAAGTATGCATCGGATTCTCCATCGTCATTCAATCAGTTTATGGCTTCAAAATAAGGAACATCAGTAAGCAGCGTTTTAAGGCATCTAAGAATTTAGACATGCCGTCAATGTGGAGAGCTCACTAGGTTTTCAGACAGACCCTTCATGACCAAAAATATCCAGAAACTAGACCATATAAACCTGATACCATCCATCCAAGGACATTATAATCCAGCGGATGCTCTAATACCTCAGTTCTGGACACGTTTATAACATTTAATTACACTTCTGTAAATATTTGACCACCTTTATTCCTCTTTCTGTGTTCAGGAGGCTGCAGGAGGAGGAGCAGCAGTACCGGACATCGTCTCTACCCGCCATCCCAAATCCCTTTCCCGAGCTGTGCAGTCCGGCCAGTTCGCCCACCGTTTGCCCTGGATCTTTACCTCCCAGTCAAGCCACGGACAAGCATGTAAGTCAAGTTCTAATATATCTATATGTGTTCACACGTGTGTGTTTGAGGGAGCCTGATCAATAGGTCAATAAAACCAATCAGCTCAGTCATGAGCATGAAGTCTTTTAGTAAGAGTTGCTCTTAACTTCACGTATGGATGGAGAACGTATGGATACGATCCGTATTACTGTATATACACACTGATCAGCCATAACATTCAAATCACCTCCTTGTTTCTACACACACTGTCCATTTTATCAGCTCCACTTACCATATAGAAGCACTTTGTAGTTCTACAATTACTGACTGTAGTAATTACAAACACAGCAGCGCTGATGGAGTTTTTAAACACCAGCAGCTTTGCTGGGTCTGATCCACTCATACCAGCACAACACACACTAACACACCACCACCATGTCAGTGTCACTGCAGTGCTGAGAATGATCCACCACCTAAATAATACCTACCCTGTGGGGGTCCTGACCATTGAAGAGAAGCATGAAAAGTATGCAGAGAAACAGATGGACTACAGTCAGTAATTGTAGAACTACAAAGTGCTTCTATATGGTAAGTGGAGCAGATAAAATAGACAGTGAGTGTAGAAACAAGGAGGTGGTTTTAATGTTATGGCTGATCAGTGTATATATTTATATATATAGTCAGTATGGGCTCTTCTACCTCGAGCTACTCCTGCTTATTACTGCACACTAACTAGGGTCCAGTACCATACAGAAACACTGGACACAGGGTACTGCGAATACAAGGCGCCCACTCACTCACTCTCACACACCTTGAGGCAGTTTGAGCAGCCAATGTACTGCATTTTTTAAGAGGTCGAGGAACCAAAGAACCTACAGAAAACTCATCTGAAAACCTGCCAAAGTGGTGTGTGTGTGTGTACTGTTTATGCAGGGATTTTTACAGAGTTACCATTGTTGGGCCCCTGAGCAAGGTCCTAAACCCTCAGTCGCTCAAATTGTATTCAGTCACAATCAAACATCGCTTTGGATGAAACCATCTGCTAAATGCCATTATGTAAATGTGTATAGGACAGGTACCTATCAAGAGGGTCATAAGTTAATAAATATTTGGAATCAAATGTATCATTGGATTATGCAGTGCAGCTTTCCATTAGTCACTAAGATGACTTATGCTTCCACAGTGTAGTAGATAACAGCCAAAGAACTTCATGTTAAGGAGAAGGTGAGGTTGGATTATCTCTGAAACTGTTCTTGTGATAATGTTTCCAAAAGCAGTTTGGGACTCAGTAGTAAGTGGTTCTATTCTGTGCATATGTGGTATCAGCTATGACTGAGCTGTTTTTTTTTTTTTTTTTTTTTTTTTTTTTTTTTTTTACTGTAGCACAGTTAACGACATGAGCCATAACAATACAGAAACTCAATCAGTTGGGCTGCAATAAGAACATCAAACCCAATTTCAAAAAAGTTGGGATATAAAGATAAAATGCAGGTGGCACGATGGCTTGGTGGGTAGCACTGTCGCCTCACAGCAAGAAGGCCCTGGGTTTGATTCCTAGGTGGAGCGGTGCGAGTCCTTTCTGTGTGGAGTTTGCATGTTCTCCACATGTGTCTGTAAGTGTTTCCAAAGACATGCAAGTGAGGTGAATTAGAGATACAAAATTGTCCATGGCTGTGTTTGACATTAAACTTGCGAACTGATGAATCTTGTGTAAAGAGTAACTACCGTTTCTGTCATGAATGTAACCAAAGTGTTATACATGACGTTTAATCCTAATAATAATAAATAAGTACATACTTGCTGCAATAAGAAATTGGGCTTAAAGATGAAATGCAAATAAAAACAGCCCCCTCACTTTTCCTCAGACATAGCTAATCATGTCTGTTTAGATGCCCAGCATGAAGGCTGTTGTCACCACTGAGATTTGAACCTGGAGCCTGTTGCTGGTGGGCCACAGTAATAGACCTGAGCATCCATTATTAATTTTAATATTAATATATAAATGTACAGTGTACAGTGGAACTCAACGTCAGTTGGTTCTGGGAGTGTCGTTGAGTTTAAAAGGCCTTGAGTTTTAAGGTATTTTTTCCCATAAGGATGTATGGGAAACCTGTTAATGCGTTCCATGGTTCCCGTGGAACTGCATATGTTTTATGCTTATGTAAAATAATGGGGTTGTTTTTGACACTTGTAACACAAATTTAAAAGTGAAACAAGAAAAATCCAGTTAAACACAGATACATGTGGAGCTTTCAGACTGGATTTGACGTTTATTCCACACAAATGCAGATTCGTCTCATATGCACACTTTGATGACATTTTACCGCACCGCTCAAGCCAAGCACTGAACAAAGTGGCTGTTCATTGTTAATTTAAAATTAAATAAATACATTTAAAAACAAACAAACTGAACGTTGAGTTTAAGGGTACAAGATTTTGTGTTTAGGGGACGGGGAGGGTTAAGGTACCACTGTACATTGGTTTGGAATATGATTTCCAACAAGCCATGTTTAGGTGTCCACATATTTTGGCCACATAATGTATCTATATGTGTATATGTAGGATATATATATATATATATATATATATATATTCCTCAGTGGGACCTTTCTGATATTAATAAAGCTCATTTATAGCACCTCCCTAATATCCACATGAAGATTTACTCCATTACTATAACAGACCCAAGATCATCATAAAAATTTGCTCCATGTTTGATTCAATTATTTTAATCTCGCTTTCTTGACGTTTATTGTCCCTTGGATTTGACCCAGTGGGCCTGTAGAATCAGAAACAGCCCTTCAGCCGGGCGTCAAGCACAAGAAGGGAGTCTGAAAGTCATTTCGGCTGCTCATGTCCATAAATATCAGCGCTGACTTTTCTTTTTGCACGTGAATAGCTGGCATTGCTTCAACATGTACGGACGCCTGATAGTCGCTCGCGTAGCTTTTTCATCTTTGCAGTACCATCCTACGCTTTTTTAACTTACACGCTAAGTATTACATCAAATTCATGACTACTGAGGCTATTTTACAATTCCACATGCACACGAGACCGATCCGAATACCTGGCATTCCTCCCATGCATGACTGGCGCTAACCTATGGAATGTAGCCGTGTCTTGGATCCACAGGCGGTGTCGCGTCAGAGACAATTAGTCCTCTGCATCTCGTTATGTGCAAACGGACATCGTTTCGGAGCACAGATGTCCCCTTGGCTGCTCGCTGAGGAGCCAAGTGCTTACAGGAGTGTTTACAGAATTTTCCAGGCCGCGGGCCTTTTTCTGACAGGCTCCTATTTTTTTGGCCGACCCCCACGTGGGAGGCACGCGAGCCAGAGCGCTTTCTTCAGTCCGTTCTGCGTGCAATGCTAATCCATGTTCTGCCATGACCTGATCCTTATTAGCTGCTGCTTAAGCCGTTCTTTTTTCTGTCTATTCATGCTCTTTCATTCTTTCATGTTGGAAACACATGTGAAAAAGTTTGTTCACGCTTCTCTAATCATCATGATTTAGATATAATGCAGGGGTCCAAGCACCAATAGACACGGCTGAAGTGTTCCAAAAGCAGGCAGCCGCCCAGCACTTATGAAACAGGGAGGCTATTAACAACAAAAACATGAATTTACTAAGTATATGCACATAAAAGAAGGTACAATGCTGTGGAAAACAAGTATTTGCCCATTTCTTGTCTTGTCACACTTAATTGTTTCAGATGTTCAAACAGAATTTGACAACCTTAGTGAACACAAAATGCAGTTTAAAACTAGAAAGGTGAGGCTGCTCGGGTGGCGCAGCGGTTAAAACACACGCTAGCACACCAGAGCTGGGATCTTGAATACATCGTATTAAGTCTCAGCTCTGCCTGCCGGCTGGGCTGAGCATCCGCATGAACAACGATTGGCCTTTTGTTCATATAGGGGTGGGGTATTGAGCCAGATAGGGACTCTCTCATGATGCAACTACGACCTCTGCTGGCTGATTGATGGTGCCTGCACAGAGATGGGAAAGGAGTGCAGATCAGGGTGTGTCTCGTCTGGTGTATGTGACAAAATGCCTACAGCTGCTGCCCACGTGTCGGAGGGGGCAAGGGTTATCTTTGTTCTCCTCAATCAGAGCCGGGGCCGGCATTAGGGGAGAGGAAGCATGACTCAATCGGATGGCAATCAGAGGTGCTAAAAGTTGGGAGAAAAAGTGGAGAAAATGCATAAACTACACATGTATATATATAAACTAGAAAAAAAATTGCAGTGTGATTGCAGCTCAGCAGTGGTAGGCGCCCGAATACTTTTGGTCATGCAGTTGGTGTTGTCCGAACACCTTTGGTCATGTAGTTGGTGTTGTCTGAATACTTTTGGTCATGCATGTGGAAGTTCTGTAGATCAACCTGCCTTTTAAAAAATAAATGGAAGTGAATGGGGTGAAAAAATGGGTGGGGGGTTAACAGGTGCACGTATCCAAAAGCTGTATACAAGCCTCAGGGCCATCAACGGGACGGATGATTTAGAGTTGGACCAGCATCGATAATTCGGATTCAAAAAAGGAATGGAAGTGAATGGGGTGAAAAAATGGGTATAAAACCGGGCATGGGGGCTGAACGGGTGTGCGGATCTAAAAGCTGTATATAAGCCGCAGTGTCATTAATGGGACGGATGATTTAGAGTTAGAACGGCATCAATATCTTAATTTTAAAAAATGAATGGAAGTGAATAAGGCAAAAATTGGGTATAAAAACGGGCATGGCGGGTGAATGGATGCACGTATTCAAAAGCCATGGTGTCATCAACGGGACGAACTGCCTTCTGCAATCACACTAATAATGATTTCATTCATTGTAGGAAAAAAGCTATTCAAAAAAGACTTTGCGTCCTTAGTTACCTAGGAAACCCATTAAAATAATAGTCTAAGGGTTTTTCTTTTTCTACAGCTCAGGGACTCCTAATGAACCACAACGAGAGCAATTGTCTCTAAATGAATAAAATTTGGTGAATCTTCCCTGAAGTTACTAGCTCACCAGCGTTTCACTAGAATGCATGAACAACTCATTAAAAGTCACCAACACCATCACATAAGGTCAGCACCCATGACCCCACCATTAAAGAGAGACCATAAATTATATGCTTTATGGCAAAGGTTTGGGGAAGGCTCTTTCCATGGTTTGATACATTTGGTGGAAAGGAACTCCAGTGGCCTACACAGAGTCCTGACCTCAACCCCACCAAACACCTTTTGTGATGAATTGTGATAAATTGATTTCAGGCCAGGAACTCTCGCCCAACATCAGAGCCTGATCTCACAAAAGCTCTTTCGTCTAGATGGGCCCAAATTCCCCAAAACACACTCCAGATGAGTGGATGCTGTTAGTTATAGAAAAGGTGAGGGCAAATCCATGTTGACGCCCATCGTTTAGGAATTAAATTGTCCAAAAGGCGTGATGGGTACACTGGCATCTGGATTGAGTTTGTTGCATTTCCTTGAACTCATTACATACAGACTTGCTGTGCAAAAGCAGCTTGCCGTGTGTTCTTACATTCTACCTATTCTGACACCTTTTCTTCATCTCAGTTTGTCAGCGTGTGGGTTTTAATCCATTTAAAGCGTTCAGTGAGCTCACACTCTGGCACTGGCTGGAAGGGTGCAGGGCAGAAATAAAAAGATGAGCCATATCAGTAATAGCATCCTGCCTTTATTTACCAGGATGAGGTAAGCGCCTGGAAATAAAAACTGCTGTCCATACTACACAGTCCAGGTGAGTTAGACAGCAAGGCTGATTAACAGATAGTCAGGTTCTTTTGGGAGGAACAGGAGGAGTGGATGTTCTGTTGCATTTCATTTTGGAGTACCCCATCACAGGGAAAGGGTTGCACTCTCAAGTTTGAGCTCCCGTGTTTGAGTTCTCATGTTTGAACTCGCATATTTGAGCTTTTAAGTTTGGACTCTCGAGTTTATGTCTCAAGTTTGAGCTGTCGAGTTTCACCTCCTGAGTTTGGACTTTGAAATTTAAGCTCTCAAGTTTGGACTCTCGAGTTTTAGCTTTTGAGTTTGAGCTCTCCAGTCTGAGGTCCCGAGTTGGAGCCCTCAAGTTTCAACTTCCGAGTTTAAGCTTTTGAGTTTGGACTTTCAAATTTGAGCTCTCAAGTTTGGACTGTCAAGTTCCACCTCCTGAGTTTGGACTCTTGAGTTTGAGCTTTCAATTTTGGAGCTTTCAATTTTGGACTTTTACTCCCCGAGTTTGAGCTCTTAAGTTTGGAGCTTTCGGGTTTGCACTCTCGAGTTTGAGCCTTCAGGTTAGAGGTCCCTAGTTTTAGCCCTCAACTTTCAACTCCCGAGTTTGAGCTCTTGAGTTTGGACTCTCGAGTTTGATCTCTTGATGTTTGGACACTTGAGTTTGATCTCTTGAGCTTCACCTCCTGAGTTTGGACTTTCAAATTTGAGCTTTTGAGTTTGGACTCTCAAGTTTGAGGTCCTGAGTTTGAGCCCTCAAGTTTCACCTCCTGAGTTTGAACTCTCAAGTTTGGACTCTCAGGTTTGAGTTTTCAAGTCTTGAATTTGATCTCTTGAGTTCCACCTCCTGAGTTTGGACTTTCAAATTTGAGCTCTTGAGTTTGAGCCCTCAAGTTTCACCCCTCGAGTTTGAGCTCCCAAGTTTGGACTCCTGAGTTTGAGCTCTTGAGTTTCACCTCCTGAGTTTGGACTCTCAAGTTTGGACTCTCGAGTTTCACCTCCAGAGTTTGGACTCCTGAGTTTAAGCTCTCAAGTTTCAACTCCTGAGTTTGAGCTCTTGAATTTCAGCCGTGATATGCAAAAAAAAAAAAAAACATAAAAAACATAAAAATATCTTTAATTAAAATTACCCTTACCTGAACATTATACTTTATTATCTGCAGGTTTCACCAAGGTTTAAAGTAAATGATTAATCCTAAACCCTTCATCGATAATTCATGTAATTAATCACTCGGTGCCCCAGAGCGGGTTTATAATGACTGGGCACATGACGGACAACGTGATGAGCGATCAAACTGCTAAAACATCATAATATCATAAAAGTCATAAAATCTAAGGCAAGTCTGACAGGTAATTAACACTTTTATATCCTCCTCACTTAATAATGTTTAAAAATATGTACTTATATAAGGATCTGAAGATTTGTCTTGTGCTTAGTATAGTCAAAGCACAAAAGATATTTTTATGGAAATAAAGCAGTACATTTAGAGTAAAACTGGATCTAAATGAATCTAAATATTATTGTTTTACTCACATTTGTGCCTAAATAAAGAATATCGCTGTCCTTTAATATTGATATTAATATTTAATTATTATAAAAAATGTGAGTTACATATTTAAACATTTAGACAATTCCTCCCACTTTGTCTACCATTATATCATGCTTGACATCCATGCTGGCCAAAGAGGAGCAAGGACTAGCATATGCCCCCTTCCTGTAAAGCCATCAGGCTCTACATTCAAGTTATCCTTCACCACTCATGCAATTGAGTTGCAGCACCCGTGGGGTGAGTTACCATTCTGTCTGTTCCCTCAGACATGACCAAATTTAGCTCTCGAGCACCAGGCCAGTGGCACAGACTCGAATATGGTACTGTGATAGCATAAAAGACTGGGTAAAGTCTGTTTTTAACTTTAGGAGCTCATTTATTGATGAAATAATGAGATAGGGACCCGTGACTGACTTCTCTTTGTGGAACACTGTCCAGTTTAGGTTTGATTAATGGTGTGGACTCTCTATAAATGCCTATATTTTTGGAATGTGATTTATCCAAAAGCTTATGATTGTGTCCACATACTTGTGGCCATTAGTGTATTTTTATGTAGTGCAAGCTTAACCCACTTTCTTGTGATTTCAGAATTGCAATACTTATTTGTAATTTAAATGAAAATTGCTTTATAAAGGTAATTATTTGAAGGTATTCGACGGCCTTGCTGTTCACTCTCAACACTCAGTAGTTACATTTTCCATATGCAGCGCTCGTATGTGAGTGACAGCGTAGTTTATCTACACCTCTCGCTGAAGTTCAATCCTCAGAGCTTTTCACCAGGAGGCTTTAATAACCGAGCGCACGCGATATGACTTGTTGCTGAAAGGTGGCTCATCTGTTGCCATGAGGGAATTGAACTCTCCAGGTCAAACAGATTATCTGCAGACTGCTGAGACTGCAAGCTCCCAAACTAGAGGAGGAAATTAGAAAGCTGCAAGGTAAACGACGGTGAAAGTGTTCTCTGTGTTAAAGCAGTCCGTCCTATTAGCATACCTATGAGAAACCCAGTCAGAGCCTAATGTGAGAGAGTACTATTTCTGTGCTTAATGAGAAAGCGTGTAATAGAAGGAGGTAAGCGAATGCTGACTGCTGACTGAACTTGGCTCAGTGTCCTGAGAACCGCTATTACAAAGCCTGAGTGAGACAGAATGTACCCTACTGTACCGTAGCTCAGCTGAGTCCTGATCTACATCTGAGAACATTTTCTTCTCTGCCCACACTCTCCCAATCCAACTGCACCAGTTTAAGAACCACACTCTTATCTCAGTGATTCTTATGGTCCAAATTCAACTGCTCCAGTTCAAGAACCACATTCTTATCCCAGTAACACTAATGTTTCCAATCCAACTGCACTAGTTCAAGAACCACATTCCCATCCCAGTAACACTAATGACCAGTTCAATGGTTTGTAAACAAACAGAATAATGTCAGTTGGGTGACATTTTGAACCTGAATGGCTACTAAATGTAATTATACTTGCTCGGAAATATGAAAGCACAACATCAGCCTGAAGCCATAAACATTTAGGGATTCTAAATGTGGCTTTTATTTATGACGCCCGTCCGACACAATCTGATGCATTTTATTTTGCAACCCTGTGGTTCACAGTGGTTGTTAACCTTTGATCAGGTGTGCCGCAATGGACCATGACAGTAGACGAGCGTAGACCCCACACACACAGAGTGGTGATTCTTAACTTTTCCCCAAACTTTTTACCAGTTTATTCACAGCATTATGGACAAATGTATTGGGACACCCTTTTGAATTATAAAATTCATGTGTTTGAGGCACAACAGTTGCTAACGTGCTTAATAAATCAGTTTTGTGAAGGAAATTATATGCTTCCAACTTTGCATCAACAGTTTAGGGAAGGCCTCTTTCCCATTTCAGCATGACTCTGCCCCTGGGCACAAAGCAAGCTCTATAAACACATGAGTAAAAGCTTGTTTGCCCAACCTTACAAATGCTCGACTGAATGGGCACAAATTCCCATACTTCAAAGTCTTGTGAGAAGCCTTCTCAAAAGAGTGGCTGTTGTTATAACTAAAAATATCACATACAGAAATGAGATGTCCATTAAGCTCATGGTCAAGTGTCCAAATATTATTAGCCATATAGTGTTATGGGTATTTATCATTTGTAGAAGTGGTTTAACCAAGTGGTTAAAGTGCCACCAGCCTGGCATGCCATTCAACATACAGCTTTTTAAAACTTTGGTCAAAATTGTCTATAAAGATATCAAGAAAAGCGTGGTTGAAAGTATAAAAAACCCCAGTGACCCGCACAGAGCCCCTGACCTCAGTCCCACTGATCAGCTCTGGAATGAACTGATACTTATTTTTACTAAATGGGCGCAAATTCTTATAGAAAGTCTTGTGAGAAGCCTTCTTAGATGTGCGGCTGTTGTTATAGCTTATACACCGATCGGCCATAACATTAAAACCACCTTCTTGTTTCTTAACTCAGTGTCCATTTTATCAGCTCCACTTACCATATAGGAGCACTTTGTAGTTCTACAATTACTGACTGTAGTACATCTGTCCCCCTTTCATGCTGTTCTTCAATGGTCAGGACTCTCCCAGGTTCACTACAGAGCAGGTATTATTTGGGTGGTGGATCATTCTCAGCACTGCAGTGACACTGACATGGTGGTGGTGTGCTAGTGTGTGTTGTGCTGGTATGAGTGGATAAAACACAGCAATGCTGCTGGAGTTTTTAAACACCTCACTGTCACGGCTGGACTGAGAATAGTCCACCAATCAAAAATATGCAGCCAACAGCGCCCCGTGGGCGGCATCCTGTGACCACTGATGAAGTTCTAGAAGATGACCAACTCAAACAGCAGCAATAAATGAACGATCGTCTCTGACTATACATATACAAGGTGGACCAACTAGGTAGGAGTGTCTAATAGAGCGGACAGTGAGTGGACACAGTATTTAAAAACTCCAGCAGCGCTGCTGTGTCTTATCCTTTTATACCAGCACAACACACACTAACACACCACCACCATGTCAGTGTCACTGCAGTGCTGAGAATGATCCACCACCTAAATAATACCTGCTCTGTGGGGGTCCTGAACATTGAAGAACAGGGTGAAAGCAGGCTAAAATAGTATGTAGAGAAACAGATGGACTACGGTCAGTAATTGTAGAACTACAAAGTGCTTCTATATGGGAAGTGGAGCTGATAAAATAGACAGTGAGTGTAGAAACAAGGAGGGGGTTTTAATATTATGGCTGATCGGTGTATATTGTATTATATAGAGGTCACCCTATTTCATACCATTTGTTTTTAAAATGGGATGTCCAATAAGCTCATGATCAAGTGTCCAAATACTTTTGGCCATATTGTGTATATACATTTGAAATACAGCCACAAATGTTGTTTGCAGCTGAGCTATAGATAATATCATATTGGTCAAGCAGAGGACATGATTCTGTATAGATTGCAGCCTTGTTGTGGACCACACGTGCAAGCTGACTCCAGACAAATGACCAGATCAGAAAATCTTTCACTTTATTTACTCATGGCTCTTAGCTTTTCCGTTCCATGTCACCATGCGGACCCGTGCTCATAAAAGAGGCGCTAACTGCCCTCATCTATATACATAACCCTCCAAATGCTTTGGATTAGCTAGTATTACATGATTAATAGGAGAAAAAGGAATGCCATGTCTTCCACCCAGACAGCAGTTTTAATTGGCTCCTGACTTATTGCTGTGGCTTAAGGCATAGTCTGAACTCAAACTCCATCCTCTGGACCATGAGCCCTTTGGAAGCCAATCAGAGTTTTATTGGTGAAATAAAAAGTGCTTCAAACAATCACAAAAAGACCCTAAAGTCCTGGTGGAACAGATAGGTGCTTTAAAATGCATACGATTTGGCTCAAACCTTTTTATTTCTTTTAGTATTACACCCTTGACAATAATTTGGCTGATTTCCAGCTCACCTGGTTTAACCTTTCCTCGTAGGTGTTGGATATCCACGCATTCATTTTCTTCAAACCTGAACACAGACACACTTGCCGGGCAAGTTAAACCAGCCCATTGTAAACTAGGCCCCTGGTTTAATTCCATGTCGCCACTTTTATGAGATCCCAGACTACATTTAAGTGTTACCTGTCATTACGCACCCTGTGTGACTCTACAGTATCATTAGTTAAACAAATCTGCAAACTGGTTCGGCTGCTTGTTGGCTCGATCACGGCTGTCAGCGTTGTTCTGCATCGAACCTGCAGTCTTGCGTCATACCTCATGTACCCTATTATTCCAGCTAACGTCATTTGCTTCTTAATTTTTCCATGAAGGCACGTTCAAGATTAAAGTTGTCTGTCCAGTGTTTGTTATTTTTGTAACTACAGTATGTCTGTAACATAACATTATCACATCGTTGTGATATTTTAGCTGCTGGAACACACTTGAAATAAACGTTCTATGATCAGATGAGACAAAATATGTACGAGGGATCTTCAAAAAGTTTCTGCACTTTTATATTTTCATTGGAAGCAGTGAGGGTGGGAGGAGGAGTAATTGCTCATGTCTAAGATACTGAGAGAGAGCTTATAGTCCGGATTTCATGCCATCTGATTTCCACCTTTTTGGACCACTCAGAAAAGCTTTAAGAATATTTTTATGTGATGATGTGAAAGCAGCGGTGCATCAGTTGTTACACGCTCAACCAAAACTATTTTTTGCTGATGGCATTAAAATGGTACGATGCGGCCGCTCAGGTGGCGCAGCGGTAAAAACACGCTGGAATACCAGAGCTGGGATCTTGAATACATCGTATCGAGTTTTAGCTTTGCCTGTGGGCTGGGCTGAGCAGCCGCATGAACAACGATTGGCCTGTAGTTCAGATAGGGGTGGGATATTAAAGCCGGATAGGGACTCTCTCTCAACTAATGCAATTACGACCTCTGCTGGCTGATTCATGGCGCCTGCACAGAGACGGGAAAAGAGTGCTGTCAGGGTGTGTCTCTGCGTACACAGTGCTGATCTATCTGCATTGCCCTCGTCAAAGTGTAGGTGACAAAATGCATACGTCTCCTGCCCACGTGTCGGACGGGGCATGGGTTAGCTTCGTTCTCCTCAATCAGAGTGGGGGGCGGCATTGGTGGAGAGGAAGCATGATGCAATCGGGCAATTGGACGCGGTAAAAGGGAGAAAAAGGGGAGAAAATGCATAAACAAAAATATTTAGAAAATGGTACAATGCTGGGAAAAATGCATCGAAAGGAAGATGACTGAAGTAAAGTAATGTAATTTGTTTTTAAAATTCTTAAAAAATAGAGTTAAAAGTGTGGAAACTTTTTGAAGAACCCTCGTATAAGTTTTTTTTTGACAAACAAGCGTGTTCAAATTTTTCAGTCGCAAAAAAACCCCACAAATCATTGAAAGTTCAAGTCCTAAATGTCCATGACAAGTGTAAGTACACTTTTGCCATTAGCTGTATAAATTAGAAATTAGGATTGAGAAAATTATAACCAATCAGTCGCCCTGTTTTTTTTTGCTACTGGTATTTATTAAAGAGGTTCAGTTTGGCATGAATTCAGCCTCAGTGTGTCACTTTTCCTGGCAGGCAGCTGAGTGTGAGTGGGTGGCCGGCTCTATGGGAAGAAACATGGGGGAAAGTGGAAGTACAGTGGCGCTTGTCCCAAATTGATTTGTTCAATTAAAGGGTATGATGTCATCCCCGGTGGCCGCTCTCGAACACACAATGATCCGCCGTTATGCTCAGCGCTGTCTTCTGTTCGAGAGATGCCATCAAAATGTCTGTGGCCGTCTATTGAGGACACGTTTGGCTCGTCCCCATCTTCATCGCGATCGGGCCAAGAGCTGAAGAGGTTGTGCATTGTTGGGGTCGATGTGGGTGGCAGACAGGGTGATGAGGAGGGCTGATGGACATGAAGGGTGTCCCATGTGATCTATATTTAGCCAACCAGTGCGTGCTGAGAAAAAAGGGACTTGTTTGTCAATGGAGCTGACTCATTGGGAACATTCCTGCTAGTCGTGGCTTTTATGCTACAGTAACAAAGGTTGAATTACCATGAACTCAAATTAGAATAAACTATATACGAGGGTTCTTCAAAAAGTTTCCGCACTTTTTTAAACTCTTTTATTAAGAATTTCATAAACAAATGACATCACGTTTCTACAGTCACCTTCCGATTCATTTTTCCCAGTGCCGTACCAACTTTTTAATGCCATCAGCAAAAACTGTTTTCTGTGAGTTATCAAGAGGGATGTTCAAAAAGTTTCCGCACTTTTATATTTTTGTTGGAAGCAGTGAGGGTGGGAGGAGTAGTAACTAGTAGTGTCTGAGAGAGAGCTTATAGTCTGGATTTAGTGCCATCTGATTTCCACCTTTTTAAACGCTTAAAGAAGCTTTAAGAGGAAGAAGATTTTCATGTGATGATGATGTGAAAGCAGCGGTGCATCAGTGGCTCCACCTTCAACCAAAAACATTCAAATTTACCTTCACTGTTTGGGCATAAGGGGGGGTGTTAAGACAACTAACCTTTTTCCGTTAGAACAATTCTGTTTTATTCGGGATGACCACTGAATAAGTTTATGAGATGGCCAGAACAGAAAAGAAGCTACTGAACCACAGTAAGTCCTGCAAGTTACATAACCTTAGGGTGGCTTGGTGGGTAGCACTGTTGCCTCACAGCAAGAAGGTCCTGGGTTCGATCCCCAGGTGGGGCAGTCCGGGTCCCTTCTGTGTGGAGTTTGCATGCTCGCCCCGTGTCTTTGTGGGTTTCCTACAGGAGCTCCGGTTTCCTCCCACAGTCCAAAGACATGCAAGTGAGGTGAATTAGAGATACAAAATTGTCCAGGACTGTGTTCGATATAACCTTGTGAACTGATTAACCTTGTGTAATGAGTAACAACCGTTCCTGTCATGAATGTAACCAAAGTGTAAAACATGATGTTAAAACCCTAATAAACAAACAAACAAATGCATCCTCAGGCATGTGATGAAGCACCACATGAGAACATTATAGGCAGTGTGATTACATGATGAGGAAGATCAAGATTAAGCTGGATTGACATCATCACAATGTGGATTGCACTATCAGAGACGTCTGAATTAGAGAAAGTTGAGTCATCTGAGCAGCCAACCATTACAAAGCGATGAAGGTGTAGTGACGTGGTGTGACTGTGTGTTCTGTAAAATCATTGATGTTTTGTCAGAGAACCCAGCAAAAGTGGGGCATCTCTGCATCCTGGGCCAATTATGATTCCGTACATTTTTACATCAGCCAATCAAAACGTAGAAAGGCTTGTTGTATTTTGAACAGTTAATAAACACTGTTCTATTTCTGTGCACCCAGATAATCTGCTTTAAAAAACAGCCTAACCAGATGAAGAGGGTTTGTTGGTGGTTGGCTATCTGAATTCCCAGTTTGGAAAAGTTAGTGTTGGGGCAGTCTAGCAGACCAGCATATACCTTATACCTAAACTACTGAGCTAACAGTGCCCACCTTGATGAAGTCCTTATCTAATAGAATTGGCACTGTAATTAATGTTAAGGAAGGTGGAAGCCTGTGATTGGTTTTGTTGTATTTCTGTTACACACAATCCCCACTGTCGAAATAACAGGTTTGATAAATGACCAAGGAGGCATGTAGCTTCTCTGACTTCATGATATTGAACTCAAATGTTGACCGCATGACTCTCATACTTCCTTTATGGTGACACTGGAGACTGTGGTGTTACGAGTTTGAATGACTTGTGTAATGCTCATGTCCATTTGAGGAATTCGGTTTCTTAGCTGTTACCTCCTCGAGGCATTGTGTAGATTGGATTACATCGTGAACGGTGCTCTGGCTTCTCTGTGTTCTCTGGACCTGTGCCTGACTGCTGTCATTTACAAAAGAGCTAATAGGAAGTTTCTCTTTCACACACCCACACAGATGAGCACAGATGTGCATGCTCGGAAAAATACTAAAGTTTTAGAAAAGGCGCAGTAGGAACTAAATTTAACAAATTTTACTGCACGGTACCCTGTGGTATGGTATGTTTTTAAATCCGTGATCCTTCATTTAGTGGATGTTTCTATTGCCAAGAACTATTTTGTCTGGATTTTCCCTCATGTCTCCCAGTCTAGTAATTTCTAATTCCTGAAGTGACTCCATCACCGCTTGCACAACCCTTAATCTGATCAAGGACAACCGGATGACCACACGCCCTATCTGACGTGTCTTTTGTTGGGTTCCCATACAGAGGGCCACACTAGGCTCCAAGAAAGAGGATAAAAACTTGCGCAGACGTCGCTCAGGTGGCGCAGCGGTAAAAAGTACGCTAGCACACCAGAGTTGGGGTTTCAAATACATCATATCAAACCTCAGCTCTGCCTTTCCGACTGGGCTGGGCAGCTGCATGAACAACGATTGGCTGTTGTTCATAGGGGTAAAAAGTTGGATCATAGGTCCTTATAACTGGTGCAACTGCGGCCCCTGCTGGCTGACTGATGGCGCCTGCACAGGGATGAGGAATAATGCTGATGGGGGTGTGGCCTTCCGTACACAGTGCCCGTCAGTGTGCTTTTGTTGGGTTCCCTCATATAGAGAGCCACACTAGGCTCCACGTGACGGCACCCACCCAAATAAGAAAAAAAACTTGCTCGTGCACCTGTACCCCGTCCAACCTTCCCTCCCTCAGACATAGCCACTTAGTGGATGTTTCTGTTGCTAAGAGCTATTTTATTCTGGATCTTGCCCCTTTATCTCCCAGTCTAGTTATTTCTAATTCCTGATGCGAATCCGTTGCCGCTTGCACAACCCCCAATCCGGACAACCGGGTCACCACACGCCCCATCAGGCATGTGTCCAATCTTTGGCTGCTTCTGTTGGGATTCTATGTACAGAGAGCGACGCTAGGCTTCATGTGACAATCCCCTCACAAATAAACTTGCGCATGCACCTGTACCCCGTCCAACCTTCCCTCCCTTAAACACAGCCAGTTAGTAGATGTTTCTATTGCCAAGAACTATTTTATTCTGGATCTTCCCCCTTTATTTCCCAGTCTAGTCTTTTCTAATTCCTAATGTGAATCCGTTGTCATTTGCACAACCCCCAATCTGATCAAGGACAACTGTGTTACCACACGCCCCCTTCAACATGTGTCCAATCTTTGGCCACTTCTGTTGGGTTACCACATATAGAGAGACACGCTAGACTCCTTGTGACAGCCCCCCCCCCCCCCCAAAAAACAACAAAATTTCAAACATTTGAACCTGCCAGTTTAACCCACTGCAGTGTCCAAGTGTACTAAAGCGGGCCATATGGATGGAGCGAGAACCAGTACAAGACTGCCAGATCCAATCAGTATCAGCACTGGGGTGAGAATGCAGTACATTTCATTAAGGTGTTACAGGGGTTAAAAACACATGGGTACAGAAAATTAAAGACCTCAATAACCACAGTGGGGAAACTGAAAACCGTCCTTTTGTTACTGCTGCTATTGTTCAGAGTACTGTAAGTGTCTTGGTGTCTCAGTGTCTGATAGAGAATGTCATCACATCTTCACTCTCACAGGTACCTTGTGCAATTGGGAACATATAGTAGCACATTAGGTACGGTATGAACAGTTCTGGATTTGAATGTGTACTGTAATAGACCGTAGGATGTTGTGCAATTGAAAAGGGCCTCAAAATCAACCATGCCTGCATTAGTCGGAAACACAAATCAGGCCTCCGGTACAGGAAAGGCTATAATAAGTACGTCTGAGAGGATTCAGTGGGAAGTGGAGATGAATATCTTGCTGAGTCAGCCTAAAGACATGTGCAAATAAAGAAACAGGAAGCTGGAAATTCGGCTTCTGGAATGTAGAGGACTGAGCCCTATTGTTAGAATATTTAACACCGTATTTCTTCCCTACAGCCCAAAGTTAGGGCTGGCCAGGCTGGTGGCACTTACCCGCTTGGTTTACCACTTCTACAAATTAAAAAATACCCTTAACACTACATGGCTAAAAGTATTTGGACAACTGACCCTGAGCTTGGTGGACATCTCATTTCAAAACAAATGGTATTAAAATAGTGACCTGTATGTGATATTTTCAGCTATAACAACAGCCACTCTTCTGAGAAGGCTTCTTACAAGACTTTGAAATGTGAGAATTTGTGCCCATTCAGTCTAAAGAGCATTTGTAAGCAGGGCAGACAAGCTTTTACTGATGTGTTTATAGAGCTTGCCTTGTGCACAGGGACACATTCATGCTGGAACAAGAAAGAGCCATCCCTAAACTGTTGCTGCAAAGTTAGAAGCATGTAGTTTTGTTTATATCATTACTTTAATACACCTGTAAGCAAATGTTGTGGCTGAAACACATGAATTTAAAAAGTCAGACGATGTGTCCCAATACTTTTGTCCAATACTTGTGTACTTTTGTCCAATACTTGGGGACAGTGGTAGCCTAGTGGGTGGAGCTTTGGGCTATCAATTGATAGGTTGAGAGTTTGAATCCGGGCTCTGCCATTCTGCCACTGTTGGGCCCTTGAGGAAGGCCCTTAACCCTTTCGGCTCCAGGGGCACTGTACAATGGCTGACCCTGCGCATTCTTTTACTGTTAGAGAAAACAGGATAAATTATCATGACTCTCGCGGCTTCATCCTTCTCCAACAAAGTTCTCCAACAATTTGACTTGAGACCAAATTGGAAGATCTTTCAATGACTGTGTTCTTCTCCAGCAGCTCGTCAGTAAATTAAACAATACTCTGGTAAACCGCCCATGTAGTGAACCTTTCATTCTAACAGTTTTGCTGTATAACTGAACCTGGGCTCGATGACCCCAGACTGCTTTAGGTGTCTGTGGTCAGCATGGAGCTGAACTGCTGTGTAATGAAAGGCTTTGTTTCATCACTGATAATGTGCCGTTTTGCTGGGGGTAAAGAAAAAGACACTTAAAGCACCACCTTGAGAATTGTACCATGAGGTCCCGCCTATACAATCCACAATGTATATGCTTCTGAGCGCAACCTGTCAGGAACACGCCCTAAACACATTCACCTCTGACCTTGTGCTGACAACTGATTCTTATCTGATCTATTATCTATTTATTTTAGTGAAAAGGGGGAAATCTTGGAAAATGTTACATTAAGATACAATAAAGGAACATATCTGTTAATCATTATTAGTAATAATAGTGATAGTAATAAAAATTAACTATTTAACAACTAACACTATGCAAAACTCCTGTTCCAGCATATCTAAGCTTCTGTGCTCAAAGCAAGGTCCACAAAAATGATGATAATTTGATGAAATTGCTTTTCAGGAACTCCAGTGACCCCCACAGCACGGTCAGTTGTGAACCAGGCCTTTCCATCCAATGTAAATGCTTAAAAAAAATCTTACCAATGTTTTTTTTTTTATAAAATTGGCACAAATTCCTGCAAAAAAACACCCAGAAGAGTGGGGGCTGTTATAGCTGCAAAGAAAGGGTTAGGACAGGCACCTCCATATTAATGCCCATGATTTTGCAATAGCTCATGGTCAGGTGTTTACATACTTTTGGTATATATAGTATACATACAGTACCGATAATGTGTTATATGTGGTATATATACCACTGTGCTCTTTTCACTCTAATTATACGCTTCCACCACCATGCCTCACAGTAGGTACAGTGTTGTTAGGTTCGAATCCTTCAACTTTCCTTCTTTAAACATAACTCTGGCCAAATAATTTTCCTCTTTTTCCAGAAGGCTTTTTTTCTTTGTCCATGTGATCAGCAACAGTCTTTATTCAAATTTTAGCAAAAAGCATTAATGAGGTCACTGGGCATTGATGTTCTTTCTAATTGATGAATGTTTTGGATGGGGTTAAGCACTTTTCTTTAAAATCCTTTCTTTGTAGACAGGCATTTCCCAATCTGTTGCCACAAGGAAGCTCAGCGTTCTCTAAAAATGCCATTTTATGCTGTAGATCTTCCCATCCCAAACCCAACCCAACAAGCCATTTAGAGAGGTAGTGTTCTTCTGGGTTATGCTATCCTATATATTATTGGTGTTTTTCTCCATAGATGGCAGTACTACTGCTCCATAGTGCAGTGCAACACTTTGTGCTTTATAGCAGGTGCTTACCATGGTGTTGATCTTTTGAAAGGCCAGTGTGTGGGAACAGAATTCATAAAGCATTGGTTTCTCTATAGTAAGTGTTGGAACTAAGGATTCATTTTTATGAGCTTTGTACCTGTGGTCTCATTGTTCTCTGTAAGCTTATGTGGCTTCACTGCTGAGCTGTTGTTGCTCTTAGACTTATTCATGTAAAAGTAATAGCACTACCTTTAGCAGGGTAGAATTATGACTAAGAAACTCGGTCAAAAGTTGGCATTCCACGACGATGCCACATTAAAAGTCACTAATCGTTGTAGTATGATCCATTCCACAGGAAGCGTTTGTCCATGCCAGTCTGCATCAAGCCCTTTTGGTCATGAAGTGCTTGTGCATGTAGAAGTGACCGGGATATTTCACCATGAGAAATATTAGTCTGAATAAAATCACTTTTTACTGGAAATCAGAAGCAGGAGCCAAGTGCCTCTACTTGGATGTCGAAAACTTTCCAGATCCCTGAGCGCAGCTCAAAAGGACAAGACTGTTGAAGTTCCTGGGCCTGAGCAAACACACACCCCCCTACACACCCACACACTCCTGACTGTCTGGGTGACGGAGTGACGGGCGGAAGAGGGGAGGGGCCACCCTGTCCAGCTGGAGCTCTGGAGAGTTAGCATGCCTTTTATGTAACTCTTTCTTCTGCTTCCTCTTGCTCCTTCCCCACCCCCATGTCCAAATTTTTCCCCTTAAGCCAGAGGCACTCAAACAGCCTGAGTCATCCTGTGCTTTCTTTCCCAGCACTGCAGTTTCAGTGCTGGTTTATGGTAATTTCCACACTATCAGAATGGAATGAAAAGTATATATAAATTAGTAAATGAAAAACGAAGCTTTCAGTAATAAAACACTTTCTTTGTGTGTTTCAGACTTGAACCCGGTTACATTTCTGTGTGACAAAAAAAAGGTGGAAATGAGTCAGTTTTTGCATGTAGTTTCTTTCCAGGTTTTGTATGTTTTTTTCTTGTTTGTTCGGGGGAGGAAAGAGGCAGACCAGCGTTCATTTCACTGCAGCACTAATGAGCTCTGCCTCGTCGAGAACAGAGAGGTTTCAGACTTCAAAGCTGAACTTCTAGAGGAAAAATGAAAAAAAAAAACCAAAGAAGCAAGTCTTCACTTGAAACTACACAGAAAATCACCAAAATGAAAGTTCAAATCGAGGTTTAATATCAGAAACCAAAAGTAAAACTGTAAAAACGATTTTAACTTAAAGCCACAGGTTTGAATATTTGCCCTGAATGTAATACAATTAAATAAAAAGATAGATAAAGAATGTTTTAACTTTTACAACAAGTAATTATTCTTTATTTGAAATGACACCGAATTTAGTTAAAGTTTAAACCAGGTGGTAATATAGTTAATGTACCTAAAACTACAAAAACACAGGTGCTACAATAGTGCAGCGGTAAATGAAGCGAGCTCACTACTGCTGGGATCCAGGGTTTGAATTGGTGCTAATAGCCGGTTACATACAGACTTTATTGGCTAACACTGGAGTGGGGAGATGGCCGAAACCTTGTGATAGATTGGCGTCCTGTCCGGGATGTGTTTTTGCATTGCGCCCAGTGATTCTGGTAAAGCCTTACCACCACAACTACCAAATAAAACTATCGAAACACATTTTTACGTAAAGGAAAATTTGTTGTAGCCTAGTGGTTAAGGCACTGAACTAGTAAGCTGAAGGTTGCCCACCACTGTCAGGTTGCCACTGTTGGGCCCTTGAGCAAGGCCCTTAACCCTCAATTGCTTAGACTGTGTACTGTTAGTCACTTTGGATAAAAGTGTCTGCTAAATGCCGAAAAATGAAAATAACATACTGAAATGAAACCATCCAGAAGATACTACCAGAACAATCTACAGTATCAACCATTAATCATTAATAAAAAAATCATTTGTGTTTTCTTGGGAGAAATAAGGGGATGAGGGGGTCGGTCAGTTGTGATTAAACAAAAACCGGCACCCAAACTGTAGACTTGGAGGGGGAAAAAGTTCACAGGGTTCGTTCCTCTAAAAATAGACTCGATTTTATTGTTCTCATTAACGTCGGCCAGATAAAGAAACTGTTGATAACTGACACATTAAACAAGCACAGTGTGTGTTCATACCCGGGTGCAAAACTGCACACTGAAAAGAAACTAAAACGTAAAACTGAATACAATCTACCAATCAGTTTCTTCTTTTCTTTTTCTTTATAAGCCTTTGATGTTCCATTAGTCTTACAAGAACTGAAATAAAAATTCACTCCAGGCAAATCTGAAATAAAAAGAGAGAAATGTCTTTTTTTAATCTCTTTAAATATAAAAACTCTTTAAATTTAATCTCTTTAAATATAAAAAAAAAAAAAACTTTTTTGGTTTAGTATGTTTTTTATTTAGTCTTTTTTTGTATTTTCATAGTTTATATAGTTTTTGACTTCCTTAATTATAACTTTTATAATAATAATAATAATAATTTAAACAGGTTTGTGTGTGTGTGTGTGTGTGTGTGTGTGTGTGTGTGTGTGTGTGTGTGTGTGTGTGTGTGTGAGCGAGCGAAAAACTCCACAGATTTTTGTTTGAGTGTGTGTGATTGTACACTGTGTATATGTATGTCTGTACACTGTGTGTAAGTAAGAGACAAATAGTGTGTGTCTGTGTACTGCGTGTGTGTGAGGTTATCCTGTATGTATGTCTGTGTGTGACAGTGTGTGTACACTGTCTGTATACTGCACATGTGAGTTGGTTGTGTGTGAGTGTACATTGTGTGTCTGTATACTCTGTGTGTGTGTGTGTGCGTGTGCGCACAGAGAGTGTGTGGGAATGATTACATCAGCCTGAGCTCAGCCTGTGATTGGTTAGGGAAGTGTGGTTTGATTCGCTACCTAAAGCCTGAGCCTTGTAACCCTTTGTGAGGGGAACAGAACGAAGTTGTTGGGGAACAGTTGCCTTTCGTCTACTTCCTCTAAGGAACTGAGAAAGAGAGAGGGAAGGAGAGAGAGAGAGATGAACGACTCGGAGAGCATAGAGAGAGAGTATAGATAGAGAGCGAGAGAGACTGACATACAGAGAGGGAGAGAGAGACTGCCCTTCAAAAAGAGAGAGCAGATAAGCAGATAGTGAAAGATTGTTTGACAGGTATTGTACCGTGAGTCTCTGACAGCTTCACATCTCCTCTGCGTTTTTTTATTTCGACTTTTTCCCTTGTTTTCGGATTGTTGGAGCTTATTTCTGGAGTTGTGGAGAACGTCGGAAAGCCGTTCTCAGAGGAGGTGGAAATGCCATCGTGCTCTCCCGACTGGTGCCTGCTCAGGCCTGGGGAGGTAAGATATATATAGGAGTTTATTTGAGTGAGCAGATTTCAGTGATGTTATGAATGCCGTGACGTGAAAAGTTAAATTTTAAGTCAAATGTGCGTTGGAAGAAGTGCACGAAGTGTGCAAAATTTCAATTTCAACGTCATCATTTCCGAGAAAAGCCAGTTTGATTTGTGCATTGGAGGTGGCTCAAGATGCAAACTGGGAAGAAACTGCGCAGTTTCTTTTCTGACCAGTCGTTTCCATTTTCAGATCATTTTTAGCTAATGATAAGTCAGTCGCCGTTCAGTACACCGCAGCCTTGCAGACCTTCTGATTCGTGTCATAATTCTGTAAAGAAAAAATTCAAGAGAACATGTTCATTCGCCTTGTGCAGCTTCATCTTTTCCAAGCGCTTTTCCTCCCTGCTTTTTGGGTGGAACATCCCTATATAAAGATCTTTAGAAATTTCACATTTTAATTGGGTGGCGAATGGATTGCAGGAATCTTCTGAATCCCATGATAAGTGAAGTTCTTGATATAAAGACCTTGATATAAAAAGTGGATGAAAGAGGGCAAAAATACAACGTAGACATTGTATGTTTGGTTCAAGCTAGCTGAGACTGAGAAGGCCAATCAACATGTGACAAAAAAAGCCTTCATATCAGATTAAGTGTTTATTTTAATTAATGATTGGATGTGAAATTGTACAGGTTGATTTTGTAGGATTTGATTGATATTATGATCCATCAAAGTGTCATTTTATTGTAAAGAAAATATCAAAGGAACGTATTTTCGTATTCGCATTCTATACAGCGTTATTTTTTTATTGGCGTCATGCTTTTTTCCCCACACTGGTGCCTGCCTAAGACCTGGGGAGATAGGATTTTTTTTTAAAGAAAAGCATTTCTTCTCTTCAGGCAGCAGGCAATGATGGAATATAAATGATGGAATTTTTGTTTGTTTGGACGGATCACAGGAATGTTATAATGTTATGGATCCTGTAGCAGTAAATGTTGGAAGGGTGTACAAAAGAGGGCAAACTATAGTGTAGAAATATTACTAGGATTTGGAAGATCAAGCTTGATTTTTCTTTTTCTTTTTTCTGTATTTTTTTCGGCTGCTCTTGTATCATGTATTTAGGGGTCGCCACAACGGATCTGATCTGCATACCAGACTTGGCATAGTTTTACACTGGATGCCCTTCCTGACGCAACCCTCCTTATTTTATCCAGACTTGGGAACAGCACTGAGAGCACACCGTCAAGTACGCTTCACAATAGCTAGGCTGTTTTGGCCAACCCCCCTGGACAATTACCAATCATGTCTGTGCCGACTCCCCAGCTGGACGTCAGCACAACTGATTCAATATAACGCAGGATTCCTGGATCTCAGAGGTATTGGGTTTGTGTACTTTACCACTAGCACCCTGAAGGAGTGAGCTTAATATGTAACTGTATAATTCTGTAAAATACACTGTCGCCTCACAGCAAGAAGGTCCTGTGTTTGATCCCCACAGATCGAAGATGGGTTTCCTCCGGGAGCTCTGGTTTCCTCCCACAGTTCAAAGACATGCAAGCGAAGTGAACTGGAGATACAAAATTGTCCATGTCTGTGTTTGACATTAAACTTGTGAACTGATGAATCTTGTGTGATGAGTAACTACCATTTCTGTCATGAATGTAACCAAAGTGCAAAACATGACATTAAAATCCTAATGAATAAATAAATAAATAAATTAGGTAAAATAATCATTCCGGGGAGATTCTGCAAGCATTTACATTCTATACAGCATTGCTTTTTCAGCTGGTGACTGTTCAAGCATCTTTTCTTTGAAAATGTTAAAATATAAAAAATATGTGGTAGCAGGAGCAAATAAGTGCAATAAGAGCTCCAGCTTCATTATTTGCCAGTATGAATTGTGAATGTGGATTCTGATTCTGATTACTGTACGGCATTTCTGTGCCATTGTATTATTTTTTAGATAAATTTTTGTCAGATCATGAAGCATGTTCTTTTAGAATTCTGTCCACTGCTTTTTGGATGAAGAAAATTACACTTTTTTCCAGGCAACTGGATTTCGGATCGCACAAAGCTTGTGGATACAAAATCATAGTTTACAAAATCTGCTGCATTTTCCATGAATAGACAGTGTCATTTGTGAAGTGGAGATAAAAAAGGGCGCATAAAATAAGCATTTTCCTCACTGTTATTCAGGAAGAACCTCCTGTTTCCAGACACCTGAAAACAATAGAATGTAAAGTTTGGAAATTTATGTGGGTGGACGGATTACTGGAATCTTGGTGCTGATGTGAAACTGGAAGTTTAGGCTGTTTGACAGATTTACAAGACCAGATGTGAAATGTGCCGTGTGACAATTATGCAAATGAGCCCAACAAACAAACCCTAGGTTATTCTGGGAAAAGCTGTTCTGATTTGTAAATTAGAGGTAATTTGAGGGCTAGTGGTCTGGTTTTTGAATAACTGTTTATTCATTTGTTTAGCTTGTACATGGTATTTAAGTCACTTAGTGCAGAGTTTTTTAAGTGACCCATATTTTGTCTATTCTTTTTACCGCGACCCAGGCAACACAAACAATGCATAAAAAAAAAAACTAAAAAAAAGCACAAAACAAAATATACTTATTAACAGAAGTGGTGGCAATCTGGTCCCACTGTGGCTTACAATTACTATAATAAACTACCCTTTCTGTATGGAGTTTGCATGTTCTCACCGTATCTGCGTGGGTTTCCTCCGGGGTATCGGTGTCCTCCCACAGTCCAAAGACATGCAAGTGAGAAAAATTGGAGATACTAAATTGTCCATGACTGTGTTTGATATAATCTTGTGAACTGATTAATCTTGTGTAACGAGTAACTATGTTTCTGTCAGGAATGTAAACAAAGTGTGTAAAACATGACGTTAAAATCCTAATAAATAAATAAATACAGTAAGCTATGTAAAGCCTCAAACAAGGGGTTTTCAGGTACAAGTTCATTTTGTGTTTATGTGCCTGTTAAAATTCCTTTATTTAATTATATTTTTGTCTGCGACCCTTTTTTTTTTTTTTTTTGGAAAACCCCGACTTAGTGCAAAAGGAAGTGTGTTAAACATGACTGTGTATTTAGTTTTGTACCACACACTCAATAATTTTGTAAAACGTTTCACTTTCTTAGCAACATGTTTCCTTTTTAGATGTCTGGAAATTTACAATAGCTGCCAGGATATGGGAGGTTTGAGAGGTTAGACAGGTTTCCCTGGGTCATATCCAAAAAAGTCCAGTCTGATTTGTGAATTAAAGGAAAAGATGTAAATGTCAGCAGACAAATGTGGTGTAAAAATAGCTTCGACTCGGATCAGATACATAGTTTATTATTTTATTTTTACTCAAGTTTCAGCCATAACATTAAAACCACCTCCTTATTTCTACACTCACTGTCCATTTTATCAGCTCCACTTACCATATAGAATGGCCAGGACCCCCACAGCCCCCCCACAGAGCAGGTATTATTTAGGTGGTGGATCATTCTCAGCACTGCAGTGACACTGACATGGTGGTGGTGTGTTAGTGTGTGCTGTGCTGGTATGAGTGGATCAGACACAGCAGCGCTGCTGGAGTTTTTAAATAAACTGACCGCTAGTGTCCACTCACTGTCCGCTTTATTAGACACTCCTACCTAGTTGGGCCACTTTGTAGATGTAAAGTCAGAGACGATCACTCATCTATTGCTGCTGTTTGAGTTGGTCATCTTCTAGACCATCAGCGGTCACAGGATGCTGCCCATGGGGTGCTGTTGGCTGGTTATTTTTGGTTGGTGGAACAGTGACAGTTTGGCAGTCCAGCAGTGACAGTGAGGTGTTTAAAAACTTCAGCAGCACTGCTGTGTCTGATCCACTCATACAACATACACTAACACACCACCACCATGTCAGTGTCACTGCAGTGCTGAGAATGATCCACCACCCAAATAATACCTACTCTGTGGGGGTCCTGACCATTGAAGAACAGCATGAAAGGGGGCTAACAAAGCATGTAGAGAAACAGATGGACTACAGTCAGTAATTGTAGAACTACAAAGTGCTCCTATATGGTAAGTGGAGCTGATAAAATGGACAGTGAGTGTAGAAACAAGGAGCTGGTTTTAATGTAATGGCTGATCGGTGTATGTCTATCTTTAGACTTTACTGCCATTGTCATAATTCTGGAATTCTTCAAAAGTATTTGCTTTTATTGCTGCATGTGTTTTTTACAGATCTTTTATCAGTGCACAGAGTCCCATAGCTTTGATACCAGAAACTGAAACTGGAATTTTTCCACCCGTGGTCAAGTCTTGTAAATACTCCAGTTTCAGTATTAACTCTACCTGTTCAGGTTCAGTACCAGCATGACTACGGATGCAAATTTTGCCAAACGTTTTGAACCGAAAACTGCCCATCATTAGTCAAATGTTAACCAGCAAGCGTGTTTCACGTCACCGCGGCTTTAGGCTTTATTGAAATAAAAACCACATGACGTGACAGTAATGAACCTAAATATCAAGACCAGAACTGGTTCATCATTTAAACCGTCTCTAAGCTTTTCTTGACAAGGTCAACAGAGTCTGACCTCAACCTTTGAGCTTTAGGCAACATATCTGCAGAATAATACCATTTTACAGTAATCCACGTGCGGACTTGTGTAATATTCCTGACAGGGGAGGCACCTAACAGCTAACGGGTGTGCACATTTTTGCATGACACCACTGTTGGGTGACACGTGCTGCACATGCACGCTTCTTCATCTTTCGGCTGCTCCCATAAAGGGGTTGCCACGACAGATCATTGGTCTTCATCTTATCCTGTCCTGAACGTTCTCCACGATCACCCCAACCACCTTACCACATTCATTAACCTTTTCTTTAGTAAATTTCAAGCTCAATCAAAATTCATCAGAGCACCAGATTCTCTCCCAGTGGAAGAAGTGTGAGAGATCTTCAGCTTCACTCCTTACTTAAATATCAACCATTAGCTGTTGACAATGGATTAAAATAAGCTTTTTGAACAACAGCTTTAATGGTTACATGTTAATCGTTACAGTCCCTAAAAAGGACTTAATGGTGCTTGGTGATGGGACTCTTATCAGTGTTTGATTCCAAATTCTTACACCTGTGCTTCTCAACCCCTGTATCACTGGACTGCGCAACAAGGACCAAATGCGTGTCACGTGTAGTAACAGCTCTGTGCTATAAAAGTACAGACTGCAGATAAAAAATACAGATACTCTATATGGCCAAAAGTATTTGGACACCTGACCAAGTGCTTGTCGGACATCCTATTTCAAGAAGAAGTGGTATTAAAATATAGTGACCTGTATGTGTTCTTTTTAGCTATAATAACAGCTATTCTTCTGAGAAAGCACTCAGTTGATGTTCCAGTTCATTCCAAAACTGTTCAGTGGGGTTGAGGTCAGGACACTGGACTTTCATCATGTCATTTTCATCATGTCTTAACAGACCTTGCTTTGTAGTAAGGGGCACAGTCATGCTGGAACAGGAAAAAGCCTTCCCTAAACTGTTGCAGCAAAGATAGCATATAGTTTCCTTTAAAGAATTGATTTATTACATTTGTGCCATTTATCAGACACTTATCCAAAGCAACTTACATTTATCACTGAATACAGTTCAAGCAATTGAGGGTTAAGGGCCTTGCTCTGGGGGCCAACAGTGGCAACTTGGCAATGGTGGGGCTTGAACCGGCAACCATCTGGTTACTAGTCCAGTACCTTACCCACAGAGCTACTACGGCCCTGTTACACCTGTTAAAAATTAGAAGGGGGTGTCCCAATACTTTTGTCCATGTAGTGTAAGTCTTATGCAAAAGTCTGGACACTGACCTTTTTAGATATTTTTCCCATGTGTTCATTTTATACTAATTACATCACCCCGATCAGGGTTTCGGGGGGCCCAGAGCCATTTGAAAATGCTAAGCACAGGGCAGGAATAAAACACTGGACAGGCAGACACTCATGCAATGGATCATTTACTCACTTAGGGATGATACAGAGAAGCCAGTCCTGCTTCCGCATGTTCTGGGAAGGTGGAGGAAAACAAAGTACCTGTTTGAGACCCATGTGGATGAAGGGAGAACATGTCAAACTGTTTACAGGCAGTGACCAGAGGCAAGACTTGAATGATACTATTGTGTGATCGCTGTGAGTCTGAAAGCTGTGGTGAAGTTAGGGAAACGTAACACTGGTGCCTTTTCTCGAGCTGTAGCTGCTGTTATGTCATTGGAGCACTTTTAGGAGGGTTCAAAGTGTGCCTTCCAAGCACAAAAGCACGCCAACACCTGCATATCTGCCGGAGAGAGAAGAATGGCATGTCCTGAGCTTAGCATGAACCAGAACAATTCTATTGTTACAGAAGGCTATGGTGTTGGTTGGGCCAGGGGTGGAAAACAAGATCTCAGAAAGAAAGACTTATACCCACGAGTCTCTTCTATCACATGAAAGCTAGCAGTCAGGTGGGTAGAGGCTAGAACTTGCTTCCTCTGAGACACTTGAAGCCAACCAACCATGTTTTTATGTTACAAGCTCTGGGTCATGTGATATCTTAGACTGACGGGAGTTGCATTGGTTATAAGGAGAAACAGGAACGTTATTCCTTCCACCTGGAGAGTAGAGCCAGTTCCAGAAGAGTCAGTTCCCGGTAACAGGATGGCTAGTACAATCAGCAGGGTTCCAACTCATAATCTATGTATGATGTGGTAAATACTGTAAATTTTCTTGGACCATTCTGGAGCTAATGTGGCATTTTCCTCAGACCAGTCATTGCTTTTCTATGATTCTACCAGCACTGTTAACTGTAAGCATTCAGACAACAACGACTTAAACCAAACCTCTCCTGTTCTTTCAGATCATTAAAATCTTTAGCGAGGACGGCATGGGCAAAGTGGTGGAGATCCCGGCCGACATGACGGCACGAGACCTGTGCCAGCTGCTTGTGTACAAAAGCCACTGCGTAGATGACAACAGCTGGGCGCTTGTGGAGCATCACTCAGCCATGGGGCTCGGTAAGAACAAAAGATACAAAGAGAGATGTTTTCTGTTTGTTCTGCAAATATTTTAAAGAAGTGTGGCTGTGCTATCAGCCGGCCGGGCGCCTACACAGACGCGATTGGATACGTCCGAGGGAGGGATGGTTGAGGGGGTTCCCTATTGCTGCTGCAGTTGTGGCCTCTGCTGGCTGGTCAATGTCGCTGCACAGAGATGATGAATAATGGAGAGCCAGGACGTCAACCCTACTGAACAGCTTTGGAATGAACTGGAAGCTTTCCTGACCAACAGTGCCCAGCTATACACATACTCTTTTGACTAAATGTGCTTGGTCATCAGCCAAAAAATACCAGACTGAGCATTTGCTCACAGGGTTATAGAGCAGTTCTCACATTTTTTGGGTCTTATTAAAGCAAAACTTCTGAATACCACCTATAAGCATCATGGAGGAACACATGCTACAGACGCATGAGACTCGTACACAGATGTATTAGCATATATTGAGCCTGTTTAAAATCACGGACTTGGTTCTTCTTCCCAAGTATAAGTAAATCCTGACCTGTGTAGTACACTTGATGCTCGCTGAGACTATCAGTGATTCATGAATATCTGAATGATGAATAGCTAATCAACAAGGATCAGTTGTAGAGAATCCAGCATCGATTTTCTTTTATTTTCTTTATATATTTTATGCATTTTTCTCCCATTTTCTCCCAATTTAGTGTAGCAAATTTGTCTTCCGCTACTGGGGATCCCCGACTTTTTGCAGTTGAGGAGGGTATATTGCTGCTCACAACTCCGACGACCCATGCGCAGCCCTTAATGGAAGCCTTTTCCACCCATGGACTCTGCACAGCGCCTCTATTTGCCACACAATCCTTACACAGCGTTTGAAGACCCCGCCCACATATTCCGGTCAGCCCTCCCTGCAGGCACTGCCAATTATGCCCGCTAGATGGTGCCCAGCCGACCGGTTTCGAACCGAGGAGTTCAGAATCTCGGCTCTGGTGTGCTAGCGGAATTTTCCGATGCGCCACTTGGGCGCCGTTTTTCATTTTCTGCATTTTCTGTCCCATTTTTTTCTCCCAAACGAAGTAAATTCCAATTCCCCACTACAGTTCATCTGCTGCTTGCACTTCCCCCTCGCTGGGTGAGAAGGGCCACATGTGCAGTCGGTGACTGCTTCTTTACACCAGCCAGCGATGGATTGTTTCAGAGAGCTGTACCACATACAGAGTCTTACTATGCCCCATGTGTTCCTCCACTACTCATGGTGATGCTGTTGTAGAGCTTGAACCCTCCACTCTGCCACCAAACCCATCAAATCACGTCTTTATGGTCTTTGGGTTTGTGAACAGGGGCACAGTCATGCTGGAAAAATAATTAAAATGGGTGTCTACATACTTTTGCCCTTCTGGTCGACGTTATTAGATGAGGTGGCTAAATTCCTCTTGGAACTGCTGATTAGTGTTATGTTGATAAGGACTGTAAATCATGTAGCTGAAACTTGATTAATTTTGCACCTTCTGAGAGGCGTCCTGATTTTATTTTCCGAGCACAGGCAAAATAAATAACGTGCCGGTCACATTCGTTATGGATTCACTGTGCCAAAAATGTGCCAAACGAATGACATCATCCTTCTGCAATGTCCAGCTCTGTCAGCGTTACGGGAATAGATGTGTCACTGACCCTCTTTGTATGTTTTACTGTAATACTTATCCTCACTGCTTTTTGAAATGCCTGATGTTTGTCCTTATTGCTTTTTGAAATGCCTGATTTTTGTCCCTGTTGCTTTTTTTTTAAAATGCCTGATTTTTTGTCCCCATTCAATCATTATCAATGTTCCAATACAAAGAACTGCTGAAAGTACCTTCCTTTCAAAACATGTTGTAGCGCAGTGGTAAAACACGCTAGCCCACCAGTGCTGAGATTTGGAACTTGCAAATTACTGGTTACTGGGTGCCTACACACACAGAGATGATTGGCTAATGTCTGCAGGTTGCAGGGCTCTAGACTAACTTTTTGCACTGGTTGCACTGGTGCGCCTAACTTTTTTTCTTAGGTGCACCAGCACAAAAGTTAGGTGCACCCAAATTTTCGACCGCATCGCATTTAACACCGCAGTTTTACAGGTTCACTTTTTTTTTTTAAATCACTGTCCACACAGGCAATATTGACTTGTAAATAACTAACAATCTGGTCAACATGGCCTTGTCTGATGATCTGTTTGCTACTGCCTGCCACTGAAAGGCAGTGGGGAGAGGGGACACTTGGGCAGTGCATTTATCGCGGCATGTAATGTGTTTTATAGATGCATTGGGCTTTTTCAGCCTTTCAATTCAAAATGTATTAGAACCAGTCACAAATATACTATTGCCGGCCATGGTCTTCCCATGCTCTTTACAGTTAATATACTGTAGTAATTATACAGTTAATACAGTTAATTATAGTATTATAGACTAATTATAGCACACTTATAAAAATTATAAAAATAATAATAGAGTAAATGTGTATGTATGTGTGTATATCTATTTATGTGTGTGTGTATATTTAAAATGATATGTATATGTTTGTGTGTGTGTGTGTGTGTGTGTGTGTGTGTGTGTATGGGGCTCTAGAGTGTTAGAGTGTAATCTTAAATGCAGTGCATTATATTATCGGCTTTACTGTATCTTTTACACAGATTCCCAAAATCGCTTGCGGTGCACTCGCTGCGTATTTTGACTACATGTATTGTAATATATTTTGGTCTTTTAGTTATTTTTATATTTTACTTAACGAAAATATTGTCGTGTTTTTACTTTCACTATCGCCACACTTTACCGCTAGCATTAGCCCCTTGCTACTGTAGAGGGTCGGCTCACCTAGCCGCTGTCCGGTGGGGATGCTGCGGGTCTTTTGCTGTGCGGTGGTGGAGGTGTGGGAATAAAGGCACACGACAGGGTCGAGTCACTTTTACTGTTTAGTCAGGACTTAAGTGAGCGTTACAACACTTTACACCGCCGAGCTCCAGAACCCGAACTTCCATTCTGGAACATCCGGCGAGTCTCATATACAAAACTAAACTTACTGCAGAACATCCGAACGCACGTGTATAAACCTGGTGCTGCATTCTGATTGGCTGAGCTGAATGTCGCTCACATATCACCGCTACAATAATGTCCCGCCCTTCGCTATCTCTGATTGGTTTAGACCATGTTATTGGCCTAATGTGTGTCTGTTGTTTTTTTTTTCCCTCGGATGCCTGGTCGCACCGGTGCGACCTGAGATTTTTTTTAGTCGCACCATTGAGAAATTAGGTAGCATGTGCGACCAAATTGGTCGCACTCTAGAGCCCTGAGGTTGGAAGGGCCGAAGGGTTTTCTCATCAGTGCTGCAGTTGCGGCTTCTACTGGCTGGTTGATGGCGGAGGTACAAGATACTCCTACCTGTGTAATCCTGCCTTGTGCAGGTGAAAAGAAGCGGTTTGCAACTGCATACGTGTCGGGGGGAGTGTGTCTTAGGTACAGCCCTTGTCAGCAAGGGTAGGGGTCTGCAGCAACCAGGATAATTCCAAGAAGGATGGGTCCCTGCTGAGTCTGGTTCCTCTCAAGGTTTCTTCCTGTTATCTTAAGGGAGTTTTTCCTTGCCACTGTCGCCCTCGGCTTGCTCAACAGGGGTTTTGGTCTGTTGGTCCTGGATTCTGTAAAGTTGCTTTAAGACAATGTCTATTGTAAAAAGCGCTATATAAATAAAGTTGACTTGACTTAACTTGATATTTAGATATGCTAGATTAGGACAAAAAGGGGAAATGTGTAAATAGAATATAAAAAACCTGTTAAGGCGTTTGAAAGAGTGATGGATTAAAGTGAGAGATCTCTGCTGGGGGTGAAAAGGACAGTGGGTGGTTCCTGTCTCCCAGACAAGCTCTCTTTTCATTAAGCCAACGTTGCTTTTTGTGTTTATTTTTTATCCTGACCTGGAGCGGTTGGTAAGCGAACAGACGATGACATCATCTCAGATGCAAATATAGATACATTCAAGGGAACATGCCGTGTGGTGACTGAGCTGTGCGATTTCCATAGACTGGCAGATAATTATGGAAATGTGTTGAACAAACAGTTTGAACCTTGTGTGACTTTGTGCTTCTTTTTACAGAGAGATGCTTAGAGGACCATGAACTTGTGGTACAAGTGCAGGCGTCCATGACTAGCGAGAGCAAGTTTGTCTTCAGGAAGAACTATGCCAAATATGAATTTTTTAGAAATCCTCTGGTAAGTTACTTAAAATATGTGTGTGCATATACACTGATGAGCAAAAGTATTACCACCCCCAAAAAATATGCATGGCAGTGTCTATTTTGTAACAATAGTACATGTGAGGCAGAGGGATCTACTGAATGTTTGGTGATGGTGGTTCCTTGTAGTTTACATTCGAACCTGAGTGACTTTGGTGAGGACCAAATTGTTATAGGCACACTACTGGGTTGAACTATTTCTGAAACAGTACGGAGTGCCTACAGGCGCCCATAGTGTGTACCCACAGACAGTGGTCTGAGCAGGGACAAGCCACGTACTACTGAAAACAGTAAAAGCATTCACAATAGACAAACAAGACAGCTGGACACTGAAGGTCGACTGGCCCAGGCACATGTGCATCGTTTACTCATGGAAGAGATGGAACCAGTCTACCTCACAACCTACATAAAGAACTACTTAAAGAACCTGCTTGTAATGTTCTGGTATGACATACGCCTGGACCCCTTCAGATATCTTGTGGAGTTTAGCTCTTAGAGAGTTAGAGCTGTTTTGACAGCTTATTTGGTGGGTGGTCCTCAGTATTTTGGCTCATCATTGTAGGCACGTACATTTAAAGGATTTGTTTCTACTTGTTGCATTGTGGTAGACTTTTTTTTTTTTTTGGTGGTGTAAAGCATATTGAGGTATTAAAACAACATACTACACATACTAAGCTTTGCCAAGACAGAACTCTACTTAACTGAGCTTTGGGTTTGAATTTTTTTCTGTTTGATTCAAGCTGGAATGGAAAAACAGAAGAAAATGTCTCATAAACTGTCCCAGTAGGTCAGTTGGGATGTTGGCCTAAACCCTAAGTTAGGTCTGTTGTGTAATTTCTGCATGATTTCTTACACTATCAACATTAATAAAGTGACCCTGATAAACACTATTAAGTTCTGCATTTCCTCCTTTTCCCAATTCCCAGTTCTATTATTACAATTCATTTGCCACTTGCCCCACCAGCCAGAGTCGTTAGTGTACGGTCACACTTTGCCTTGTGTGTTTCTTCACTACTTCTGCTGGCACCCTGACCAGACAGCAAGAGTCACTGTTGAGGGCCCAAGCCGTCAGCATTGCTTCGATTCAAACCTAACAGCTTGCCAGCATACTGGATATCTGCAGCACCCAAGCACTTCCACATTATTCTACTCCATGACATGTGCACTAGAGAAACCAAACAACCAATTTTAGATCCGAACCCAAAGTCCAAAATCTCCAAGAATTAGAAGACGTTTGGAAAATATACACTGTAGGAAAAGTGTTCCACTGAAATGCACCTCACACAGACTGTTACGTTTCTCCTTGTCAACAGAACTTCTTTCCAGAGCAGATGGTGGCCTGGTGTCAGGAAAGCAACGGAACCATTCCTCCATCTCAGCTCTTACAGGTACAATAAGATCTTCTTCATATCCATCATCTGAACTATGACCTTATTTTAGAGACATGAGGCAGTGTAACATTGTTTGTATTCTTTGTCCATCAGAACTTCTTAAACTCCAGTAGTTGCCCAGAAATCCAGGGTTATTTGTATGTGAAAGAGACTTGCAGGAAGTCGTGGAAGAAACTGTATGTGTTTTTGAGACGCTCAGGATTGTATTACTCGACTAAAGGAACGTCAAAGGTATGTTGACACATATACACCATACGGTCAAAATTATGCAAACACACATAATTATTAAGATCACGTGGTTCTACTACTTCTGCTGCTAATGGCTATATTAGTCCAGTCACTGTGGTGCTGTCCACAAAGCAAAGCTCATGGAATCGTGGTTTGATAAGATTAAGTCCAGTGTCCAGCACACAGCTCTGTATTCAACCCCATTAAATACCGTTGGAATGAATTGGATTGTCGATTGCAAAACATGCCTTCATGTCCAGTAGTAGTACCTGACCTTGCAAATGCTTCTTTGACTGAATTTTCTACACATTTTGTAGAATGTTTTGTGGAGGCTGTAATAGCAGCAAGTGTTTTATTTTACATTAAATGGGATGTTTTACAAGCTCATGGTCAGATAACTTATGTTGAACTTTTACAGGAACCAAGGCATTTGCAGATACTAGCAGACATTGAAGACAGCAATATCTTCACCGTAACGGCCGGGAAAAAGCTGCACAACGCGCCGACAGATTTTGAGTTTTGCATAAAGGTAAGTTTCTCATTAGTATTTTAATTGTGGCTATTTAGGACTGTTAATTTAAGGCAGACAGAAGGAATGTTGGCCATGTCTGAGAAGGGGAATAGGAATGAAAAATCTCCTCCTTGCCACTGCAACAGTGACTCCTACTGTTTGGTTGAGGCACATGCAGAAAAATATGGGGAGATTAGTCTGTCCGCAGTATGTGCTAAGGCTGTTTGTAAGATCCATCACTGACTAGTGTAAAGGAAGCAACTGTTAACCCGCTCCCCTGCTTAGCCAGTGCGGATATTCTGCAGCCAGCAGAGTGTGCAAAGAAGAATTGAGTATATCCCAGTTAAGACAATGCAAAGTGAAGTTGAATAATTTGTAAAACTTACCAGAACCTGTTATACAGTGTAGAAATGGCATCAGTCGTGCTTACAGTTTGTCAGTTTTAGTTGTAGGGCATTTTGTGGCAGCAGCAACATAGTAAGACCATGATTTCTGTGTTCTCCCCCTCTTTTCAAAATTGGTCAATATTAGTGTTCCTTTTATTGAGAATGCCATCGACTTGGTCAGTCTGAATGATGATGCATCTCCTTGCTGTTACAACACGGTCTTATACCTTGAAGGCATGAGTCGTAGAGAACTGAAAAGACAGTAACGTGGTTCTCAGCATGTTTTGGTCTTACTTGATTTTTCTTCTAGCCATTAGACCTAAAATTATGATGCCACCCGCTTTTAAAATGCCACAATAATTGCAAGCCACACTACAATTGTAAAGAAAAGTGATGTGCGTACTGCTTTTATCAAAAAAAGCTTTGTTGTTCTCATATGAAGCTGCCCACAGTACAACTAATGGTCTAGCAGTGTGTGCAAGCTAACCAGACTGGACGTAGACTAGCCCTAACAAAGATTTTATTTGTTTTTTTAGGTGAAACTTAGTCTCTAAAATTGAAGCAATTGCATGACATCCTTGTTCATTTTATTCTTACTTTAACCTGCTTGTACATCACTGTAATGTTCACATTTGCGACTTAATATGAAGTTATATGGTTTAGTTGTTTTTTTTTAATAAAATGAGAAAATTTGCATCCCTAGTCTGCTGCTAACAGTTTGAGCCTAAGTCTCTTTTAGTAACAAGGGGACTAACAAAATCATTTGGTTTTGTATTTTCAGCCCAGTAAAATGAGGACGGAGCAGAAGGAACTCAGGATGTTGTGTGCAGAAGATGAACAGAGCAGGACGTGCTGGATGACGGCTTTCAGACTGTTCAAGGTTTGTCAGGCTACAAACTTCAGTATTTCTAAAGTAGATCTCATGGTAATCCTAAATTATATCCTTAAACTGCACACAGTATGAATAGAAGCAATTATTTTTTATATAAATGCTAAAGCTAAACTTCCACTTCTCAAGTTGGGCGCTGTTGTTAGATATGTAGCACATGTGTAAATCTTCATAGAAGTAAAGATTACAAATATTGGTATAGATGGAATAGTTGAGTGTGGCTGTAAGGAAAAAAGTTCTACCTACATATAAAAGCAAATAGCTATAAAAGTTAGCTTAGCACATGGCTGGCTAACCAGTTTAATTACACGTTTCATTTTGGGGTCATTATAATCCAGTTTGCTTAGGTTTATATTATGAAAGAAAATGAATTATTTAGTGCAGAAGAAAAATGTTTTTAAGTATTTTCCGCCTGGCTCTGGTCTAGATATTCTCTTGTAGTGACATTATTTTATATAAAATAGCTTGCTAGCTGCTAGTCACATTCAGACTTGCCCCACAAGCCATTCATTTCACCCTAATCTCTATTGCTTAAAAAAACAAAACAAAAAAACATGATGGACTATGTCTGAAAATAGGATGTGCTATTGTACTTTATTTTGTTATTACTAGAGCCAAAATTCTACCCCATGCACTTCAAGTCTCAGCTAACTAACAGCTGGTCCTAACTAACACTGCTAAGCTTAGCCAAGCTCCAGAATCAACTTACAACAGATATAAAATCATAAATTGATAAAACAATGGATTGTCCTTTGTGAGGTTTCTCTAAAACTCACTACACATTGTGTTTGTTTTTCTACAGTATGGAATTCTTCTATATCAGAACTACAAGATCCCACAGCAGAGAAAAGCTTTGCTCTCACACTTCTCTACACCAATGGTGAGATTTTCTAGATTTTGTATCTTTTTCTCTGTACTTGTTTTCCTCTTTCTCTTCCTCAGCCAAAGTTTGGACACTCCAGGTTACTGTTTGTTTGTTGTCGTTCAAAGTAAACATATCTTTGTGGTTTTAGTGCACAATTACTGTTTATTTGCTGAATTGACATTTACATTTTCGGCATTTAGCAGATGCTCTTATCCAGAGTGACTTACAGAAGTGCTTCCAGAGTAAACATTACCATACTCTAGTTTAAGTAATCAATTTTTTTTGCAAGACATGAATGAGTGTTAGTAAGTTAGTACATGTCAGCTTAAGTGCTTAGTAAAGAGGTGGGTTTTAATCGACAGCGAGAGAGAGACTCAGATGTTCGGACAGACAAACTAAGTTCGTTCCACCACTTGGGTGCAGGTACAGAGAAGAGCCTTGATGCTTGTCTTCCTCGAGTTCTGGGTGGAGAATCAAGTCGAGCAAGACTAGTGGCTCGGTGGTTGTGTGGTTCAGAGTTTTATTGGACCTCAAAGGTAGTTTGGGGCTGGAATTTAGGTTTAGTTAGTAACTTTTTGGAGATAAAAATAAGCATTAATGTAAAGGTAACTTATATGTAACAAAGCTTTTGCAAATGTAACATTTTTGTTTACCTTTTATAACCAAAATGTAAAGTTCAGCCAAAAAATTGAAATCAGCTGAAGTTTGTTCCTAATATGAACATTTCAGTTACAGAATAATTCTTGGCATGGAACGAAACATAAAACTTGTTGTCATTTTCTAAAAAATTCACATTTACATTTATCATTTCAATAAATCAACAAAATATAACCTATTCGTTTCAATCTAACATTGTTTTTGAAAATGTCTCTCGGCACTCACTTAATAAGAACACCGTTTTCATCTCAGATCTCTCTGATAATCAACAGCTGGTCACTCTGAATTCTTAGAGGGCTCTTTTCCAAACCATTTCACACTAATGGCGTTTTGTAGCTATCACTAATATCTGCAACGAACACATTTTTAGTCTCAGGCCTCTTCTACTGTATCATCTACTGATGGCCAGTAATTAGACAACAAAGGATGTTGCCAAAAATCTGACAATGGGTAGCAACGATTTCTCCTCTTTCTTTTAAAATTGATTGGATTTATTTTTTATTTAATTTCAGTTTTATCAGCTGCTTTATCCTGGTCAGGGTAGAGGCAGGTCAGGTTCCACGGGGGAAACAAGAGACCGCTCTGCCACCCGAGCACTAATTGGATTCATGTGTTCCATAATTTGTGGTTTTCTAAAGAATCTAGTCACTACCTTCCACTGAAATTCATTTTAGGGTCCAGAACTTGTGGTTTTATGGGTTTTAGTCATAGAGGACAGAGCTGCATTCTCTTCGTTATTCAGTCTGAAGGTTCAGAGTGAAAGTAAATGCAAAAAAAAAAAAGTTTGGCAGTATTTTGATCGTTCATTTCTTTTCATTTCAAAAGCCAGTTGGTTTTTAAAATCTATTACTTTACAATAATAATGTTATTTTAATGTTATCTTAATTTCAGAAGTTTCAGTAAGGTTCATGTGAGCTTGTAATCATTTTTGAAGACACTAATTCCTGGTCTCGTGTCCACAGAGAAGCGTATCAGAGAACTCTTTAGTTGCCATGGATTTCTCAGGGAGAACAGGCAGGGTGATCGACAATCCTGCAGAAGCCCAAAGTGCTGCGATGGAAGAGGCCCACGCCTGGAGGGTGAGTGTCAAAAATGAGTTTGCTTTTTTTTTTAAATCTGTTTATAACATGGTCACATTTGGGTTGAAGTTGATTAAAACCTCTGTGGGATCTGCAGTAATCTGACAGTTCCAACTTTTGGTTTAAATTTCCAGAGAAGCTAGCTTTAAAATTGTTGAACTTCGAGTCTCTAAAGGGGTGATTTCCTACATTTATACTTAGCTCTTAATTTTAGGGTATTATAATTTAACTCTATTATCTTACTTCTTAATACCACTCAAATGGGCAAAGCAACAAACTACTACTGAACAAAAATGTGTGTACATGTAAGAGCTTATTTGTTCTATCTTGAAAAAAACTAACAAATTCCCAAATTACAAGTCACAGCTAAGTTCCTAACTAAACCATTATGGAGGATTATTTCCTGGACAAAACTACCAGTCTCAGCCTTCCTGATGCAACACCCACTGTGTGACCAGACTTTTATAAGTAACAGAATTATGACTAAAGTTTGTTGCATCACCTCATGGTTACAGAAAAGAAGTCAACGGATGAACACTCTGGGAAGCCCCAGTCCACTCCACCCCTCATCGTTAAGTGGAGGTACTTTCCTATTCATACACTTTTCCCTCTACTGATCGCATGCTGAGCTTAGTTTAAAAATGTAATTTGTAACTAGAACTGTTAGTATCAAGCCTAACTTTAAAGCAGTGCTTTGATTGCATGTGTTTTGTTTTACCATCCAGCCATACACAGAACTCAGATTTGGTTTCATGGTCGAATCACACGGGAGGAATCGCACAGGATGATGCATCAACAAGGCCAAGTAGATGGGTAAAAAACTTCATAGATATTGTCTATAAAGTTTAGCATCTTACATTTGTTTTTGTGTTTGTAATTTGTGGTCATTTTTCCCTTTTTTGTTATAGATTGTTCCTCTTGAGAGACAGCCAGAGTAACCCTAAAGCTTTTGTGCTTACACTGTGCCACCACCAGAAAATCAAACACTTCCAAATTTTACCGGTAAGCTTATTCATTGTCTCTATTTTTCCTTCAGAAATAAATTGTGACCTGTATGGACCATTCATGGTTAACTATAATAAATAATCTGGTATTCCTTGGTTTTTTGAAACACTCAGACTACCCAACAGATTACTATGATTGGCTCTGACATTTTGATGAACTCTTATGAACTCTTGTTGGTTACAGTGATAATCTGTATCAGGTTATAGGTATCAGTCCATCCATACTCGGGGCTTTCATGACCTGGCTTGTAATAAATCTTCCAACTCATTCCAAAAGTTTGTTTGATGGGATTGAGGTCAAGGCACTGTGCAGATCAAGTAAATAGGATCTGGAGTATCTTAGACAGTAAAGGTCCTTCTTAAAACTGTTGCCACAAAGTTAAAAGCTTATCATTTGTTGGATGTTACTGATTTTATACACCTGATAGCAATTGGATTATTATTATAGCAATTATTAGGAGGGGTGTCCACATACCTTTGGCTATATTGTGTGTACGTAAATAAGTTCAGAATAGCCTAGAGAATAAGCGATCAAACATTGTCCTTTAAAAGCTAAATTAAATGGCGATCATCTCAACTAACTTTCTCATTTTTTTTGTGGTTTCCAGTGTGAAGAGGACGGTCACATCCTCTTCAGCCTTGACGACGGAATCACCAAATTCACGGACCTGATACAGCTGGTGGAGTTCTACCAGCTCAACAGAGGGGTCCTGCCTTGCAAACTAAAGCACCCCTGCACCACAGTGTTCTTATGACCCCGAACTAGACTTTACCTTTGGCTCTTTAAGGATAGGAGAAACTTGGACATGGTTAAGTGCTGTGCAAAGCTGAACAGTGACTGGCTGCCTGTCACAGAAAGTACACTGCAGGCATTCTTCTGAAGGTTTCTGAAGGTTTAGAAAAGAACTAAGAACGCAAAATGGACCTTGATAAAGATACTGAGAGGAAAAGCTCAGATCTTGGTTGCTTTCATCCACTGCAAATCTCAGGCATGGTTGGTAAAGGTTCCTAGAGAGTTCTTCATGTTGTACAATCATCAGTTTTAACCTGCAAATTATAGAAGATGGACGATTTAGTTCACAAGGTCCACTGTTTAGAAAAGATCTCCACAACCTGAAGATAATGAAAGCTGGACTGATTGTCCAGTTCACAAGGTTTATTATTTTCTTTAACAATCTCCACAAACTGAGAATAATAGATGGTTGGAAGATGGATTGTTTGTGTACTTTACAAGGTCAGGTGTTCTTCAAAGGTCTCCATACCACGCATGTTATGATTATACCTAGACTGTTGAAGTCTTATTCAAGTTTATTTTTGTTTGTTGTGAAAAGATCTTAAAAACCTGCAAATGATGAAAGATCGAATGAACAAGTCTACTTCACAAAGTTTGTTGTTTTGGAAAAAAATCTTCAAAACCTGCAGATGATAAAAGATTGGAAGATGGACTATTGGAAGTCTTGCTCTCGAGGTTTGTTGTTCTGAAAGGATCTCCAGAACCTGCATATAATGGAAGATTTAAAGGTGGACCGTTTCATTCTTGTTTATGTGGTTTATTGTTTTGGAAAGATCTTTAAAACCCGGAGATGATAAAAGACTGGATAATGAGCCGTTTCTGACTTGATCTCAAGGTTTGTTGCTTTGGAAAGATCTCCAGAACCTGCAGATTATGGAACATTCAAAGGTGGACTGTTTCAGTCGTGTTCATGTTGCTTGATGTTTTGGAAAAAAACCCTCCAATGTTCGAGGATGGAAGATCTCCAGTTTTATGTTTTTTTATTTAAGCACAGGAAACAGCTGATCTATAAACAATGTAATCAGAGTCCAAGCTAGATTTGATCCACTTGCCTTTCAGATCCGGAATGACGAAAACAAAAGGCAAAGCACAGTGCTGTGAAAGATGTCGAAGATGGTTGATAAATAAAATATTTGTCTTTCACTACACTGACATTTTGTCCAGGTTTGTCTATTTGAATCAGAGGAACATGGCAGCGCTCTTAAAGTTTATTCACAATCCAACTTTCTGTCAACGCCATTATCAACAAATGGCTAAATGCTTTATGACCCTCTGTCGCCCTCTACTGGTCGCCATAAATAAGTGCAGCCTCTGGTTCACCATTGCAAGGCGCACCTTGATGTGGACAGATGGAGAACGGTGGAACAAATAACCACTATGATCCTCCAAAAGTGGAAACTGCAGGGAGCTTGGTTCTGACCGGAGTCGTCTTTTATGGATGAGATCAGAAGGCAGGAATGGACGGTAGATCGTGGATTGGACAGTGCACTGTGAAGCTTCAGGGAAGGTGGAGGCACTAGGAGGTCCTAGGCTGCCTTGTTCAGTAGTAGCAGACAGATTTGTAATGTTATTTTAAAATTGTGACACGAGCCATTGTTTTTTTTTTTTTTTTATTATTTTTTTTTTTTTATTAAAGCGTTCACCTATAACATATTAAGCTATAAGGAGAAAGCCTAACCACAGTGTCTACGAGCTCACCGATGCAATCATTTATAAGTGTTGTTCCCATGGAGCTATTTATTTATCTGGATCTGAGTAATTACTTGAAATTGAATGAACTTCTGTTCAGCGCTGTTCAGGACTGTTCTTCCACATTTTTGCAGACTTGATTGAGCCTCCTGTATTTTGTTTTACTTTATTTCAGAGTTTTTTTTAACTCATCTGCTGTAGTTTTGTATCTGCCCTATCTCTGACTTTGTCTTCACTATTAATTTGACAAATATACCCATGAACAGTTTCATCATCTCAATCATCAGCGCCATAATACCAGTTAGATTTCAGCAACACTTCCTATACTTTATTCATGATGCATTATAAATGCTTTAGACAATAAGCATAAATACAGTGATGTAAAAAATATTCAGCCCCTGTCAATCTCATGCAACATCCAAAAAATTTTTTGGGACAGGAGCGTGTTTGTTTGGTAATTTTTCCATAATGCACCTCTTCAGCTGAGCAACTGCACATGCTTTTGTGCTTCATGTTGTGCCATGTATTTTTTTTTTAAGGGAGACAGGTCTGGGCTGCATGCAGACCAGTCTAGCACTCACGCTTTCTGCACGGGTTACAACGTGGGCACGCTGTCATGTTGCAATAAACAAGGACGTCCCTAAAAAGACATTTGCTCCTAAATAAGAATAGAATAAATAATAAATAGATAAGTTGCTCCTAAATGTGTAGATATGTTTGAGCTTTAATAGTGCCTTTAAAGAGGTGCTAATTTCCCATACCATGACACACCCTGGAAGTTCTCAAAGTTATTATTTCAATTACAACTGCAGGGTCACTTTCTTGGACAACAACACAATTTTACAGTGCATCACGTCATTTCAGATGAGCTTGAGCATTTCTGGACGTGGTTGCCCTTACTGTACCAGAATGTGTTTATTAACAACTATTAACAATAGTTTGTCAAAATTTTAAACCCATTTCCTTCTCATATGTACTATTTTAGGGTCACAGAAATTTAGTAGCGACCTTCAGACTTGCCCTACTCAGAGGTTGTTCTAGATTCCTTAAAGGTTTTGATGATGATATGCACTGTACAGGTTGAAAAAAACTCAAAGCTTCTTAACAGCTTAGTGCTTCTTTATGTCCAAGCATGATGGCATCACCTGTTGATGAGTTTCTGGTCCTAATTTACTCCTGTCCTAGTTGTTTTGGAACATGTTGCAGGCATCAATTTACCAATAAGCATATTCACAAAAATCAAGTGTATTTTGCTGTTTTTATTTAACTACAGGTCAAAGTGAATTTCAAAATCACTGCATTGTTTTTATTTTACGTCCTGTCCCAACTTTTCTAAAATTGAGGTTTGTAATAAAGGATATACTTTTGACTACTTATAGTGCTAAGCTGTAGCTCCTTTATTATTATTCCATTTTCTGCTTCATGTATTACGTTGATGTAATGATCAAGCATGATGCTGTATCAAATACTTATAGAAGTGTAGTTCATCATTCTGGGCCCTAAAACATATTGCATATCGCATTACCCTCATTCATCACCACTTTGCACCCCACTAGCTCTGGTCCTGTATACTAAACGTTTTTCAAGTTTTGTGAGTACAGTTAGAAATGCTATAATGTATAACAGCTACAGTCCAGATGTTATAGCAGAGACTGTATTGATCTGTATTCATTTACAGATGTCATGCATATATCTATACATCTTGAGCAACTATAGCTACTTGATAAGCTGGACATTATAAGCTATGGTGTATGCTCTATAGCAGGGGTTCTCATTCCTGGACTGGAGGCCACTGCCCTTTCTCTAGTCCGAAAACACCTACTCCAGCTCACTGAGGTTAAATCAGGTGTGTTGGAAGCAGAGAAAACTTAAACTCTGCAGGGATTGTTTGTTTGTTTGTTTATTAGGATTTTAACGTCATGTTTTACACTTTGGTTACATTCATGACAGAAATGATAGTTACTCATTACACAGGGTTCATCAGTTCACACGGTTAAATTAAACACAGTCATGGACAATTTAGTGTCTCCAATTTACCTCACCTGCATGTCTTTGGACTGTGGGAGGAAACCGGAGCTCCTGGAGGAAACCCACACAGACACGGGGAGAACATGCAAACTTCACACAGAAAGGACCCGGACCGCCCCACCTGGGGATAGAACCCGGGACCTTCTTGCTGTGAGGCGACAGTGCTATCCACTTAGCCACTGTGCCACCCTAAAACCCTGCAGAGTAGTGAGTCCTTAAGAATGATAATGCAGTTCTAATGCATTGTGAATATGGGATTATTTGGAAGTGTTGCTTAAGTATTTGAGCTGAACAGATTCTCTGCTTTGCAAACAGCTACAAACCCCAAAGAATCCTACCTTGTCCGAACGGATTCAAGTTGGTGAAATCAGATTTTATGTGGCTTTTACGTCATTTGATGCACTATGCTTCTTTACACCTTACACTTGCGATGGCGGCGACAGCAGCAACAACTTGGCGTAATGTGTTCATAACCATGACTAGACACTCTGCCCTTGTGTAAAACACTATTATCTTTATTATTGGCAGCAACTAACTGGTTGTCTTTTTTATACTCTAATCCACTACTCAGAATAGGCAAGTCTGTGTCCTTACCATAGCAAGCAAGCAAAAGTAACCAATGTGCTCACTTGAAAAACTGGATTTGAGAAAGAATCCGATTTGCTCTGCAATCTAAAAATAGCCATATTGTTCTTCACTTGGATTTCATGTGAGTCTAATGGTGTGAATATTTATTTCTGAGGGTTATAAAAACGCTGGTGTATGGCTGGAGCTCTGAAAAAAACATTCCCTTAAACTATATACAAACTACAGAGACATCACTGTCTGTAATATGCAGGGGGAAAACACACCCCTACTTGACTTTCAGGAATAAATGCAGTGCCGCAAAGTAGCCAGTCCATGACTTTGTCCCTGCTTGATACTGACATAGTGATGATCCAGCTCTCTCGAGCTTTTTCTTCCAAGTGGTTTAAAGAAAAATAATAGATAGTTTTAAGCTCTAGGCTCTACACGGCATTTTTCTAATGTCAAAAATAGTCAGTGACTTGCCCCTTTTGTACAAGTTTCTACAGGTTATGTTGCGTATTTCTGCGCTGCAGATTGTGAATGGTCAGCATTTATTTTTGATACTCCACAACTAATCTGTTCAGCTTTGAGCAAGTAAAAAATTAAGCATTTTTAAAACTTAAAATCTGTTTTTAGCACTTTTTGGGGGCATTTGTTAGAAAAACTGAATAAACTGAATTTTTTTTAATCTAAATGACTAACTGTGTTAGCCATCTAGTTTTATGATATTAGCTTATTCAGGTCATGGGTAAAATATGTTGATTTACTGTATTCCATGCTCTATGATTAACATTAACTTTATAGTTTTTTTGCTTTGCATCTCATCTGATATGTTCTTTATGAAGTTCTGGTTTTAACATCTTGTTGAGTATTTCACAGGAACTAGCCACAACATATAAGGTAATATATACAGTAGATCATTTTAGATTTCCTTATAACAGTGTATCATCAAGCTGGTATTTTATCACACCTGTACCTTGACGGGTTTATCATGATCATCACTGGTTATGTTATTGTGTCATTTCTCTCATATCGTATCAATCCTGTTCAGTCAGACGTACCTGGTAATGAATGTGACATACCTTTTAGTTATTTTTCCTGTCCTCAGTAATCCTACGTTTTTATCGCCAATAACAGTTTCATCCTGATCAGGTTCGTGATAGCTTCGGATGCATGGCAGGAAAACACTCCAGTAGTCTCATGGAGCTGGTCGTGATCTTTAATGACATTATGTCTGGAGATAGTTTGTGGAATAGTAAGCTATCAACAGCACTAAAGTCAGGAACATCTATGTTTCCTCAACCCTCCCCTGTTTGAATACCAGGGATATTAAATCCACAGCAAAAAGCAAAGAAATGACTTTATCTAACAACCTTAATCTTGTTTCATTTGATTCTTAAATAATTTTTCAAACTGCCATTATCAACCAAATATTAATTTCCAGCTGTATTGAGCACATTATTCACTTTTACTTTTGGTACAGAGATTCCTTCTGTTGCTTTAACTAAACAGTTTTATATAAAAAAAAGTGCATTCATTGTACTGCCTAATATCCATGGTTATGACAAGTAAACATTTGGATGTGCACTAATTAGACATGCTAATGAGTACAGCATTATGAGGTTTGGATCACAGCTAATTTTAATAACATGGTCATTCAGCTTAGCCCTCAGGAAGCATACTTACTTACAGTGACCATAGGTGAAGTTTGGTTGTACCCGTTCTGGTTGACACTGTTGCACAGTTATCATTGGGGTTTTTTGTGCACTGTTCTGTCTATGGCAGTGCAGATTGGCACCTAGTTGGCTGACATAGAAAGACTTTTAAACATCATGTATAAGTTGTTTAGTTATCGATTTATTACCCAGGGCTAGCTATGGCGCAGGGTGATGTAAGAGGCAGGGCTACTACTAAATTAAATAGGAACTGTGCTTGTATTAAGGTAAACCCGTAAAAATACACGTCAAGTGTTATTCAATGGATATGCAATTTTTAACAAAAAATTTCAGCACCGAGTTCACATATTATTCATTTTAACAGGAAATTACACTGTATATTGAAAAGTGTATCAGTTATATAACACTCTTAATTAAGGGCTCATGTTTTGTGCTTACCTGTATCATGTCATACATAATAACAGTACCTTTGACACTGTTTTTAAGGTTTCTCGATCGCTATGTTCTACATGGCATACAAAATGAAAACCCTTGACTTTTTTTGGTAAAGTGTATTCTAATATTGTGTTTTGCTGTATGATTTTATCATGTTTAAGGACCCAAGGAATGCTTGTTAAGTTTAAATCCTGTGGTCAAAAGTAACTAAGCTAAAAGTCATAGATACACTTTAATAGCGCTATTTGAACATAGCTTAGCCCCTTTTTCTAAAGGTCTGTTTTTGTCACAGAAACATCTTGTTGTTGAGCTGGTAATTCAATATAAAACATTAACAACACGTTTGAACTGTTCAGGGTTTATCAGTTACAAAATAAGTGTTGATTTGTTTTTGATGTAAGAGAAATGAATGTAACTGGGTTGCTCAGGGTTGATGTGGCACGTAATAAGGCCTGGTCACTGGGACCGGTGACATTTTCTACAACCCCTGGCAAAAATTATGGAATCACCACTCTTGGAAGATGTTCTTTCAATTGTTTAATTTTGTAGAAAAAAAATACATCACAGACTTGCCACAAAACTATCATTTTTCAAACTGTCAACCCTCTGGCATTAAGAAACAATAAAAAAAGAAACAAATATAATAGTTGTGGTCAGTCACAATTGCTTTTTTTTTAGATCAAGTAGAGGAAAAAAATATGGAATCACTCAAATCTGAGGAAAAAATTATGGAATCATTAGAAAACACTGCACCATTATTACTTTGTTGCACCACCTCTGGCTTTTATAATGGTTTAAACTCTCTGAGGCATGGAGTTAACTAATGACAAACAGTATTCTTCATCAATCTGCCTTCAACTGTCTCTTGCTGTTGCCAGATCAGCTTTGCAGGTTGGAACCTTGTCATTGACCATTTTCTTCAATTTCCACCAGAGATTTTCAAATGGATTGAGATCCGGACTATTTGCAGGCCATGCCATTGACATTATATGTTTTCTTGAAGGAAAGTTTTCACGTCCTTTGCCCTATGGCAAGATGCATTATCATCTTGAAAAATGAAGTCATCATCACCAAACATCCTTTCAACTGATGGAATAAGAAAAGCGTCCAAAATTTCAATGTGGACTTTGGCATTTATTGAAGACCATCTCCCCTGTGCCTTTACCCAACATGCAGGCCCATATCATCAACAACTGTGGAAATTAACATGTTTTCTTTAGGCAGTTATCTTCATAACTTTCATTGGACAGACACCAAACAAAAGTTCCAGCATCATCACTTTGCCCAATGCAGATTCGCGATTCATCACTGAAGATCACTTTTGTCCAGTCACCCACAGTCCACGATTGCTTTTCTTTAGCCTACTTTAACCTTGTTCTTTTCTTTTTAGGTGTTAATGATGGCTTTTGTTTGGCTTTTCTGTATGTAAATCCCATTTCTTTTAGGTGATTTCTTACAGTTCAGTCACAGACATTGACTCCACTTTCCGGCCACTTGTTTCTCATTTGTTTTGTTGTGCATTTTCTGTTTTCAAGACATATTGCTTTAAGTTTTCTATCTTGATGCTTTGATGTCTTACTTGGTCTACCAGTGCTTCCCTTTTACAACCTTCCCATTTTGTTTGTACTTGGTCCAGATTTTAAACACAGCTTACTGGGAACAACCAACATCTTTTGCGACATTCCACAATGATTTATCTTCTTGAAGGAGTTTTATAATCCTCTCATTTGTTTCAACTGACATATCTTGTGTTGGAACCATGATTCATGACAATCTGCTTTGTGCAACAGCTCTCCGAGGTGTAAGCACTCTTTTTAAACTGAAGAATAATTAGCAAATCTAATCTGCTGCAGATGTTTTGTTTTTAAACTGCAAATTACAGAGTGATTCCATAATTTTTTCCTCAGATTTGAGTGATTCCATATTTTTTTCCTCTACTTGATCTAAAAAAAGCAATTGTGACTGACCACAACTATTATATTTGTTTCTTTTTTTTATTGTTTCTTAATGCCAGAAGGTTGACATTTTGAAAAATGATAGTTTTGTGGCATGTCTGTGATTTATTTTTTTTCTACAAAATTAAACAATTGACAGAACATCTTCCAAGAGTGGTGATTCCATAATTTTTGCCAGGGGTTGTAGAACTTTCTGTTTCTTCTGTTGTATCCTTATGATGTTGTTTTCACTCTGTTTTAGGGTATATAAATTACAGCCCAACAATATATAAACCAGCTGATAAAATCAGCTGAAATCATTGGTGTCAGTGAAAATTATGCCAATAAAGTTATTAATAAAGTTGTCAATGCCTTTTTTAAAATGTTCTACAGAAGTGCGTATAAATACACGTGAGAAGATTTTAAACAAACTGTGGAGCAGTACAAACGCTAATAATTAATAACGAAAATACATTTCCATGAGAATACAGTTTGCTGTAATTATGTACTAGCTGTGTCATTATTGAAGGCTTTTACTCTGTTACTCTGCACTCACACTACAAGGCAACAGAGGAAACTGAGAAAAACTCCTCACAAACAGTGACCATAATTATTATTATTATGAACGATATACAATAAAGACTTGTGCACTGTGTGCAGTACACTAACTATACGACAGACATTACAGCTGTGTTGGTACACAACACCGGTACTTGTTAGCTTAGTCGCTAGTGTTAGTTGCTAAGCTAATTGCAGTGATTTCTGTTTCTATAAGCACTCATCTCATAACTATTAATCATGTTAATATTGTAATACATACATTTTTGTTAGTAGTTGCTTTCTGTAGGGTTGTAGATACATTTTAATTTCTCATCACTTCTGAGGTAAAAACTTTACTATCATTGCGTATCACCAACAAGCGGCTAACTCATACCACATAGTTGTGTTTGCTGGGTGAATAAATATGTACATTTTAAATAAAGATCAAATATGTTTGTCCTTGTTTATTTAAAATAAAAAAATCGATGCTATTCTGTTTACATTTATAAGCACAAAGTCAAAAGAAAACAGCACTTATTCATCAAAACACAAACACACGGAATGAGAGCCTCACTACACATGCTCCGATTCACAAACCTGACCTACGTTTTTAGCGTAGTTCGTGAATTTCCGTAGGGTGCGCAAGCGCAAAGTACGTAAGGTGCGTTCGTACTTTACTTACGTATAATTTACACCATTATTTCCATAAAAAATGCCCCTATTTCTGTATGTGCTAAGCAAAGTAATTATATAAACTTAGAATTCATATAACCGTACAATCTTCTGTCAAAAATTAAAGCAGAATGAAATAAATATTAATTAGATCCAAGAGAAAGTTACAGCAGGGAGATAAGTATATGTTCTGCTAGCTTCAAGTGGCATCAAGAATACAAAACAAAACCATCTACTAACATTAAATGTGGTTTGCATTATTTATTTTTTCAACTATAAATAGGCCTACATTTTACAATGCAAATAAATCTTAAATCATGCAAATGTACCATCCCTCTCGACTAAAGAACCATTTTTTTTGTACAAATCAGGACAGTAATCAAGTACAGTTATGTAAAATAAGACAAGATAAGACTTTATTTAAAGATATGTACTTTATTTGTACTTGTAAGTAAACACAAACAAAAAACAAAACACTTTTTTGTGTAAAATAAGCAGCATGAACGATACAAACATTGACCGCTACAAGAGCTACATGGTCGCTATTCCACTCGCTCGCAACCAACTTATCAATGCTGTTAACAGATGATCATTTATCTAAATAACGGTCCCTGGAGTTCGTCTAGGTATGATTTCCTCTTATTTCACTTCTGCTTCTTCAGCTTTCACTGATATGAAACAGTAAATAAAATAAGTAATACACGTGTCTTTGCTGCTACTTTCACTGTATCGGGACAAAAACAAACACATCCACAGTGGCGCATCGGTGACGTCACACTAAACACACGTGACTGACGAAGCTGCGTAATTAACTGCTGGATCAGTAAACCGACTCAGGATACACAGCATTCATTTTAATGCGTATTATAATATTCCTTATTTATATTTAAATACAATAATTTATTACAGTTCCACATATGAAAATAATACTTATAATAAATAATACTGGTGTTTCTGTGCCATCATGTGGATCTTTGCTGAGGTAACTTGCCCAGTTGCTAGCTTGGGTTAGCTCGTCTTTCGGGAGATTTACTATATAAAGAAAATAAGTAAATAAACATTCAACAACGTGGCTGCACCGCAACAGCGTCTGTACAGGAGCTCAAATACTAAAGAAAATAAAATTCAACACGTTTCCATGTTGTATCGATATTATCAATATTTGGATCGATCCGCCCACCTCTATCAGTTTGTATTAAAGAGCCCAGTGTGTGCCTAGCAAACATTCCGCTCACCATTACACCACCTTTAAAAACTAGTTTCTATAACAAACATAGTGCCATGACATGTTATTTTATAATTAAGAAGTTTTTGTTAAATATTATTGTAAGTCAAAATATCAGTAACTTAAGCTGAAAGCTAAAAGAATATAACGTCGCTGATTGAAGAGTTGTTTGGGAAAAAAAGAGTCGACTCTTATTGTCTTACTGGTGAGTCAATTGTTTTTCATTATAAAATATTAAAGCAAAATAAAATACATAAATAAAAAGTTGAATAAACACACATTTACAAAGGGTGAAAATATAAAAAAACAATGACAAAATAACGAGACATTAAATGTACAGAATCACTATTTAGTATTGTACGTTGCATGTAGTTCGTTTAGTTGACACTAGGTGGCAGGCAATAGCTATATTAATAATTCCCTTCACCAAAAATCACCGTTTACTCTGTTATAACAAACTGTGACTGGATTTAGCTGTTGACAATGTGCTTATGTTGTTTAGTGGTTATTTAGTCCTACGTTTAGAGGTAAGGTAATCAATTCAATACTTCAGTATAGTTTATTTAATATAAACTATATGACTAAAGCTATGTGAACATCCCTCCCAATAATTATTCATAGGCATCTATACAGAGATGGTGAATAATATAGAGCAGTGTGTGACTCTGTGTATGTGATACTACTCTCAGGTTAAAGGTCTGCACCAATGGGATGAATTGGCCTGTTGAATTTGGACCAAGCCTTCTCATTTAGCATCAGTGCCTGAACTTAACTTAATGGTCTTTTGACAAAATGTGCAAACAATCCCACAGACATGCGCTAAAATCTGAAACCATCACATAAAGTGGATGATGTGATGGCTGCAATAGGGAAAAAATGTCATTATCCTAATAATGGGCATGGTATTGAAAGGAGAAGTCCAACAAGCTCATAGTCAAGTGTTTATAAACCTTTGGCCATATAGTGTGCATTCAGAATGGCATGATACATTTACTTAAAATTTAATTTTGAAACAAAAAGTGTGTATTTATAACAAGGATGGAGCCATAAATTGAGCACTGGGAGATACCAAAGCTACCTGAAAGGGAGGGAAGGGGGTGTTTGTGTTCCTGTCAAATTAACAACTGCTGGAAACACTGACAGATCTTAAGATTATACAAATCTATTAGGTGGAATACGTTTATTGGTGTTTAAAATGTCAAATTAATTGGTGTTCCTGGAGTTTTATGTGCATCCATCATTGTGCAACAAGAAAAAAATTAAACTAAAAATTGCAATAATAGATTTTAGAAGACAGAACTTACTTAAAAAATAAAGACAACAAGCATTTGAAAGCCATCAATAGTAAACAATCAGATGAAAATGATATTGTGTATTAAAATATTTTATTTTAACCCTGATATAAAACATTCTTAATAGTCTTTTTAATTAATTCAACATAAAAAAAACCCTTACATTAATTATTTCACATTCTTTTGTTTTTTATAGTCACTGTGGAACCAGTGTCACCCTAAACTTAAAAAACCTGTTGTGGGAATTCAAAATAACCCTTAAAGATTGACACAGACAACCGGGATAATGATAAAAGCAAATAATCAATTAATTACTCAGCTGAGGGCCAATCTCAATGCAAACGCTACACATGCCTTTACAGGAGAGAAAGGGCGACTCCGTCTGCCCTATCATAGTATTTATACCCTGCTTACTGCCCCTTCAGGCTAACTCTGCTCAGCAACCCAGCTCAAGGTCAACTTCCCACACCAAACGTGTTTATCATCCTACAAGAATAGTCAGTTTGTTAGAAACATGGCTTACTTGCACAAGAATGCACCAGTATCAAAACTGCGTGTGCACCCCCGCACACACAGTCCCGACACCCATGCATTCCAACAGAAGCAAGAAGCCCATGCCAAGGTCAACATATCTCTGGACCTAAGAAACCTTCCAAAAGTAACTTCTACCTCTGCTCATTGAACTAAGAAAGCAGAAACTTATGAGTTTAATGCAAATAACTAATAAAATATAAAATTTCCATTCACAAACCCTAGCAGCTGTACCACCACATATTGATTATTTAATCCCCTACAAACCTTTTAACCAACCCTCCCACTTAGCACATACCCTGAAAATAACACAGTTATCTAGTTGTAAATTATGACTACAAGTTTATCAAAGTCAAAGTGAACTTTATTGTCATTCAGACTATACAGCTAGGAGTGCACAGCTGAACGAGATTGCGTTTCCCAAGCTCCAATGTGCAGAATATAAAACAAGATAGAAAAAGAGCATATACAAGACAAAATATACATTAAGTTTTAAAAAAGATATACATTCAGTAAGAAAATAAAAAATAAAAAAGCACTATTGCACATACATTGTAAACAGACATAAAATACACGTTAAGTAGAGTAAAAATATATATACACACTAGTAGGAAATATTGCACATAATTTGCAGTGATGAGGTACCGGTGTAATAAATAAATAAAATGCCTGGTGTTAAACACTTAAGATATTGCACAGAATATAATAAAAGAGTAGCAGCATGGTGTAGGTATTTAAATCTTAATAAATATATGTGGTTAGAAAGTCCGTAAGTGTGAGCAGGTATGTTGTGTGTGCTGTTATAGGGAGTTGAGTAATCTGGTGGCTTGTGGAAAAAAGCTCTTGCTGAGTCTGGCGGTCCTGCATCGCATGCTGCGGTAGCGTTTGCCAGAGGGCAAGAGACTGAACAGTCCATAGGCCGGGTGTGTGGGGTCACCAATTATCTTGGTGGCTCTTCTGAGGCAGCGTGACTGGTATAGTTCTTGTATGGAAGGGAGTGAGGTTCTGATGATCTTCTCCGCCGTCCTCACTACTCTCTGAAGGGATTTCTGGTCTGAGGCTGTACAATTTCCATACCAGACTGGGAGGCTGTTGGTGAGAATGTTCTCTATAGCACCTTTGTAGAAAGTAGTGAGGATCGGAGGGGGAAGGTTTGCTCTTCTCATCCGTCGCAGGAAGTGAAGACGTTGATGTGCCCGCTTGACAAGGGAGGTGGTGTGTGTAGTCCATGTCAGGTCGTTTGTGAGGTGCACCCCCAGAAACTTGGTGCTTCTGACTGACTCCACAGCGTTTCCATGGATTGTAAGCGGAGCATGTACCATGTGTTTCCTCCTGAAGTCAACAGTGATTTCCTTTGTTTTGTTGACATTCAGTGACAAGTTGTTATTTTCACACCAGACAACGAGTTGGTTTACTTCCTCTCTGTAGGCCGAGTCATCGTCGTTGCTGATAAGGCCCACCACTGTTGTGTCGTCCGCGAACTTTATAATATGGTTTGAGTTGAATTTGGCACAGCAGTCATGTGTCATCAGGGTAAACAGCAGAGGACTCAAGACACAGCCCTGGGGAACCCCAGTGCTCATGATGATAGTTTGAGAGGTGTTTTTTCCAACCTTTACTGTCTGGGGTCTGTCGGTGAGGAAGTCCAATAACAAGTTACACAGTGGGGTGTCGATGCCTAGTGGTCCAAGTTTTCTCACCAGGTGCTGGGGGATTACTGTATTGAACGCTGAACTAAAGTCAATAAAGAGCATCCACACATAACTGTTCTTATTCTCCAGATGGTCCAGGCTCAGGTGAAGTGCTGCCGATATGGCGTCATCAGTGGAGCGGTTAAACATCCATAATATATATCTAAACATATAATATGTGTATTATGAAAAGAATATATACCTAAACATATAAATATAATTGTCAGTTAAGTCTTAACCAGAGGGAACTAAATGGGGAGGGATTGTAAACAACCAAGCTGCTCTGGCCGTAAAAGACATCCTGTTAAAAGGGGATGTTTACCTGAGTATACAAAAAATGCTTACAAAAATCAGACCTGATCACTAAACTGGTCAGTTGTCCAACAAACAGTGTTTGCATGTGCAAACTTTCACTTAAAACTGCATCTTTACCACAAAAATGCTACAAATATGGTATGGCCATGTTTGTGCAGTAACTTGCTAACAGTACCTTATAATAATAAGTAATTTTCATGTCAGTCTTCATCACATATTAAAGTGTCATGTAAATTAGAACTTGTTTCAGGTACAGTAGACTACAGTAAACAGACTATTTTAACTGTGAATAAATATTTATTGGAATTGGCACTGGAATTGGAATTGAAAGACAGCTTTACAAGCTTTATCGGTGTTTCCTGATCAAACAGACATCTAGCCCCGGGGGTGAGCTAATGACAATGGATTCATAGAAACATTATACTAGAATTCTCATTTTTTTGGCAAAGTATCAAATGTGATGTTTCAGTTCCTCTAACGATGTGTGATGCTCCAGTAAAGTTTGTTGAGAAGCAGCTTCAAATCATGTTGGATCATATACTCACCCCAACCTTCATTTTTCTATTTAAGGAAATCATGCATTTACAAACACATATATTTTATGGTACAGACATTGGTACAGAAATTTGCCAGGTGAACAATTATGCAACAGCAGGATAATTCATTACTGAATGAAACGATTTAAATTATACAACAATAAAGAACACATGTTGGCACCAATGACTATGATAATGTGTATTGTACTCAATAATTAGGAGAGGTGTCCGTATACCGTATACAGTGTTTGCATGTGCAAACTTTCACTTAAAACTGCATCTTTACCACAATCATGCTACAAATATGGTATGGCCATGTATGTGCAGTAACTTGCTAACAGTACCTTATAATAATAAGTAATTTTCATGTCAGTCTTCATCACATATTAAAGTGTCATGTAAGTTAGAACTTGTTTCAGGTACAGTAAACTACAGTAAACACAGTTAATTAAACACAGTTATTTTAACTGTGAATAAATATTTATTGGAATTGGAATTGAAAGACAGCTTTTTTTTCTTTTTTTTTTCGTGCTTTGCATCTCATCTGATATGTTCTTTATGAAATTCTGGTTTTAACATCTTCAGTGATGGCATAGTTACCTTGAAAAAGTAATCTGATTACTGATTACTCCTTTAAAAAGTAACTCAGTTACTTTATGGATTACTTGATTTTAAAAGTAACTAAGTTAGATTACAAGTTACTTTATTAGTTATATAATGCAGAATATTTCAAAGATATTCCTTTGCAATACTTTATCATTTGGCTGCCAACTTGTGTGTACTGATGAGACTCAATTGAATCCCAGAACATGCTAGTGTGAATGCATGGAAAACAAATTTTTATTTTCTTTCAAGAATATGATACAGACTGACCAACACTATTACGCTAAATCAGCATTGAAAATTGACTTTACTTTTAATAGCCTTCTACAATGCTGGAGCTTCTTAAAATGGAAGATTTTCTTTTAAATAGAAGTGTTATTTACCTGCTATTAAATTGTTTTCCAACAAAATCCGCCCAATTTGGCAGATAATCGCCCAATCTGGCAACACTGGAATGCGCAGAGCCAGCTGGCGCTTTTACTCGTAGCGCGCCACGAATACTACTAAATAGTACTACTGTACTTCTGTAATTGTGTTGGTGGTTGACATTTATGTTGAGTGTGTTACTGCACTGTTTTGGTGAAGAACTACTCATCTGAGGTGCGCTGCTCCTGCGTGCAGAAATGCTTCCGCAAAAAAATTGCCGGCAAAGCGGTGGTGGGGGGGCCAGAGGGGTGGCCGGAGATTACTTTATGGTGGCCATGGCAACCACTGGCCACACCCTGGCTCCGCCCCTGCCAAGAAGAAAGCAAAAATATCTTTTCACTAAGGAAAATGACAAAAATAGTAACGCACAGTAACTTGGATAAGTAACTTTAATCTGATTACTGGATTGGAAATAGTAACGCGTTAGATTACTCGTTACTGAAAAATGTGGTCAGATTAGAGTAACGCGTTACTAAGTAACGCGTTACAGACCATCAGTGAACATCTTGTTGAGTATTTCACAGGAACTAGCCACAACATATAAGGTAATATATACAGTAGATCTTTTTAGATTTCCTTATAACAGTGTATCATCAAGCTGGTATTTTATCACACCTGTACCTTGACGGGTTTATCATGATCATCACTGGTTATGTTATTGTGTCATTTCTCTCATATCTTCGTATCAATCCTGTTCAGTCAGACGTACCTGGTAATGAATGTGACATACCTTTTAGTTATTTTTCCTGTCCTCAGTAATCCTAAGTTTTTATCGCCAATAACAGTTTCATCCTGATCGGGTTCGCAATAGCTTCGGATGCATGGCAGGAAAACACTCCAGTAGTCTCATGGAGCTGGTCGTGATCTTTAATGACATTATGTCTGGAGATAGTTTGTAGAATAGTAAGCTATCAACAGCACTAAAGTCAGGAACATCTATGTTTCCTCAACCCTCCCCTGTTTGAATACCAGGGATATTAAATCCACAGCAAAAAGCAAAGAAATGACTTTATCTAACAACCTTAATCTTGTTTCATTTGATTCTTAAATAATTTCTCATGGTTAACAGAAACTGCACTTAGATTTATAAGCACAAAGTCAAAAGAAAAGAGCACTTATTCATCAAAACACAAACACACGGAATGAGAGCCTCACTACACATGCTCCGATTCACGAACCTGACCTACGTTCTTAGCAGTGGCGATTTCTCTAAGACTGCAAGGGAAGCTCAGCTTCCCCTAAAATGTCAAAAATTAAATGGTCAAATATGTACAGTTGTGTTACCATTTCATTGACTACAAATGCGTTAGAACACGTTCATCTTGAAGACGAGTTCGTTCAGAATCAGCTACTTATCACAAATCGACTCGATTTTGTTAACTTAACTCATACATTCCCGGAGCGTCAATGCATTTACCCGCAGACGCTGAGCGTCTCTTTGCTTCTATGGGGCTGCATGGGCGGGACTTTGAAACTCGCCGGTCATTGGATAAATGCCACGATTTTGTCCCGCCCCCGGACGCTGAGCGTCTCTGGGGGTCAATGGGGCTGTAGGCGGGTCTGGACGCTGAGCTTCTGCAAGATGATTGGAGGATCAGTCGAAAGGCTGAATCCCTTTTTGATTGACAGCTGTCACACAAAACCATGGACTAACATTAAATGTGTTTTACATAATTTATTTTTCCGACGATAATTAGGCCTACATTTTACAATGCAAATAAATCTTAAATCATGCAGATGAACCATGTCTCAACTAAAGCACCATTGTTTTTAAGTGTGTGCGCAAATCAGGACATATAATCAAGTACAGTTATGTAAAATTTCAATATATGTACTTTAATTGTACTTGTAAGTAAACACAAACAATAAACTAAACACTCTTTGTGTAAAATAAGCAGCATGAACAATACAAACATTGACCGCTACAAGAGCTACATGGTCGTTATTCCACCCGCTCGCAACCAACTTATCAATGCTGTTAACAGATGATCATTTATCTAAATAACGGTTCCTGGCATCCTGAGTTCGTCTAGGTATGATTTCCTCTTATTTCACTTCTGCTTCTCCAGCTTTCACTGATACGAAAGTGTAAAAAAGTAATGCACGTGTCTTTGCTGCTACTTTCACTGTATCGGGACAAAAACAAACACATCCACAGTGGCACATCGGTGACGTCACACTAAACACACGTGACTGACAAAGATGTGGTTTTGGCATTTTTCACCTGCACGAGTTGAGTTCATACACTGACAGGCACTGTGCACGGAGGGCCACACCCCCATCAGCATTATTCCTCAGCCCTGTGCATGCGCCATCAGTCAGCCAGCAGGGGCCGCAGTTGCACCAGTTATGAGGACCTATGATCTGACTTTTTACCCCTAACCCTGAACAACAGCCAATCGTTGTTCATACTGCTGCCCAGCCCAGTTGGAGAGGCAGAGCTAAGGTTCGATACGATGTATTCCAAACCCCAACTCTGGTGAGCTAGCATACTTTACCGCTGCACCACCTGAGCTCCTAAGATGTGTAATTAACTGCTGAATCAGTAAACCGACTCAGGTTGCACAGCATTTATTTTAATGCGTATTATAATATTGCTTATTTATATTTAATATGTTTGTGTTCCTGCCAAATTAACAACTGCTGGAAACAGTGACATATCTTAACATTATACAAATCTATTGAGTGGAATATCTTTATTGGTGTTTAAAATGTCAAATTGATTGGTGTTCCTGCAGTTTTATGTGCATCCCTCATTGTGCCACAAGAAAAAACTAAAACTAAAAATTGCAATAATAGATTTTAGAAGACAGAACTTAAAAAATAAAGAAAACAAGCATTTGAAAGCCATCAATAGTAAACAATCAGATGAAAATGATATTGTGTATTAAACTATTTTATTTTAACCCTGATATAAAACATTATAGTAATATAGTATAAATATAAAACTTAATAGTCTTTTTAATTCATTCAACATAAAAAAAAACTGGTTCCAATGAATAATTCAAACTCTTTCATGTTTTATAGTCACTGTGGAACCAGTGTCACCCTAAACTTAAAAAAACCCTAGCACCACCACATATTGATTATTTAATCCCCTACAAACCTTTTAACCAACCCTCCCACTTAGCACACACCCTGCAAATAACACAGTTATCTAGTTGTAAATTATGACTACAAGTTTATTCAAACACAAATAAGTCTTCCAAACATCCATAATATATATCTAAACATATAATATGTGTATTATGAAAATAATATATATCTAAACATATAATATGTGTATTATGAAAATAATACATATCTAAACATATAATGTGTATTATAATAATAATATATACCTAAACATATAATATATAATCATTAAGACTGATAAACCTAAGGTTGTTACTATTTTTTTACCATTCCCACTGTTCTTATCCTGTGTTTTATACTCTTCTTTATCAAGAAGAATGGGGTATTTAAAGAGGGTCAGCTGTTTGCACCATTTTCACCAATGCTGTTGTTTTCCTTATTTGTACAACATAAATAAAAGAAACAAAAAAGAGTAAGTGTGTCACTAATGGAAAGCAAATGTTGCAGGCAGCTTTTCAAAACACATCCAAATGTGTGATTCAGATTTTTCCACAAGGGTGGAAAAGTACCACAAGGGTGTTTCCCAGGGCCAATAAATGATTTGTTTTACTTTTGTTTCATGTCCAGTTTTTTTTTCTGTTGTGTTAAACTGGTGTTTTAAAAATGTTTTTTTTTAATGCAAACAGGTGGCAAATTAGAGCCATTTACAGTCACCACCACCATCTCAACTGTTTTCCACCAGTATTTGTTTCAGTTGTGTTATAAAGGATAAAGATAAACAGACAGTAGGGTGGGTGACTGGATCAATCTTAAATGCAAACTTGCCCTTGTCAACTCTTGCAAACAAAGCTACAGTAAAAATGTATGTACAGTGTATCACAAAAGTGAGTACACCCCTCACATTTCTGCAGATATTTAAGTATATCTTTTCATGGGACAACACTGACAAAATTACACTTTGACACAATGAAAAGTAGTCTGTGTGCAGCTTATATAACAGTGTAAATTTATTCTTCCCTCAAAATAACTCAATATACAGCCATTAATGTCTAAACCACCGGCAACAAAAGTGAGTACACCACTAAGAGACTACACCCCTAAATGTCCAAATTGAGCACTGCTTGTCATTTTCCCTCCAAAATGTCATGTGATTTGTTAGTGTTACTAGGTCTCAGGTGTGCATAGGGAGCAGGTGTGTTCAATTTAGTAGTACAGCTCTCACACGCTCTCATACTGGTCACTGAAAGTTCCAACATGGCACCTCATGGCAAAGAACTCTCTGAGGATCTTAAAAGACGAATTGTTGCGCTACATGAAGATGGCCAAGGCTATAAGAAGATTGCCAACACCCTGAAACTGAGCTGCAGCACAGTGGCCAAGATCATCCAGCGTTTTAAAAGAGCAGGGTCCACTCAGAACAGACCTCGCGTTGGTCGTCCAAAGAAGCTGAGTGCACGTGCTCAGCGTCACATCCAACTGCTGTCTTTGAAAGATAGGCACAGGAGTGCTGTCAGCATTGCTGCAGAGATTTAAAAGGTGGGGGGTCAGCCTGTCAGTGCTCAGACCATACGCCGCACACTACATCAAATTGGTCTGCATGGCTGTCACCCCAGAAGGAAGCCTCTTCTGAAGTCTCTACACAAGAAAGCCCGCAAACAGTTTGCTGAAGACATGTCAACAAAGTACATGGATTACTGGAACCATGTCCTATGGTCTGATGAGACCAAGATTAATTTGTTTGGTTCAGATGGTCTCAAGCATGTGTGGCGGCAATCAGGTGTGGAGTACAAAGATAAGTGTGTCATGCCTACAGTCAAGCATGGTGGTGGGAATGCCATGGTCTGGGGCTGCATGAGTGCAGCAGGTGTTGGGGAGTTACATTTCATTGAGGGACACATGAACTCCAATATGTACTGTGAAATACTGAAGCAGAGCATGATCCCCTCCCTCCTGAAACTGGGTCGCAGGGCAGTGTTCCAGCATGATAATGACCCCAAACACACCTCTAAGACGACCACTGCTTTATTGAAGAGGCTGAGGGTAAAGGTGATGGACTGGCCAAGCATGTCTCCAGACCTAAACCCAATAGAACATCTTTGGGGCATCCTCAAGCGGAAGGTGGAGGAGCGCAAAGTCTCGAATATTTGCCAGCTCCGTGATGTCGTCATGGAGGATGGAAAAGCATTCCAGTGGCAACCTGTGAAGCTCTGGTAAACTCCATGCCCAGGAGAGTTAAGGCAGTTCTGGGAAATAATGGTGGCCACACAAAAATATTGACACTTCAGGAACTTTCACTAAGGGGTGTACTCACTTTTGTTGCCGGTGGTTTAGACATTAATGGCTGTATATTGAGTTATTTTGAGGGAAGAATAAATTTACACTGTTATATAAGCTGCACACAGACTACTTTTCATTGTGTCAAAGTGTAATTTTGTCAGTGTTGTCCCATGAAAAGATATACTTAAATATCTGCAGAAATGTGAGGGGTGTACTCACTTTTGTGATACACTGTAAGTGTAAATAAGGATCTTACTGTTTACTATGTTTTTATGTCTGTGTGTATGTGTCAAATGAGTAGGATCTCATTAACTCCTTTTAAATAAGATCTTCCTGCTGTGAAGTTCTGTGCTCTGATTGGCTGATAGAAAGGTGCGCTCAGCAGATAAAGAGGCTGGCTGCCCTTCGCCAGTCCATTCTGCTCTGTGTAAGTGTGTTAGTGTGTTAGTGTGTATTTGTTACATAAAAGATTGTGTGTTACCAGTGAAGAGGAGGGTTACGGGTTTTTACTGCCACTGTAAGTACATTCTGTGTATAAGTGTAAGTGTGTGTGTGTGTGTGTGTGTGTGTGTGTGTGTGTGTGTGTGTGTGTGTGTGTGCGCGCGTGTTCACACTTGTTGAATGATCAGACAAGGGAGCAAGGTTCAATTGTAGCATATATAAGAGCTTGGAAACTAGGGTCACTTCAGTGCTGAATTAATCAGTGCTGAATACTTTATTTATGAGCACATTTTTATTTGTATGTATATGTTTTGCCGGTGAAGAGAGTACCTTAGGCATTAAAAAAGACAAACAAATTAATCCTTGGCCAAATTAAACCTAGCTTTTCACTTGAAGTCTAGAACTAGGGCAAAACTAGAGCTTTCTTATTTTGGGGTGAATTGTAAGAACCATTTTATTGTAAAATAGAATTATACTTGGAAGAGTTAAAGTAAAAGAGAAAGAGGACAGCCAGCAACAAGATGCATGGAAACAAGAACCATTAAGAAGCCTGAAGACCCAAACAGAAGACAGGATGTTCTGGAGAAAGTAGTTAGAATCGACTTGATGGCGCATAATAATAATAATAATAATAAGAAGAAGAACAAAAATAAGAATTGTAATGTATAGTCACATGGAAAATCATAGAACAGTGAATTGTTACAATGGATTTATAGAAACATTATACTAGAATTCTAACTTTTTTGGTAAAGTGTCAAATGTGACACTCCCGTTCCTCTAACGATAGTAAAGTTTGTTGAGAAGCAGCTTCAAATCATGTTGGATCATATACTCACCCCAACCTTCATTTTTCTATTTAAGGAAATCATGCATTTACAAACACATATATTTTATGGTACAGACAATGGTACAGAAATTTGCCAGGTGAACAATTATGCAACAGCAGGATAATTCATTTCTGGTAGGAACAAAATGTCAACGATTTAAATTATACGACAATAAAGAACACATGTTGGCACCCATGACTACGATAATTTGATTGATTTGTAGCTTTAAATATTATTTAATAATACATCCCTTGCTTATACTAATCCTGTGTATTTATACATCTTTATAACTCTTAATTCTTTATCAGTTTTAAGGTTCTTGTATAATAGTAATAATAATGTCTTATGATGTCCCAATAATTATTATATAAGAACTATAATAAATTTGACAATTGACAGCACTGGCACCAAATTACAGATATAGGAAAAGTCATTATGCTTAATAAACATGTACTGTACACATGTATGTACAGTGTATCACAAAAGTGAGTACACCCCTCACATTTCTGCAGATATTTAAGTATATCTTTTCATGGGACAACACTGACAAAATGACACTTTGACACAATGAAAAGTAGTCTGTGTGCAGCTTATATAACAGTGTAAATTTATTCTTCCCTCAAAATAACTCAATATACAGCCATTAATGTCTAAACCACCGGCAACAAAAGTGAGTACACCTCTAAGAGACTACACCCCTAAATGTCCAAATTGAGCACTGCTTGTCATTTTCCCTCCAAAATGTCATGTGATTTGTTAGTGTTACTAGGTCTCAGGTGTGCATAGGGAGCAGGTGTGTTCAATTTAGTAGTACAGCTCTCACACTCTCTCATACTGGTCACTGAAAGTTCCAACATGGCACCTCATGGCAAAGAACTCTCTGAGGATCTTAAAAGACGAATTGTTGCGCTACATGAAGATGGCCAAGGCTACAAGAAGATTGCCAACACCCTGAAACTGAGCTGCAGCACAGTGGCCAAGATCATCCAGCGTTTTAAAAGAGCAGGGTCCACTCAGAACAGACCTCGCGTTGGTCGTCCATAGAAACTGAGTGCACGTGCTCAGCGTCACATCCAACTGCTGTCTTTGAAAGATAGGCGCAGGAGTGCTGTCAGCATTGCTGCAGAGATTGAAAAGGTGGGGGGTCAGCCTGTCAGTGCTCAGACCATACGCCGCACACTACATCAAATTGGTCTGCATGGCTGTCACCCCAGAAGGAAGCCTCTTCTGAAGTCTCTACACAAGAAAGCCCGCAAACAGTTTGCTGAAGACATGTCAACAAAGGACATGGATTACTGGAACCATGTCCTATGGTCTGATGAGACCAAGATTAATTTGTTTGGTTCAGATGGTCTCAAGCATGTGTGGCGGCAATCAGGTGAGGAGTACAAAGATAAGTGTGTCATGCCTACAGTCAAGCATGGTGGTGGGAATGCCATGGTCTGGGGCTGCATGAGTGCAGCAGGTGTTGGGGAGTTACATTTCATTGAGGGACACATGAACTCCAATATGTACTGTGAAATACTGAAGCAGAGCATGATCCCCTCCCTCCGGAAACTGGGTCGCAGGGCAGTGTTCCAGCATGATAATGACCCCAAACACACCTCTAAGACGACCACTGCTTTATTGAAGAGGGTGAGGGTAAAGGTGATGGACTGGCCAAGCATGTCTCCAGACCTAAACCCAATAGAACATCTTTGGGGCATCCTCAAGCGGAAAGTGGAGGAGCACAAAGTCTCGAATATCCGCCAGCTCCGTGATGTCGTCATGGAGGAGTGGAAAAGCATTCCAGTGGCAACCTGTGAAGCTCTGGTAAACTCCATGCCCAGGAGAGTTAAGGCAGTTCTGGAAAATAATGGTGGCCACACAAAATATTGACACTTCAGGAACTTTCACTAAGGGGTGTACTCACTTTTGTTGCCGGTGGTTTAGACATTAATGGCTGTATATTGAGTTATTTTGAGGGAAGAATAAATTTACACTGTTATATAAGCTGCACACAGACTACTTTTCATTGTGTCAAAGTGTCATTTTGTCAGTGTTGTCCCATGAAAAGATATACTTAAATATCTGCAGAAATGTGAGGGGTGTACTCACTTTTGTGATACACTGTATGACTGTATGAGCCTGATGTTATTGCTAGCTTTACTAGGTTGAGCTTTTGAATTTATCTGGGTGGGTCTATTAGTCACTGTTATTTTTTAATATATATTTAATATCTTTATCAGCTGGCATTCTACTGGGAAGGTGTTTCACAAGATTTTTGAGTATTTGTGTTTATTCAGTCAAAAGAGCATTTGTAATGGTCAGGCACTGAAGAAGGCTGGCTAACAATCAACATTTACATTCTTCCTAAAAAGTGTACAGTGACGGTGGGGTCACCACTTCCTTCACACCAAATTTGTCAAATAATGTCTTTAAGGACCTTGCCATGTGCACAGCGGTACAGTAATGCTGGAACAGAAAAGAGAAAACTGTTGCAATAAAAGTTAACAGCATATATTTTATTTTATATAATCTGTTAGCACTGGGTGTGGCTAAAGACCTGTATCTAATAATTATGAGAGGTGTCCGTATACTTTGGTCATGTAGTGCAGCTGAGGAACTGTTTTACAGCATAGAACCTCTGTTTTTTATCCAGTTATCTAGTTTGCTGTTGTAAAACAATATGACTAAACACATGTTGTATAACAACAAAAAATGTTGTATAACAACAAAGTATTAATAATAAAATTAAATCATTCGCTTTCACACTTTATCTTGGTCAGAGTCACGCTGGGTTTGGATAACCATGCAAGCCATTACAATTCAAAATCATTAAAATATCAATATGTTAAAATTCCATTATCCCAGAATGTATTATTTGTAGTATTTTTTTAATCACACACTCTTTACACTCTTAAAAAAATCTGTTTGTTTTTTTACCTCAAATGGCTCCCTTTAGAACAAACACATTCACATATTAATGTTTTTCACCAATTTCAGTTAAGTCTCTGCACCAACCAGAGGGAACTAAATAAGGGAGGGATTGTAAACAGGGAATGTTTTCCTGAGTATACAAAAAAACTTACAAAAATCAACAAACACAGTGTTTGCATGTGCAAACTTTCACTTAAAACCGCATCTTTACCACAAAAATGCTACAAATATGGTATGGCCATGTTTGTGTAGTAACTTGCTAACAGTACCTGGTAAGTAATTTTCATGTCAGTCTTCATGACATATCAAAGCATCATGTAAGTTGGAACTTGTTTCAGGTATAGTAAACTACAGTAAACAGCATATTTTAACTGTGAATAAATATTATTAATTGGCACTGGAACTAAAATTAAATGACAGCTTTACGAGTTTTACGGGTGTTTACTATCAAATAGCCTGATCAAACAGACCTCTAGACCTGGGGGTGAGCTCACATACACACCTTAACCCTTTTGTATTAGTGTGTATTAATGAGGATTAGAAAGTGTTTACTGGAGAATAGCAGTGAGAGCTTGATAGACTGTTCTTCAGTGTCATCACTTCTTCAGATGATCAAACAGATTAAACATCTTGTCACTGAACTGCCAATAAATACAAAGAAATAATTATATGCCTATTAAACGACTGCAGTGCTCATGTGTAAGCATGTGCAGCTATGTAAATCCTTATTATACAACTGCACAGTTACCCTATTTTATAACTGACTGATATGTAATTAGATATTACTGTAGTACAGTATTTTCTGTTTGTAAAACTGCAGCTGGAATGCATTATACCTACTATTTCAGTTATTTAGTTCCAGTTTTTTCACATTGTATTCACACCCCAATTATTTAAAAGTATGATAGGATTTTCACATGGGATACTCACCCAGAGCACCACTTATGTAGTTGGCACCATAAATGTAGGGCTCCTTAGTTATTAATATTAATAGTATTAATATTTATGTAATATAATTGTATGGTATAATTCTAATAATCATGATCCAGTCATTTATGGTGCCGCATGTGAGGGTAAAATTTTTTACAACTATATTTTACTATTAGAAATTATTTGAGCAGTGGATTTTACACCTTATTAAAATTCTTACTGTGCAAAACCCACTAAAATCACTTTTTAAGTTTTTAAGTTTTTTTGTAAAAGCACATATGTTCTTTTCAGTGTAAGGATGGACACTGCAGAGTTTCGCAAACGAGGGAGGGAAATGGTGGATTACATAGCTGACTACCTGGACAACATCGAGAAGAGGCAGGTTTACCCCGATGTTGAACCAGGTTACCTGAGGTCATTAATTCCTGATGAGGCTCCGGACGAGCCAGAGACGTATGAAGAATTGGCCAAGGACATTGAGCGGGTCATAATGCCTGGGGTAAGATTACATAGGCCACTTGAAATTTCTTATTTTATATTTGTTGGTCCTATTCATAATTTAGTCGTGTAAAAAGTTCAATGCCATTTACCATGCTCCTATTGTAATCGAGTACAGCTGGTGACTTGATGTCTCTTGACATTGTCTAGAAGAATGCTAAGTAAAAAAAACAGGTCTGTGGTCTGCTATAAAATAGTAGCCACTAAAACATGAATGTCAATGTCCACAGCAGTGATGGCATAGTTACCTTGAAAAAGTGATCTGATTACTGATTACTCCTTTAAAAAGTAACTTAGTTACTTTATGGATTACTTGATTTTAAAAGTAACTAAGTTAGATTACAAGTTACTTTATTAGTTATATAATGCGGAATATTTCTTTGCAATACTTTATCATTTGGCTGCCAACTTGTGTGTACTGATGAGACTCAATTGAATCCCAGAACATGCTAGTGTGAATGCATGGAAAACAAATTTTAATTTTCTTTCAAGAATATGATACAGACTGACCAACACTATTACGCTAAATCAGCATTGAAAATTGACTTTACTTTTAATAGCCTTCTACAATGCTGGAGCTTCTTAAAACGGAAGATTTTCTTTTAAATAGAAGTGTTATTTACCTGCTATTAAATTGTTTTCCAACAAAATCCGCCCAATTTGGCGGATAATCGCCCAATCTGGCAACACTGGAATGCGCAGAGAAGCTGGCGCTTTTACTCGTAGCGCGCCACGAATACTACTAAATAGTACTACTGTACTTCTGTAATTGTGTTGGTGGTTGACATTAATGTTGAGTGTATTACTGCACTGTTTTGGTGAAGAACTACTCATCTGAGGTGCGCTGCTCCTGCGTGCAGAAATGCTTCCGCAAAAAAATTGCCGGCAAAGCGGTGGTGGGGGGGCCAGAGGGGTGGCCGGAGATTACTTTATGGTGGCCATGGCAACCACTGGCCACACCCTGGCTCCGCCCCTGCCAAGAAGAAAGCAAAAATATCTTTTCACTAAGGAAAATGACAAAAATAGTAACGCACAGTAACTTGGATAAGTAACTTTAATCTGATTACTGGATTGGAAATAGTAACGCGTTACATTACTCGTTACTGAAAAATGTGGTCAGATTAGAGTAACGCGTTACTAAGTAACGCGTTACAGACCATCAGTGGTCCACAGTCAACAAACTTTACATTATCATTGGGCTAGAGACTGCTGTCTGAATATGATGCCCCTGTTCCAAAATCAACACTAAAGCTAAACTGAAGTTTGTGGCCGATTTCATGGACAAAGGAAAAGCTGGAGCAGACTTCTATCACAAATAGACCTTACAAGTGTATGTCAACAGTGTCGTTTACAGTGTCGTTCCTCTAAAATTAAAAAGAGCCATTTCGCACCTTTTAGGAATTATTATTTACAATTATTATTATTTATTATTTAAAAGAAGCATTTCACAGATCAACAGTACGACAAAAATTATGTAATCCCATGTGACTCTGAGACTGATTTTTGAAAGGTTAATCCCCAAACGTTATTTTGCACTTTTAATTTTTTCTTTCTTTCTCTCCTCTCTCTACAGGTCACTCACTGGAACAGTCCATACTTCTATGCCTACTTCCCCGCTGGAAATTCTTATCCCTCATTATTAGCTGACATGCTTTCTGGGGCCATCAGCTGCGTTGGCTTTTCCTGGGTATGTAGCTTTTTAGAATTAATTCTATTCCATCTATATCTACCATCCATCTAACCATCCTACCATCTAAGTATTCATCATTGTAACTTCCTCCTTGTATTTGTTTTCATCATTACTTTTTCTTTTTCTCTATTAGCACAATCCAACTGTCTATTTATCCATCATTCTATTCATCCTCTTATCTATTAATTCCTTCCTCCTTTCATCCATCCATCCATTCATCCATCTATCCATCCTTCCTTTCGATTAATGTATGATGCGTTATTGTTTTAGGCTGCGAGTCCGGCCTGTACAGAGCTAGAGACTTTGATGATGGACTGGTTGGGAAAGATGCTGAAGTTACCTGAGGACTTTCTAGCAGGGACGGGGGGTAAAGGAGGAGGTGTGATTCAGGTAAATCTTTAGAATTACTCATTAATCAGTAAAGAGGTGTTGATGTAGCAGTATAACCTTTAAGCTATTTGGTCTTGTTGATGCAGTCTGCAAGGTTTTCCTGAACTTTCCTGCCTGGTAAGCAGTTTGAGATAAAGGTACACAGTTAGCAATGATTTGGCAACCGTCGAAAACTCAAGGGTTAAGCATCTGGGGAAAAAACTTACTTGTTCTATGTTTGCTACTTTAAATATTAGCTACTTCATTGATATGGTGTATCTAAGTACAAAACATGTAATGAGGAGGTCTTTAGATGACAGTATAGGGGATAAAAGCAACAGCGATATTAAATATAATTTTGGCTTGTGAAATTATACCTTCAATATGAGTCATGAGTGACAGAACTTAAGCAGCTACCTTTTTGGATATTAAGTGTTCATACTCTGACAATGCCATATCAGGTTCTGCTCTATATATAGAAGGGATGGCATCTCTCCCTCTCTTGTTAATCACTGTGAGACCCTCCAATTTTTAGCAGTAAGCAGTAAGCAGTAAGCTGTTCTCCTAGTGCATTTATTAACCCAGTGACATTGTATGAACAGCAGCTTATGCTTATATTACAACGACAGTCTGTTCAATAGCTAATGTCAGCATACTATTTAAAATCTATATGCTTTAGATTCAATCATATCACAGAGCAGCCAAAATAAGTCATGTAGTGACAGAACTAAAGTATCTACCTTGTAATTGGGAAATTAAGTGCGCATACTTTGACAATGCCATATCAGGTTCTGCTCTCTAGGTGGGAGGGATGGCATCTCTCCATCTTCTGTTAATCCCTGTGAGACCCTCCAATTTTTGGCAGCAGTAAGCTGTAGGTGCTTTCCTTCTAGTGTATTTATTAGCTTGATGACATTGTATAAACTGCAGGTTATGCTTATGTTACAGCGACAGTTTGTTCAATAGCTGAAGCCAGCATATTATTTAAAATTGATATGCTTTAGATTCAACCATGTCACAGAGCAGCCAAAATCAGAAATACATGTATACCTTTTTACCTGAGTTGCACAGACATGGCAACACAGGAATGTTAACCAAGTGTTCAAATAGATCACTAAGTGGCACAGTGGCTCAGTGGGTAGCACTGTCACCTCACAGCAAGGTTCTGGGTTTGATCCCCAGGTGGAGCTGTCTGGGTCCTTTCTGCGTGGAGTTTGCATGTTCTCTCTTTGTCTGTATAGGTTTCCTCCGGGAGCTCCGGTTTTCCTCTCACAGCCTTGTGGACTGTTGAATCTTGTGTAACCAGTAACTACCTGTTCTGCCATAACTGAGAGATAGGGATTTACATTTGTCGTGTCCTGATAGTCCCTCCTATGCACTAAGAAATCAAAGTACTACTTTAGCGTGTTACCCCAGAATGCTAAAAACAGAAAGTGATTAGTTAATTCTCTTATACCTGATCTGGTAAAAAGTAAATAACTTGTCTTGGCACTGTTTTAGTTCAAATGAACTCACAAATCACTGTTTTTTCCCTATTTTGTACTTACTGTCCAGCCTTTTCTGAAATTGAAGAACACTGTTTCGGTCCTCCTGCTAAACCTGTTTGTGTAAGTAATTGGTGTTTAGGGCACCTTGAATCAATGCTGCCATGCACAATCCATTTCAATTTTACCTGGAGCCACTTTTCAGCATCGTCCTTATTTGATTGTGACACAGAGCACCAAGTAAACAATTTATTTTAACTACCTTAAATCAAAGAATCATGGCACTTGCTAGAAACTGTGTCTGTTTACTCCAAGAGCAATCTGTCGCTCATCGAAGTGTTATTGTGCTGGAAATTGGCTTTTACGGCATCAGCTGCAGATGGGTCATGACGACATGAGATGAGCACAATTTACCTTTATTTAGCCCATCAGTTTGTGCAGGTGGATCCATCTGGATGACGGATCTTTTCAATGCTGGACTTTTCATGTGTGTGTGCGTGAGTGCGTGTCCTCCTCCAGCCTCTGTTTTGTCTCTGGGCCATTCAGTGATGCTCACTATGGCAACAAACAGCACCCACTTCCTGTCTGTGTGATTGAGGGGGTTGTAGATGCTGTAAATGATGCTTCACAGGACAGACATTGACAAAGAGTGGCTTGAATAATGATTAATTTCACATTAATCTAATGTATTCAGGTTGATTTATCTTTGGATGGTACACTCAGAATGTTGATGCCTTAGAAGACTTTTATATAATGACTTTACTTCTATATTTTATATTTTATCTTATCTTACCTTCCATGGTAAAAAAAAAAGCATGTGGACACCTCATAATTATTAAGTTTGTGTTTCAGCCACACCCATTACAAACAGACAAAACAAAATCTGTTTTATTAAATATTATATTATTATATTAATATTATATTATCATATGCTCCCAAGTCCTGTTACCTGTTTTTTTTGTCTATTTTATTTAGGCATTTTCTCCCATTTTCTCCCAATTTAGTGTAGTCAATTTGTCTTCAGCTGCTGGGGGATCCCTGATTGCAATCGATTTGGGTGTATTGCTGCTCACCCCTCCTCCGACCCGCACGCAGCCCTTTGCAGAACCCTTTTTCACCTATGAACTCTGCACAGACGCCTCTCTAACTGCCAATCAGGGTCCTTACACAGCTTTTGAAGACCCCACCCACATAGTCCGGTCATCCCATCCTAGCAGAAATGTGTGGGATTTATGCCCACTGGATGGCGAACAGCCGACCGGTGGCAACGCCGAGTATTGAATCGAGGAGTTCAGAATCTCGGCGCTGGTGTGCTAGCAGAATATCCCGCTGCGCCACCTGGACGGCTTCTTACCTGTTTCTTAACATCTGAGGCTAAACACCTTTGTGATGTATTGGATTGGTTATTAACACTTCACTTTTGTTTGTTCATTACTGGGTACCAACAGCACATTTATTTCCCAACTGTTTAAATGTGCAGATATTTCTGCTGCTTAGTATTAGATTCAAACTGCAGGATAGGTTATTAGAAATAATAATAATAACTGTGTTATTCAGTTCATACTGTATTTTTATGGACACACATGCCGCATGCCTCGATGGATTACCAATACTTCTTCTTCTTGTTCAACATCCTGTAGAATAAATATTTAACATACCACAATGAATTGTGGTTCTTGTTTCTAAGGTCACTGGTTCAAGCCTTAGCCTTGCCAGGTTGCCACTGGTGAGCCCTTGAGCAAGACCCTTCACCGTCAATGGCTGAAAAGCGTATGAAAGCATCCACTAAATGGCGAAAATGTAAATGCCTTCCAAAGAACCAAACCTGATGAAGTTTAAAACAGGGAATAATACATTATGGAATAATGACAGACATGGTTAGTTGGTTGAATTTACCCTGTAAAGTGCTCCATTATTTTACTTGGCATTTAGTGCTTTCACACAGTGGTATATTGCCAGTGGATACTTAAAAGTTTTTCAAGTGTGGGTCGCTCAGGTGGGGCAAAAACATGCTAGCACACCAGAGCTGGCATATCAAAATCGTCAGTTCAAAACTCAGCTCTGCCATGAACAATGACTGGCTGTTGTTCATACAGGGTGGGAGCCGGACGGGACCTCATAACTGATGCAATTATGGCCTTTGCTGGGATAATGTCGAGGGATAATGCATTGATCAGGGTGTAGCTCTCCATACACAAAGCTGATCCACATATGAACTAGCCACATGCAGGTGAAAAGATCCAGTTGGCTACTGCATGAAGGGGGCGTGTGTCAGTCTCGGCTCTCCTAAATCAGGGTGGAGCATCAGTAGAGAGGAAGCATACTGCAATCTGGTAATTGGATAGGACTAGATTGGGGGGAAATGCAACAAAAAAAATTTTAGTGTGAGAGAGGGCTGTTGCATAGTATATATTTCTCTTTAGCCAGTGTATTATTTAACATGCAAGCAAACAAATTGAATCTATATTTTTTTGGCCAAAAATATTGTAAGATAAAAAGTACTAAAAATGATCATGGAATGTTTTGATTGCATTAATTTTTAAATAACGGTTTGCTAATATGGTACAAAGTTAGAAGGCAACAGTTCGCATGATAGCATTGCACAACATTTTTAAATTTAATTCTTTTGATTCTTGTATCAATAAATCAATGAATGCAAGCTCACAGGCAACAGGATCTCATTAGCCAGTTCATGTCTTGTGAGCATTGCTGGCATTGTATTTGTAAAGTAGCCATTATTCTGTAATGGAGTGTTCCTGCATGTTACAGCTTCATGCCTGAGTAATTCAAGTCTGTCATTATTTATCTACATCAATAAAAATGAATTTGCTTTTCCATGAAATTGTTATTAGTAAAAACATTCTAGCAAACAACTGCATTTTCAGGTAACTGGTGAATTACTAGTATCAGCAAGCTGATTTTAGTTGGTGACCATCAGCTGTTCAGGCTTGTCAGGTTTGATGGTTTTAAGATGCTAGTCAAGTGGGAAGTTCAATCAGACAGCACACCAGCTGTTTAAAATGCTACTAACAAATATATTTCTCCTTCTTTAGGGAACTGCTAGTGAATCGTCTTTGGTAGCTCTACTCGCTGCTCGCTCCAGAATGGTGAAACAGATTAAAAAAGATCATCCAGACTGGACTGAACTGGAAATTTTGTCTAAACTGGTAGCCTACGCCTCAGACCAGGTTTGAATGCATATTTAATAACTTCTCACACTGTGATGAACAGACTTTGTGTTTTTTATTCTGCATTTACCAGGACTTGAGGTTAAAGTGCTAACTTAGATAACATAAATACTGTATAGGCTGCATTCATGTCACATGGAAGGACTCAGGAAGACGGCAAAACCTTCAATTATTTTATTTGGATTTGGATATGCTTAACTTTCCTGTGCACTCTGGTGACCTCTGCCTGCTGCAAAACAGTCTAGCACATGCCTTGTTTGACACACAGAAAGCCATTGGCTTCATCTTTCTTCTGTTCATCAGTGGATTCTTACTGAGAGCCTTAGCACTTAAAGAGGAACTCTGTATTCTCTCTGTATTCCTCAGCTTCTCACGCCACTTGCCCCCGCAGAGGCTCAATCTCATGACAAGTAGCGTATTAGACCACTGCACCACCCTGAGTGCTTAGCTTTTCATTATTTTAAATAATTGAAAGCATTAATTTAGTGCAATTGATTGCCAGGAAGATTGCCAGGGAAGCTTTCTGTATATCATTCAGTTGTACTATAATTATAAAACAAAGCTGTTGTTCTTTTGTTCCTCCACAGGCTCATTCATCAGTTGAGAAGGCAGGACTGATAGGAGGGGTGAATATGAAACAAGTTCCTTCAGACAGCAAGTTTGCTGTGAGAGGAGAAGCACTGAGAAAAGTAATAGAGGAGGACAAAGCAGCAGGACTCATCCCTTTCTTTGTAAGCTAATCTATCAGAACTTCACCAGAACTTAAAAATAGTATCCATTAAGTCCTCTTGGATAGATGATTCTGATTCTGTGACTGAACTGGCATTTGTTTACAAGTCACATATAAATCAGAAATGCTTTTACTGTTTTCAGAAACAAACACCAAGATTTAGCAACAGAGCTTGCATGCTAAGCTAAGCTAGCAACTTAAGTAATGCTAGTAAGGTCAGTGTTACGATACACTATATGGCCAACAATATGCGTAACCCACTTCTGATTATTTAGTTGAGGTGTTTAAGGAACACCCATTGTAAAAAGTTGTATTAAATCAACTAAGATCAATCAAAAAATTAGCTTTCAACTATTCCCTGACTGGGTGACCAGTGTTTTTTTCTGTCTGAAGCTTGCATGTTCTCCCTGTGGCAACCCTGACCAGAATAAAGTGGTGGCAAAACAGACAATAAATGAATGATATTTATTGTGTATATTTATAAGTATATTAAATTATTAAATTAAGGGGCCGCTCAGGTGGCACAGCGGTAAAATACGCTAGCACACCAGAGCTGGGATTTCGAATACCTTGTATTGAAACTCAGCTATGCCATCCAGCTGGGCTGGGCGGCTACATGAACAACTATTGGCTGTTGTTCATCCACGGAAGGGAGCCGAATAGGGACCTCATAACTGATGCAATTACGACCTCTGCTGGCTAATTGATGGCGCCTGCACAGAGATGGGAATAATGCTGATCAGTGTGTGGCTCTCTGTGCACATGGCTGGTCGGCATATGGTCGGCCTCATGCAGGTGAAAAGATGCTCACGTGTCGGAGGGGTCATGTGTCAGTCCGCTCTCCTCAATCGGGGCGGGGGTCAGCACCAGTAGAGTAAAAATCGGATGTGCTAAAAAAATGGGAGAAAAAGGGAGAAAATGCATTAAAAAATTTAATTAAATTATTATTAAATTATTGAAGATTATTATTTATTAAAAATGTTTATCACTTCATGTAAAATCGTTTCTTTTTGTTATTTAGAACTATCAGTATCTCAAAGCACATGACAACATTGTCTAGTTATATTCAAATACATTTAAATTTCATCTACAGCTTATTGACACGTTTACTATTACATAAAATTATTGATAATTCAAAAAGCTACTTTCTAATGTGTGCTTGATCACTTTTCTTCCCACCAGTATTGTGCTACTTTAGGAACAACTCCATCATGTGCGTTTGACTGCATCACTGAAATTGGTCCCATATGTGAGTAAACCTTCTTTTACATTTTTCTTACTGGTGATTTATAGTAGAAATGCATGAATACATTTACAGACACTGTGATCCAAAATCTTTTTTCTTGCTTTTCTTGTGCAGGTAATGCAGAGGGGATGTGGATGCACATTGATGCTGCATATGCAGGAAGTGCATTTATCTGTCCAGAATTCAGACCTCTGTTGAATGGCGTTGAGGTAATTATATAAAAATGAGTCTGTCAGGCTAATCAGATGAATGTGTATGAGTGTGGCAAACATATGTTGTTGTCTATATCAAAATTCTAATTCATATATGGGATGCTTGGGTGATGCAGTGGTTTAGTGCTCTGGCCCACCACTGCATATAGCTCTCAAGTCCAAATCTCACCTGTGCTGTTGGTCTAATCGGGCCCGGTCTGAGAGAGGCAAGATTGGATAGGGATTTTTCTCATTTCCACTACATACAGTGTATCACAAAAGTGAGTACACTCCTCACATTTCTGCAAATATTTCATTATATCTTTTCATGGGACAACACTATAGACATGAAACTTGGATATAACTTAGAGTAGTCAGTGTACAGCTTGTATAGCAGTGTAGATTTACTGTCTTCTGAAAATAACTCAACACACAGCCATTAATGTCTAAATAGCTGGCAACATAAGTGAGTACACCCCACAGTGAACATGTCCAAATTGTGCCCAAATGTGTCGTTGTCCCTCCCTGGTGTCATGTGTCAAGGTCCCAGGTGTAAATGGGGAGCAGGGCTGTTAAATTTGGTGTTTTGGGTACAATTCTCTCATACTGGCCACTGGATGTTCAACATGGCACCTCATGGCAAAGAACTCTCTGAGGATGTGAGAAATAGAATTGTTGCTCTCCACAAAGATGGCCTGGGCTATAAGAAGATTGCTAACACCCTGAAACTGAGCTACAGCATGGTGGCCAAGGTCATACAGCGGTTTTCCAGGACAGGTTCCACTCGGAACAGGCTTCGCCAGGGTCGACCAAAGAAGTTGAGTCCACGTGTTCGGCGTCATATCCAGAGGTTGGCTTTAAAAAATAGACACATGAGTGCTGCCAGCATTGCTGCAGAGGTTGAAGACGTGGGAGGTCAGCCTGTCAGTGCTCAGACCATACGCCGCACACTGCATCAACTCGGTCTGCATGGTCGTCATCCCAGAAGGAAGCTGACGCACAAGAAAGCCCGCAAACAGTTTGCTGAAGACAAGCAGTCCAAGAACATGGATTACTGGAATGCCCTGTGGTCTGACGAGACCAAGATAAACTTGTTTGGCTCAGATAGTGTCCAGCATGTGTGGCGGCGCCCTGGTGAGAAGTACCAAGACAACTGTATCTTGCCTACAGTCAAGCATGGTGGTGGTAGCATCATGGTCTTGGGCTGCATGAGTGTTGCTGGCACTGGGGAGCTGCAGTTCATTGAGGGAAACATGAATTCCAACATGTACTGTGACATTCTGAAACAGAGCATGATCCCCTCCCTTCGAAAACTGGGCCTCATGGCAGTTTTCCAACAGGATAACGACCCCAAACACAACCTCCAAGATGACAACTGCCTTGCTGAGGAAGCTGAAGGTCAAGGTGATGGACTAAACCCAATTGAGCACCTGTGGCGCATCCTCAAGTGGAAGGTGGAGGAGTTCAAGGTGTCTAACATCCACCAGCTCCGTGATGTCATCATGGAGGAGTGGAAGAGGATTCCAGTAGCAACCTGTGCAGCTCTGGTGAATTCCATGCCCAGGAGGGTTAGGGCAGTGCTGGATAATAATGGTGGTCACACAAAATATTGACACTTTGGGCACAATTTGGACATGTTCACTGTGGGGTGTACTCACTTATGTTGCCAGCCATTTAGACATTAATGGCTGTGTGTTGAGTTATTTTCAGAAGACAGTAAATCTACACTGCTATACAAGTTGTACACTGACTACTCTAAGTTATATCCAAGTTTCATGTCTATAGTGTTGTCCCATGAAAAGATATAATAAAATATTTGCAGAAATGTGAGGGGTGTACTCACTTTTGTGATACACTGTATGTGACCTCTACTGTCTGATACACATGACTCTCTTTACTCTCAGTAAAAATCTTTTACTATGTGTTATTATTTTAAGTTTTAATTTCTAAGTCTGTTTTGTTTCAGTAACTGTAGTTCTAAATGTGTGTTGTTCTAATTGTGGTCTAAATGTGCCATAGAAGTGAAATGACCATCAATCAAGGGTCACACAAACAGATTGTTCCATGTCTGTGCACATAAAAGTATTCAAATGTCAAAAATGATGAGCGTTCGAGTGAGCTATGTTTGGAGAAACTGTCTGGAAATTAGAGATGCTCCGAGTTGCCGTGGTACCCAGTGGAGTATTGAGCAGATAAGGGTAAAGTAATTTCCTGAGGCGCATACAGACCTTTAGATAAGCCCCTACTTCCCCCTTCATAACAAAATCTCCCTGTTTATGGGCACCAGTTCAAACGATACTCTCCAGCTCATGCTCGGCTCAAAAGGTCCTGGTCTTTATCATAGGAACAAATGACAGTCGCATGCAGTTTCCTGTGTTGAGATTGGTTTGTTAGGAGCTGGATGGAAGGAAGCACCATGCATGGCAACAATCAGGTGTTGCTCATAGTGGCTTGGATTTTATTCTCAGATCATTGGTGTAGCGGTGATGCAACAGATGGGGAGGATATTGAGGAAGAGAGGGGTGTACAAACAGATCAGAACACAGATAGATATGGCAGGTGTGACAGCTGATTCTTATTTTAAACCAATATTGTGTTTATGGTCTCATCAGGAAGAACTGGTGGAGTTTGAATGAGTCACCATACATGACACATTCAGTATTATTATAAATCACCAAAATAATATGATACCAACAAAAACAGCTAGATAATCATAACCGTTATAAGATTTTTCATTGGCCATACAATATAGCTACTGTTTGATTATACTTACTACTAATAAATAAAAATGTATTTGTCATTCGAGATTATTTTTAAAAAAATCTACCAAAAAGTTAGGTTAAATACACTAAATAAATGTGTTTACAGTTTGAACTGTCATATGTCACTGTCATACTGTGATTTTGTTACTAATATTTGCCTTTATTTTCTTATATTTCGTAGTGTTTGATGCAGTGATAAAGCATATTTAACAAGTTAATGTTGTATCTGTTTTTCTTTCTTTTCTTTTTTTTTTCTGACAGCCTTTTTAACTTAGACTGGGAGGAATTGTGCATGCTAAATTAGATCAAACTTGGCCTCTTTTAAACAAGAACGTCCTAGTTTTCACAAAGTACCAAACATATTGTAGATAACACAATGTAACATGAACAGTAATAAAGTCCATATTAAAAAGTACTTTTAATTGTTTTTTAGTTTGCAGATTCCTTCAACTTTAACCCTCATAAATGGCTGCTGGTGAACTTTGACTGCTCTGCACTGTGGTAAGTTAGGTTTTTGTGGATGATTTTTTAATATACGTGTTACATTTATCTGTATATATAGAAAGAGTCCAGCTGCTGTTTCTGTCAGCACCAAACAAACAGGATATCAGTCAGACTGAGAGGAATGGAGGTTTAGGGGATTTTTTTACCTGTAATATTACACTGTTTTCTTAAACACTGGTATCTGATGTAGGAAAAGTCTCATATAATATAAACATAAATATCCAGTAAAAGTTTTTATATGAAATTGTAGTTTCATATAAAATAAACAGTTGTGTTGTAGAAAATAGTATGAACAGCCACTATGTTTAATAGCAGAGAAGAACCTTTTATAGAGTCTCCAGATATTCACAGAGTTTGATATATGACAGGTTGTTTCTTCATGCAAAATTGATTTGTGGTTTACAATTGAATTAAGCTGCTTTATTTTAGGGGTTTAGGAAGGGGAGCAGAGGAGGAGTGTACAAAATGTTGTGACTACAAAGTTTTTAAAACAGTGTTAGAAATATCAATTAAGTTAAATATAACTGAAAAATTATGTTTTATTTACTGCATTTGCACATACAGCATATCGTGAATATTTAATTTTATTTGATTGTCATTTAGTGAATTTTAGTAAATTTATGAAAATGTCAGTACTGGCAATCTTACAGTTTGGTCAATGATCAAGCAAACAAAATTTTCCCTAATTTAACATGTTTTAATTTGGCAGTATTTTTTGTAACATGACAGTAGATTAAAATGCAACAAGCATCCTGTTATTAAACTTAAATAAATTAGTGCAGTGTACATGTAGTGTATGTAAATGATCAGATATAACTGCAAACTACACACATGCAGATCAGATGCTCAATAAATGTAGGACTGAAGTAATTGTCTAAATAATTGTATTTTATTTAGGGTGAAAAAAAGAGCTGACATCATTGGGGCATTTAAGATGGACCCACTTTATCTGAAGCATGAACACCAAGATTCAGGTACCACACCCAAACACAAATACACACAAAATACCCAGACTAGTCCAATACTGCACAGAGGAACAGTACAACTGATTCAATTGGGGAAAATAATCCAAAAATTGTACAAGCACAGCTGTGGAAACTTCAGCAAAGGTGAGAAAAAATGTAATGAAAATATACAAAATATTGAAATGGATTAATCATGTGCATCACATGCACATGATATTATATCAGCAGGAAACGTGCTTTATCAGCTGCTGTGTTCCAAACTTTTCTAAATACTAAACAGTGTGCAACCTTACATTCATCCAATGTACATTCCCCCAACTTCCTGCGTGCCTGATTACCGAAATGTATTTAAACAATAAAAACATGACGTGTATCTAAAAGTTGCTTTTCATGTTTGCACTGGATTTTAAGGCTAATGTTGCTAATATGCAATGTGCAAGCAAGCACATGTGAAACTGGAATGATCTACACTTGCTCTCTAGCAACTGATGTGGCAGAAACAACTAAATGTATTCATTAAGAAAGGTGTCCACATACTTTTGGCCATGTAGTGTATCACTGGCAACTTCAAACTAAAACTTGGTAAAGTTGACCCAAATTGTCAGTGTATAATTCACATTCTGAGGTGAATGATATGCGTTTATATTGTGGCAACAGTTTGGGAAATCACCCTTCTCTCTAAATTTCCTTTAGAAGTGATTCAGATGATAAATTAGTTTTTAAGGTTTTTATTTAAAAATCCAGTGGCTAGCTACCGTACATTAGCCTTGTCGGTCCAATGTTAAAGCAAAAGCATAGATGTCTTGCTAATCAAGTAGAATTGGATTATCTTAGGTGGTACTTTGAAAATATCAGATGTTATTTTGGAATTATCATTGGATTTATCTATGTCTATATCAACCGTCATCCACCCTTCTCCACTGTAATTACCCATCATGCTCTGCACTTTTTGATGCTCATCTGCAATGTTAAACACAATAGCAGGTTGGTGAGCAACACAGCTGTGCAGCTGCAGCCAGCCTGTAATTGCGCTGACAGAAAAACAAAAGAGTGGCCATGTCTCTCTAAGCCCAGAAACACACACACACACACACACACATACACACACCCACACACACACACACACACACACACCCTCTTTATAGCCCTGTCCATTGCAAGGCCAGAATGGCACTTTCCAAACAGCAACCTAATGAAGTTACACTGCACCGCTTCAGGCTGTTTTCTTTTACATAGAGTTTCTGACTGTAGCACTCACAAACACACACACACACACACACACACACGTACACACACACAGACGTACACACACACACACACACACACACACACACACACACACAAACACAATTAAATTTATATAAATTATACCTGTAAACAATTTGGGTCTTTCATTTAAGATATTAAGAGACTCATGAACAAAGCTGTTCAGACAGCCAGCGGCGGTTTGGAGGGTCAAGACAAACTGTGCGTTTGGCTTAAAGGGTAAGAGGTACGAGAAAAGGTTTAGCAAATGATTTTAGGGGGGTGAAAATTGGTCCCTTTTTGTTTTTGTAGGGAAACATTGTTGTAAACATGTTGTAATTTCATGTGGGCATCAACAGGAAGCTAGTGAAAAGAACAAAGCATCACGATAATGTGGCACTGCTTTAGTACATTTTAAAAGTTGGGCATGTAGAGATCTGATGAGGGACATGGAATGACTTTCCTGAATAGTTACAATTATGCTATTTTGAAATGACAAAATATATATATTTATATAGCTATATATATTTATATATATAGAGAGAGAGCTATGTAGATAGCATATTACCTTATGAAGTATTATCATAGAAACTTATTTAGTATGAAATATTAAATATGCTAATTAAATCTGCTTCCATTGATTTTGTGCAAATACATGAGTTCTATTTGAGATGGATTGAATGGATTTTTGTCTGTTCACAGGATTGGTGACAGATTATAGAGTAAGTACAGTATTTATTTAATGTTTTACAAGTGTGTGTACTCATGTTTGCTTAAGGTTTATCTAGATTTTTATGTTTGACTGTTGCTTAAGTCAGATTTATGTGGTAAAAACAGATTTTTCAAATAGCCTTTTGGCCTTGATGGTGTATTTGGTTCAAGCCCCACCATAGCCAGTTGCCACTGTTGGGCCCTCGAGCATAGCACTCAACCCTCAATTGCTTAGACAGTATGCTGTCACAGTTCTGTAAGTTGCTTTGGATAAAAGCATCTGCTAAACGCTGAAAATGTAAAAACGTAAATAACATACAAAACATACATAACATGAGTTTTGCAGTTAAATGAAACAAGGATAAAATTATTTTACATTTTCAGCATTTAGCAGACGCTTTTATCCAAAGCGACTTACACAATGAGCAGAACACGATGAGCAATTGAGGGTTAAGGGCCTTGCTCAGGGACCCAACAGTGGCAACTTGGTGGTGGCAGGGCTTGAACCGGCAACCTTCTGTTTACTAGTCCAGTACCTTAACCACTGAGCTATCACTGGCCCAAAATTATTTGGCAACAATGACCACAATAATTAATGGTGAAGGGCTTAATTCCATTAGCACTGTACCCACTATCAAGCATTGTGCTAGTAGTATTGTGGGGCTTTTTGCTGCCAGTAGAGCTGTTGCATTGCAAAAGATAGACCATCAATCTCAAACCATCACTCACATAGTTGAAAACTGGACAGGTTTTAGCAACACAATGACCCAAAGCACACATTGAAATTGGTTTTAAAATGACTAAAGCAGACTAAAATTAAGCTTAGCTTTTGGATTTTTTCATAAGTTTGAACCTTAACCATTTTATAATTATGTGAACTATACTAAGAAAGTCAAACATAATTCAACTCTACCAATCCAACCAGAGCTTTGCCACAAGCTTGTAGATGGCTACCAAAAGTTCTAACAAAAGCTCCACTTTAAGGTGAGAAGAGCTATTAACACATATAAACACACATTAGGTGGACTGTATGTAAATTTTTATATCAGCATATTTTGTTATATATTTAAAACTCAACAAAGAAAAAAACTAATGATATAATTTTTGAACATTATTTTAAAACAAAGAAGGATGTTCCTGACATACAGTCACAAAAAAATGCAAAAATCATTGAAATGTATTTGAAATGTCTGCAATCTTTTGATATTAAAAAGGAATTCATAAAGAGTACTAACACAATGAGATTGCACTAGTTTTTGGGGCATACTGGAATTCCAGTAAGTTGTGTTATTATGTATTAAAATTAATAGAGCACAAGACAAACGTGATAAGGATTTAAACATAATTTGTTGGATTTAAACAAGAATGAACAGGACCACAAGTAAAAAAAAAAAAAGGGTGTTCATGTCTACTCCTCAATTTGATGTGTTTTTTAGCACTGGCAGATCCCGCTGGGCCGCAGGTTTCGCTCTCTTAAGATGTGGTTCGTGTTTCGTTTGTACGGCCTGAGAGGCCTGCAGCAGCACATTCGCAAGGTAATCCATCTAATCTGATCTGTCAATCAAACCATTCCTGTCTATCATAATACAATAGATTGATTTGTGTTGGGTAATTATATTTACATACATTATTACATTTTATTACCTTTTCTGTACTTTCACTTTTCTGGTTTCTAGGTTTTTTCCAAAGATTAAATATAATGACTTGCAGTATCGTATGTATAAAGCCAACGTTTTATAACAGCTTATAAAACACATTAACTGTATTATGAAGGTCAAATTAGGATAACATTACCTGCTTTATTACTGACAAATAATTATCGAAATAAAAATATATCAATTATCTTTTTATCACATGTACCATGTAAAGTAAAATTATAATTGTATTAATAATGAATGTATTTACTGTACTATACTTTTATAAGTTATATGTTAGACATGTTAGGCAACAATAGAACAAATATCAATGCCATTTTTGAAAAATACAGGTGTCTTAGTATCAAAGAAAATCTGTCAAAATTCTTTCCTTGACATACCTGCTTTAATAATATTCAAATTACATTATTATTATTATAACTACATTATTGATCCTCCAACATTTGATGCTTCCTCTTTAAAATATTTAGCTGCAGGTAGATACTGTTAGGATGTACAGGTAAATAACATTATATTATATACATTGTTATATCATGTCAGCTGTGTTCATAATTTTCTGACACTGCCTTTTAAAATATGTTGATAATCAGGGCAGATTTTTGGGGGCAGATGCTTCAGTGAAAAAAGAGCATCCTTCTCATAATTATTTATAAAACATATAGTAACATATATTTTACTTACTAATAATAATTCATGCAGATCTTTAATATTCAAGTACAAATGAATTTAAGAAAAATGTTCATTGTTCATTAACGGCACTAATGTGTAAAAAGTTAATTTCAAAATTATTAACAAACTTTAAATAAAGATTTTTAAAAAGAAACAAAAAGCAAGGAGTGCAGCAAATTACACAAACTAGATTGGATACAAGATTGAGCTAAAAGCAAAATAAAAGTTTGGTTTTAGTCGGACAGCATTTATCGAAAACCAGACAGAATCTAATCCAAACTAAACAGCTGAACTTGTTCAGCAGAGGCCAGTAAGATTCAAACTGAAAAGCTTTACAGAACCAAGGAATTAGTTTTTAATCTGTGTGAAAGCAAAGCTGCTCAGGTCTGAGTAACAGTACAGTAAAAATAAAAGTGTTGGCTCAGTCTGAATAACAGTACAGTAAAAATAAAAGTGTTGGCTCAGTCTGAGTAACAGTACAGTAAAAATCCAGCTGGGTTTAAATCAACAAATTATTTTACTGAATTATCATCAAATCACTGAATTCATTACAGTAAAGTCATTAAAAAAACTTACCATTTTCACATTTAAAGTAAGCAATAAAGTAAGAAAAACCTACAGTGAAAGAAATTATGATATTAACGAACTATTATAATGTAATTATTCATCAGAAATGTAGAAAAGAGCAGTTCTTTGTCCAAGCTAGCAAAGCTAAATAATGTATTGTTATTGTGAGTAAGTTAGCATTTCTCCCAAGACTGGCACAGAACAGCAAGTTCTAACCTTTTACAAATACATCAATGTTTTTTTTATGTAAATTAATGGCAAAATAGTAATTATGGCACTAATTCAATAACTTATTTTATTTTAATAGCTTATTTAACAGGGACAATACAGATAAACATTGTTACATAAAATGCACCAGATGTAAATAAGGCTTCTAGCATAAGCTAATTTGCAGCCCCAGTCCCTGGGCTTTTATAACAAAAAATGAATACATAAAATACATAAAACAACATACTCATTTAAGTGATTCAATTTGTGATTAGTCCATCTTTATACTGTATCTGTAAATCAACTAATACTTACAGAGTGTTCACAAGTCTGTTTAAACCGTTGTTTTACCTTTATATTAAAAACTTTCAATTCGTTTTGTGTTTTGATTTCTGAAGGTAATAAATTCCATGATCATACACCTTTAACTGTAAAAGATGACTGACCAAAAGTTGTTCTATACACCCTCTTTGGTACATATCATTGCTTGTAAACCCTTTTTGTACCCGGCTTTAGCCAATCTCCCTGGTAAGGTTTCGACACTTCTATGTTTAGACATTTATGGTCAATTTTAATTGCACAGCATGTTTATTATCTACCCACAAAAATTCAAATGAGGTGACTGCTGGAGCTCTTCAGTCTTTGCTGACTGGCTGTTGTACATTTACTTTCATAATTTGCTGATTTGGCTCCTTTTGATTTCTAATATTTTCTTCACCGAGCATTTCTGTTTTTAAAGTATACAAAACTTGCTTCCAAAAATCTTTCAGATGTTGAGGTTTGTTATGAGGACATGGATAAGGTTATCTTTTGGCCATGGATAAGGTTATCTTTTGATGAATCTTTCATGCAAATACAGTCTGTATAAGCAACACTTTTGCAGATGTGTTCATTTTTTGTTTTAAAAATCAACACAATGTAAATTTGGAGGGTTTGCTCAAACCCTTGAATACATCTGAGACCAGGGCAATGCTGTTTACATTATGAGGATTTTTTTATAATAGGAGGGATTTGTAAGGGATTCATTGTATTCAATGTATTTTTAGTTTGAGGATGTTAAAATTGATCATGAAACCATAATGTCTGTTTTCATCTGTACAGCAAGTTGCGTTGGCGAAGGAGTTTGAGAGTTTAGTGCAAGCAGATGAACGTTTTGAAATTTGTGCTGAAGTGGTGCTCGGCTTGGTCTGCTTCAGAATAAAGGTCAGCTATAAAATTTTAAATCCATGCTTCAACTTCAGTTTTAACTGAGTAAAATAAATTAAATAATGTATAAATGTATTTCTGAATTAATATTTCCAGAAAGGTTATGTTTTTATTAACATTTCTTACTAATCAATCCAAATGAATTAATAAACAATCAATAACCTGAAGAATATAGAAATAAAAATATAAACCAATATTAAAAGTATCTTTTTTTCCTCAGGGTTCTAATGAGCTGAATGAAACCCTGCTAAAGAAGATCAATAGCAGTCGTAAGATTCACCTGGTACCATGCCAGTTGGCCGATCGCTTTGTGCTGCGCATGGCTGTGTGTGGCCGTAGCACTGAATCAAAGCACATTCGTGAGGCTTGGACGCACATAGTACAGCTGGCATCTGTGCTGCTACAACAGAACCATCACTGAGTGCCGGGCACAGTGCTGTACAAACACACAATACCACACTGTCTTATACACTTCCTACTGCTGCTCTTCTAAATGATCTCTGTATCTGTACATCTGTCCACATACTTCTGGCTATATAGTGTATAATGTGTAGTACAATGATGTAATAGTCCACTACCAAGAACTTATAATACTAACATTAAAAAACAAATGCAGAATTTTACTCAGGAAAATACAGAAGTTGTAAGTTTAGAAACATGTTAATGCTAAGTGTATTTAAGATGTTATTTTAGTTAAACTAAGTTATATACTTCTAATCTACCACTACTTTTATGCAAATGTTAATATTTCTAACCATTTTGTCTCATGTATGCACTTTTAAATTGTCCATATAAAAAAGCAAACAGCTAAATGCTAACTAGTTACAATAGATCATTAGGTTTAATGATTTGCTAGCTGAAGCTTGGTGTCCACACAGAGCTTTGCAGTCAGGAAACAGTCACAAATATCAGTGATTAAAAGATGTATTGTTAGAAATAATGACTAAACCTGATAAGACTGACTTACCATAAGCTACGAGTTGTTATAAGCACCAGTCCATCTCATTACACAAATCCAAATGTGATCTAGATCATTGCATAGAACAAGCTTGTGTTAGCTTTAATCACCTTAACACTCTAAAATATTTGCAAAGACTTGTTCAGAAAGGTAACAAAAATGGGTTTTATAGTTTTTAGTAGTGGACACATATTGGTGGCGTTGTTGTTTTGTCTCTTTATTGTTTTTGTCAGTCTATGTACAACACTGATTATGTGTCTATTTTTCCAGACTTACATGTGTGTATGTTCGTTGTAGATGAATAAATGATGTTAAATGGGTCTGTAATGGTGGTGGTTATGTGACGACCTGAAATGATGTGTACGATATTTATCCCTTAATAACAGACTGTATTATTAAGAACTGTAACATGGTATTATGGGAATTTACACACACTGATATCACACAAACTCTGTATTTATGGTATAATCCAATATTGGTTTTTAAAGAGATGATGGTTTTAATGTAACAAATTGCATGTTTGGGATGTGGGGTACTAAGGAAAAAAGTAAAATAAATATTATTCCTAAAATTTTCATTGTTACTGATTTATATACTTACTAAGTGGTCTGTCTTGATTGGGCTAATTAATAAACATTTAATTTCCGTTCTCAAAAGGACACATTTAAACATTAATTTTAGCCAAAATATTGATGAAACAAATTAAAACCAAAGGTATACAAATGTAAAAAATAAACCATAATTATGAATGAAATGAAAAAGCAATTGTTTATTTATTCACCCCCTTCACGTCTCTTAATATTGACTGCACTGGTGCAATAATCACTGCATTATTCAATATTTTCTATTATTTATATTTAAATACATATTCTAATGTGTCTTGGTAATTAATTTAAAGCAGTCCTTGTCAGAAGAATCAGACATTTAAACCTTCCACATGCTACGTTTCATTCTCCTGTGTTGTTCTGCTGTAGATCTGAATGCTTTAATCTGATTTAGCAGTCCAGGTTGGTTCTGTCCTCTCTGATTTAAACTGAGTGTTATGATGAGAACAGACAGATGTAACATTTTACTCTGAGAAACCAGAGGGTGAAACTGCACCACCAACCTCCTTCCTGTTTCCTAACCTTGTAACCTCATGTTTAAATATAATATATTCTGTTATAGTCACAGTGGTCTAGGCCCACTCTCATTCACTTACACATAGAAGCAATTTAGAGCAGCCAATTCACCAAAAGGTGGGAGGTAAACGAAGTACCTGGAGGTAAAGCATGGAGATAAAACATTTGTTTATTTTATTCTATAAACATTAATTATGAAACTGTTCAGGCGTGCAGTGTGATCACTGCCACCAGGTAACACAGAAAACAAGGCATGTGCATGCACACTCACTCGTGCCCAGAGGCAATTAGGATCAGTCAATCCATCTTCTGCATGTGTTTGGGATGTTACTGGGATGTGAGAGGCAGTACCTGATGCTAAAAAGAAAGGATCTGGAGACCTAAAGCCACATCATGCATGGATGACCGCTGTCTAAAATTTACAGTTCTAAAAGAAGACAGTTAAGAACTGGAAGAGAAATTCAAGACCTTAGAAACCTGCAGGACTCTTTCTAGAACAACAATATGCATGAATCTTTGGCAAAATATGGAACGTTTGATTGCGAGTAGTTTAGCAGAGTTGTGTAGAGTAATGGAACCATGATTTGATGCTCCAGAGAGGCGTCTTCAAAGACCTGGTGCAAAATACAACCACACTACATTTTTATAATGGTAACCTTGAAGGAAAGGGTGTCATGGTGTGGGAAGGTTTTTCAGCTCCTACTGCGTACTAGTGAGCTGCTTCACAGTGGAAAGTCAATTTTATATAAAGGAAAAAGTGATCTCAGGTTCCTTTATCAGTTTGTTTCATTTTTAATTAATTTATTGCTACATACAGTGGGGGAAATAATTATTTGATCCCCTGCTGATTTTGTAAGTTCACCCCCTTACAAAGACTTGAAGTCTATAATTTTTATGTTTATAAGTTTATAACTTTTAATTATTTATTTTTTATTTATTTATTTTTTTTAATTTAGCACGTCCAATTTCGTCCCATCTATCATCCTCTCATTAGTGCGGATTCCTGCTCCTGATTGGGGCTGACGAGGCCGTTCCACGCCTCCTCCGAAACGTGCACAGCCAATCAACCGTCTTTGCCACGCTACACTCGTCAAGTGTGGGTGATGAGTACTGTGCACGGAGGATCACACACTCCGCCACACCCCCTCCCGTCTCCATACAGGCGCCACCAACCAGCCAGCAGAGGGCGCAACCGCCCCGTTCCTGAGAGAGCATCACCTACGGTCTCAAGTCCCGCCCCCCACCCGGACAACAGGCCAATCGTTGTCCATAGCCGCCCAGCCTCGACCGTGAAGGCAGAGCTGGATTCGAAACGACGCTCCTTCGAAATCCAGCTCTGGTTGCAGCGCGTGTCTTTTACCGCTGCGCCACCAGAATATCAACAAAAAATCCAGAAAAAAAACATTAAATAAAAGTTATAAATTAATTTGTATTTAATTAAGGGAAATAAGTATTTGATCCCCTACCAACCAGCAAGAATTCTGACCCCCACATACCGGTTATGTGCCCATGAGGCACACAAATTAGTCCTGTCCCTGTATAAAAGTCTCCTGTCACAGAATCAGTTTCTTCCGTTCAAATCTCTCGACCATCATGGGCAAGACCAAAGAGCTATCAAAGGACGTCAGGGACAAGATTGTAGACCTGCACAAGGCTGGAATGGGCTACAAGACCATCAGCAAGAAGCTTGGTGAGAAAGAGACCACTGTTGGTGCGATGATTCGAAAATGGAAGAAATACAAGATCACAGTCAATCACCCTCACTCTGGAGCTCCATGCAAGATCTCACCTGGTGGGGTAAGAATGATTCTGAGAAAGGTGAGGTCAGTCCAGAATTACACGGGAGGAGCTTGTCAATGATCTCAAGGGAGCTGGGAGCACAGTCACCAAGAAAACCATTAGTAACACACTTCGCCGTAATGGATTGAGATCCTGCAGTGCCCGCAAAGTCCCTCTGCTCAAGAAGGCTCATGTACAGGCCCGTCTGAAGTTTGCCAATGAACACCTGAATGATTCAGAGAAAGCTTGGGAGAATGTGATATGGTCAGATGAGACCAAAATTGAGCTCTTTGGCATCAACTCCACTCGCCGTGTTTGGAGGCAGAGAAATGCCCGGTGGGGATGGTGTTCTGGGTCATATCCAGCATTTCTCTGCTCCCAGCTCCCTTGAGATCATTGACAAGCTCCTCCCGTGTAATTCTGGACTGACCTCACCTTTCTCAGAATCATTCTTATCCCACCAGGTGAGATCTTGCATGGAGCTCCAGAGTGAGGGCGATTGACTGTGATCTTGTATTTCTTCCATTTTCGAATTATCGCACCAACAGTGGTCTCTTTCTCACCAAGCTTCTTGCTGATGGTCTTGTAGTCCATTCCAGCCTTGTGCAGGTCTACAATCTTGTCCCTGACGTCCTTTGATAGCTCTTTGGTCTTGCCCATGGTGGTCGAGAGATTTGAATGGAAGAAACTGATTCAGTGACAGGAGTCTTTTATACAGGGACAGGACTAATTTGTGTGCCTCATGGGCACATAACCGGTCTGTGGGGGTCAGAATTATTGCTGGTTGGTAGGGGATCAAATACTTACAGTATTTCCCTTAATTAAATACAAATGAATTTATAACTTTTATTTAATGTTTTTTTCTGGATTTTTTGTTGATATTCTGTCTCTCTCTGTTAAAATAAACCTTCCATAAAAATTATAGACTGTTCAAGTCTTTGTAAGGGGGTAAACTTACAAAATCAGCAGGGGATCAAATACTTATTTCCCCCACTGTACATATATGTATTGCTGCCTAAACACCTAAATGCACTTTCTGAAACACACATGGACTCACAAACTAAGGAACAGCCAAGCTGAAGATATTTTAAGTACATTTTGTAGCTTGTACAGTCACCGAGGACAATCTACAGGTTCTCTGTAACACAAAGATCATATATGACTTCCAGAATGGTGCCAATGGACCAGGCTTGGGTCTCACAGCTGAAAGGGCAGTATTGTCCATTTTCATTAGTCAGCTCGGGTAACCCTTTCAATGGAGATCTAGAATATGAGAATAGAAGAGAGATTAGATTATTCTAATGTGCAGACTGTAAGATAGAGCTTGAGAAATATGTCGAGAAGGACTCTTGGTGTACCGATCCAAGTGGACATGATGCCTGGAGAGTACATTTTTCACCATGCACAATGTGTTCTCATACACGCCTTGGCCTGTCTGCTTGGCAAAGTAGAGTTTGGCTCTTAGGAAGTATCCAACCAGCCAAAGCCACTCCTGCAAAATAAAAGAGAGAGGGTTGAGTAGTGTAGTCAGTACTTGATTTACTAGCATTTGTTTTCACAGTGCCAATGTTGATATTATGAGACGTACAGGTCCTTGGTGGTCCATTAAAGCCTTTGGCAAGATTGTAGTTGTTGCTATCCAGGGCGTTGTCATAGACACCACAATAAACCATGTCACTGTAAAATAATAAACAAAAATTTTAGAAATCAGTACAACAGTATTCATTTTATCATTATTAAAATACTATATACTTATATATATTGTGGCTTTTATAAAATAAATATTAAGAGCCCACGATCATGCCATGTAGGTCTCTGCTAGACATTGTCCACATTCAAGTAGAATCTGAACCAAATCAAAGACTTGGCTTACAATCAGTTAGGCGCCTAGGTGGCGCAGCAGGATATGCTGCTAGCACACCAGCACTGAGTTTCTGAACTCCTCAGTTTGAAACTCGGTGTTGCCACCGGTCGGCTGGGCGCCATCTGGCGGGCATAATTGGCAGTGCCTGCAGCAGATACTAATTGGCCACCGTATCTGCAGGGTGGGGACCCACCACTGTTGACCTCTTGAGCAAGGCCTATAACCTCCAGTTGCTTGGACTGTGTCCTGTATCAGCTTTAAGTACCTTGGGATCAAAGCTTCTGCTGAATGCCATGAATCTAAATGTAATAATGAGCACATCCAAATAATAAGTAAATTCAATAGTACTCACTCTGGATCTAAGGTCCTCATTCCCAGTGGCCCCAGCAGTTTCTTTTCTACAATCTCTAATGCTGCCCATGCTCGGTCCACAGTAAACAACTCAGGAGCCTGCAAAACAGACTGTCTGTTAAAAATAGTAAAGCATTTACGAACATCATCAACGAGAAATCACAATGACAAACGTATTCATTTCTCCAGGGGACTGCATTAACTCAACACTACATCGCTTTACTACCTTATTTGTTAATAAAGAATGACAACAGAAAATTTTGGGCATTTGTGAGCTCTTGTACAGAGTTTCTGAAGTATTAATTCTTACTGTTTCAGATTGGTGGATGCTGTGTAATAAGATAAACCCTGATAGTGTGTGAAAAGGGATAACATGGCTGCGCATGGCCGGGTGTGGCCGTAGCACTGAATCAAAGCACATTCGTGAGGCTTGGACGCACATAGTACAGCTGGCATCTGTGCTGCTACAACAGAACCATCACTGAGTGCCGGGCACAGTGCTGTACAAAAACACTATACCACACTGTCTTATACACTTCCTACTGCTGCTCTTCTAAATGATCTCTGTATCTGTACATCTGTCCACATACTTCTGGCTATATAGTGTATAATGTGTAGTACAATGATGTAATAGTCCACTACCAAGAACTTATAATACTAACATTAAAAAACAAATGCAGAATTTTACTCAGGAAAATACAGAAGTTGTAAGTTTAGAAACATGTTAATGCTAAGTGTATTTAAGATGTTATTTTAGTTAAACTAAGTTATATACTTCTAATCTACCACTACTTTTATGCAAATGTTAATATTTCTAACCATTTTGTCTCATGTATGCACTTTTAAATTGTCCATATAAAAAAGCAAACAGCTAAATGCTAACTAGTTACAATAGATCATTAGGTTTAATGATTTGCTAGCTGAAGCTTGGTGTCCACACAGAGCTTTGCAGTCAGGAAACAGTCACAAATATCAGTGATTAAAAGATGTATTGTTAGAAATAATGACTAAACCTGATAAGACTGACTTACCATAAGCTACGAGTTGTTATAAGCACCAGTCCATCTCATTACACAAATCCAAATGTGATCTAGATCATTGCATAGAACAAGCTTGTGTTAGCTTTAATCACCTTAACACTCTAAAATATTTGCAAAGACTTGTTCAGAAAGGTAACAAAAATGGGTTTTATAGTTTTTAGTAGTGGACACATATTGGTGGCGTTGTTGTTTTGTCTCTTTATTGTTTTTGTCTCTGGATCACTGCCACCAGGTAACACAGAAAACAAGGCATGTGCATGCACACTCACTCGTGCCCAGAGGCAATTAGGATCAGTCAATCCATCTTCTGCATGTGTTTGGGATGTTACTGGGATGTGAGAGGCAGTACCTGATGCTAAAAAGAAAGGATCTGGAGACCTAAAGCCACATCATGCATGGATGACCGCTGTCTAAAATTTACAGTTCTAAAAGAAGACAGTTAAGAACTGGAAGAGAAATTCAAGACCTTAGAAACCTGCAGGACTCTTTCTAGAACAACAATATGCATGAATCTTTGGCAAAATATGGAACGTTTGATTGCGAGTAGTTTAGCAGAGTTGTGTAGAGTAATGGAACCATGATTTGATGCTCCAGAGAGGCGTCTTCAAAGACCTGGTGCAAAATACAACCACACTACATTTTTATAATGGTAACCTTGAAGGAAAGGGTGTCATGGTGTGGGAAGGTTTTTCAGCTCCTACTGCGTACTAGTGAGCTGCTTCACAGTGGAAAGTCAATTTTATATAAAGGAAAAAGTGATCTCAGGTCCCTTTATCAGTTTGTTTCATTTTTAATAATTTATTGCTACATACATATATGTATTGCTGCCTAAACACCTAAATGCACTTTCTGAAACGCACATGGACTCACAAACTAAGGAACAGCCAAGCTGAAGATATTTTAAGTACATTTTGTAGCTTGTACAGTCACCGAGGACAATCTACAGGTTCTCTGTAACACAAAGATCATATATGACTTCCAGAATGGTGCCAATGGACCAGGCTTGGGTCTCACAGCTGAAAGGGCAGTATTGTCCATTTTCATTAGTCAGCTCGGGTAACCCTTTCCATGGAGATCTAGAATATGAGAATAGAAGAGAGATTAGATTATTCTAATGTGCAGACTGTAAGATAGAGCTTGAGAAATATGTCGAGAAGGACTCTTGGTGTACCGATCCAAGTGGACATGATGCCTGGAGAGTACATTTTTCACCATGCACAATGTGTTCTCATACACGCCTTGGCCTGTCTGCTTGGCAAAGTAGAGTTTGGCTCTTAGGAAGTATCCAACCAGCCAAAGCCACTCCTGCAAAATAAAAGAGAGAGGGTTGAGTAGTGTAGTCAGTACTTGATTTACTAGCATTTGTTTTCACAGTGCCAATGTTGATATTATGAGACGTACAGGTCCTTGGTGGTAATTAAAGCCTTTGGCAAGATTGTAGTTGTTGCTATCCAGGGCGTTGTCATAGACACCACAATAAACCATGTCACTGTAAAATAATAAACAAAAATTTTAGAAATCAGTACAACAGTATTCATTTTATCATTATTAAAATACTATATACTTATATATATTGTGGCTTTTATAAAATAAATATTAAGAGCCCACGATCATGCCATGTAGGTCTCTGCTAGACATTGTCCACATTCAAGTAGAATCTGAACCAAATCAAAGACTTGGCTTACAATCAGTTAGGCGCCTAGGTGGCGCAGCAGGATATGCTGCTAGCACACCAGCACTGAGTTTCTGAACTCCTCGGTTTGAAACTCGGTGTTGCCACCGGTCGGCTGGACGCCATCTGGCGGGCATAATTGGCAGTGCCTGCAGCAGATACTAATTGGCCACCGTATCTGCAGGGTGGGGACCCACCACTGTTGACCTCTTGAGCAAGGCCTATAACCTCCAGTTGCTTGGACTGTGTCCTGTATCAGCTTTAAGTACCTTGGGATCAAAGCTTCTGCTGAATGCCATGAATCTAAATGTAATAATGAGCACATCCAAATAATAAGTAAATTCAATAGTACTCACTCTGGATCTAAGGTCCTCATTCCCAGTGGCCCCAGCAGTTTCTTTTCTACAATCTCTAATGCTGCCCATGCTCGGTCCACAGTAAACAACTCAGGAGCCTGCAAAACAGACTGTCTGTTAAAAATAGTAAAGCATTTACCAACATCATCAACGAGAAATCACAATGACAAACGTATTCATTTCTCCAAGGGACTGCATTAACTCAACACTACATCGCTTTACTACCTTATTTGTTAATAAAGAATGACAACAGAAAATTTTGGGCATTTGTGAGCTCTTGTACAGAGTTTCTGAAGTATTAACCCTTACTGTTTCAGATTGGTGGATGCTGTGTAATAAGATAAACCCTGATAGTGTGTGAAAAGTTATAACATTAAAAAACATTTAGGAAAAATTACAGGTCAATTTATTTAATATTTTTCATATTTTATGAATAAAATACTGTTTCAGTATGTAAGGTATTGTGTTAACACACTATGTCTGAGATCTGGGTTTAAATGTCAGCTGTGCTACAGGATGGTTGGGCATCTACACAGACATGATTGGCTATGTCTGAGGGGGACTAATGGCTGAAGCTCTGCGATGGACTGTTTCCCTGTTCAGGTCATTCCTGCCTTGTGTCCGGTTTTTCCAGGCGGAGCCAGACATCCTGCACACCTGACCAGGATAAAGCAGTTGATGAAAATGAAAGTTAAAAGTTTACACAAACTCCTAATGGACATGTCATGACAGGGTTGTAAGGAATTCTGGAACTGTATTTATAGGTAAATTATATCTATAAGTAAATTAACTGCTTACCACCACCATGGCGATGGTGAAGTTTGGTCGGAGCTGGTAGTCACACCAGGGACTGGAGGCACCATATGTATCTTTATAAATGCCTCTTTTGTGCACCAGCCCTGGATGTTTTTCATGTTTTTCCTCTGGATCAGGCGACACATAGAACATCCTCTCAAAGTTCTCCTGGATCCTCTGGTTCCACTCAGAATACAACACCATGTGAGTTTCACCTGAATTAAAAACAGTCATGATGGTCATGAGTTTGAATACACCCAAACACCTTAATCCAAAACATTAAGCATTAACCATTAATACTAGACTTTTACTAGACTACTAGTTTCCAAACTGTCACCATTACTATAAAAACCCACATTTCTCTTAAAACTTTTCCCTTGCTGGAACCAGGGGACACAAACCCTCCAAAACCCAAATTATTGTTCCTCCTCCACCAAACTGTTCAATTTCCACAATGCATTTGGACCAGAATAATATCTTCATGGCATCTGTCAAATGAGAAAATATGCTTTACGACATTCCAGATCAAACCTGGCATTGTGTGATGTAATCTTATGCTTGTGCACCTTTGCTAGATTGTGAGAAAAAAAATGATGAAGCTACAGCCAAGCAATGCTCATTCTAATAATAATACCATAGCATTAGCACGGTACCATTCTATAATCTTATGTGGCCTCATGGCTGAGCTGTTTTTTGTTTCTAGACACTAAAATTTTACATTAATACCACCTAAAGTTAAATACACCAGCAGGAAAGCAGTTTGACGAAATAACCTTTCAGAATGGCAGTATCTGCTAAATGTGCCACATTGTTCCAAAAGTAACAACCTATTTTACTGCCAGTGTCTATACAGAAGTTGAATAGATGCATATTTGATTTTATGCGGACACTTTAATGGATGTGAGTAAAACATACAGGGTTTTTACATATTTTGGGTCATATAATCTATGATAAATATGATGAGCATTTAACAATGAGTAGACATACCATCCTTTTGAACACTGACAGATGAGTAGGGGAAGTGACCATTTTGGTTTAAATGCATCAGCCAGCGAATGGTGGACTTACAGAGACCCACGATCTCTACCGCAGAGCCATCTCTGTAAAAAAAAAAAAGACAGTAACCCACTTTGTATTTCCCAAGAAACATTTAATTTCCATGGTCATAGATACACTGGTGCCAGCAATGGTTGATTTATGCTAATCTATAGGGAAAAAAGAACTGACATCACTACCACCCAGTAAACATGGACTTTTCTGGACTACTGCAAACAGATGACGATGGCATTGTCAAGGGTCAAATTTGCAATCTTAAGATTATACAGGAGAAAAGGTGGATTTTGACTGTATGCTGTTAAACTGCAAGCTACTGAAGCAGCCTGAATTTATTATTTTAAATGGAAAATAACACATTTTACAGAAGTATAGACATTCAGAAGCAGTACCTCGGGGTTGCTGGTATCCCTCTATTGCCTGCTTTGTCGCTCTCACCCATTTTGTCCATCCATGTACCACAGTTGAACTGATTTCCCCCATAAACAAAGCCTGTTTCCAGGTCTACTCTTGCCTCAACGTTAAACCCTGGCAAATAATAATACAGGTAAAAATGGATCATGGCAAATATCATGGCATTTAAAAGCTTAAAATGTTACATACTGGCATGATGAAAAAAACACAGGAAAGTAATATTGGACTAACCTTCATCTCTCATGTGATAATCAATCTGAGGCCCGGCATTATGTTCCCTAAATACAATGCCCTCCATGTGGCGCTGCATGGCCTCCTGGATCACATCATACAGAGGCTGGCCCTTAAGAGGAAAAAAATTCTAAATAAACAAAGTATCATTTATAATATTTTAATTCTTACACATCCAGTAACTAAAAAAATAAAATTGCTTACAATTTAATGCTATACATATTATAAATTATGGCATTATAGTTAAAACAGATACTTTGATACTTAAAACTACCAACTGTGCCTACCACAGTGCCTGCAGGCTGGGGTTCAGATTCATCAGTAGGATACATGCGAGACACAGGACACTTCAGGATGTCTATTCCATTGGGCACCATAGCACAGTAGTCCTGGATGCACTGCAGCCACCACCACACTGCATCTCGGCAGTTGTAGCGAGCCTTCATGCCCTCGCCAAGCAGGTTTGGGATCAGCCCATGCCTCATCGTGCCAGCAAATGCCAGGATAATGTTCCTGTAAGGAATGTTAAAGGTCTAAAGTAGGTACTTCATGGTAATGACAATGCCTAGTATAAACAGAAATTTAGAAGGGATGTCCCAATACTTTTGTTTATATATTTTACCTAAAACATAAAACATAATCACTGCTATGTACCTTGCCTCTATGTATCTTCCAGTGATGAGCATGAGTCCACGCAGGGCAACAAACGTGTCTCGGCCCCAACAGCGGAAAATTCCAGATGAGAAGTGAGGCAAGCCTGTGTGACAAGGGAATCCATAAAAGGCTTAATTATAATTATATCAAAATACAAATGTCCATACATGGCATGTTTTTATACAGTATCAGCACAACTGGAAATCAAACATAAACTAAGCACACTTAAACTCAAACAATGATTTGTTAGTCACATCAGCATCTAAATTCAGTCTCTTCAGTGATGTTTTAGATTACAAGTGTAGATATGATACCTGCAGCCAAAGATGCACAGCACTGTTCCTCCTGCTTGGTAAAGGGACTGAGGCGATAAGGGACGTCCTGCAGGGAGGGAGAAAGAGCAGGCAAAGCCGGCACAGGGCCCATACCACACATCTGTACTGAGCCCAGCGCCAGCTGCTTCACCAGGGTCGAACTGTTTTTCACGAAGCTGTCACATGACCAGAATAAAAAATAAATAAAAAAAAGTATTAAATAAATGGATAGCTGGATGGATGGATGCATGCATGACAGGATGGATGGAAGGAGGAATGGATGAGTAGATAGATAGCTGAGTAAAGGGTTAAATAGGAGGACCAGTGTAGGAAAACCCTCTGGATGGACAGATGTACAAATTCACAAGGTGAGATTATTAAGTAGATCATGGATCTCTGCATCACTTTAATTTTTACCTGTGCTTTTAAACATCTAAGTGTGCAAAACAGACCTGGACATTTTGCTGATGACGCCATCCACAGCTGTAGTGTACGCCCCAGCAATGATGGCATCAAAGTAACATGGCACGAGAAAGCGTGGCAGTTGTTTTAGGTAGGCAAACATAGCCTGAAACCACTCCCCCACCTGAGATGTTCAGAGACATACAGACAAATCATATAAACAACCAAATCATCTCCATAGACATTTGTAATAACAATGTAATGATGCTAAAATAAAGAAAACAACTTTAGTGTCAGACCTCCATCAGCGCTCCGTTTTTATCCAGGAGACGAGAGCTAATGTAATCGAGCATCCAGTCGCCCTGCCTCAGGTTGTTGCAGAAGGGATGGCCGAGGTCATTTTTGGGTCGAATCTCTGACAGCACCGACAAGAAACCTGTGGGTCAAAGCATGAGCTGTATAATCCAGTCCATGTACAGCTGATTCACAGTTTACTGTACTGTAAGAATGTTAGTATTTAGCTTAAAGTATACTTGTATGTACCTTGAAGGCCGGCGTACTTGAGGGACAACCAGAATGGAATACTGTAGCATCCTCCACCGTCCTCCCGCTCCTCATCATCACAGCGGAACAGCAGGACGTTTAGCTCAGCCAAAGACAGCTTGAAGACAAGGCTATAGTGCAAACGTACACACAATGCATGCTTTATAATAACTGTTTATTCCATAATTGGACCGAATTATGGGATCGAAAATAATTAATTCTTACAGTTCTAAGGAATTTTTCAGGATGTTTGGAACATCAGGATCGGTGAGACTGCTGGATTTGTACATGCGGTTAAACTGAGAGAGCTGAGTGCGTAGAAAGCCCACTGCGCTTTGAGATTTTGGATCCAGACTCACCCTGTAAAATCATGTGATAAACATTATAATGCTAATACAATGTACATTTATTTTACTTCTTTCATCTAAACCTAGTGCTAAAAATGAAGCTTTTATGTTTTTTTTTTTAATTCTTCCCCTTTTTCTCCTGATTTAGCGTAGTCAATTTGTCTTCCACTGCTGGGGATCCCGATTGCTTTTGAGGAGGGTATATTTGCCTGCTCACGCCCCCTCCGACACGTGCACAGTCCTTGCAAACCCTGTGCTTTCTGCACTGGCACCTCAGTCTGCTACCAGGGTTCTTGCACAGCGTTTGAAGATCCCACCCACTTTTTCCAATTTTCCCCACGCAGCAGATACGGTGGCCAATTTTTGTCTGCTGCAGGAACTGCCAATTGTGCCCACTAGATGGTGCCCAGTCGATTGGTAGCAGAGCCAAGATTCAAACCGGGGTGTTCTGAATCTCGGCACTGATGTGCTAGAGCAGTGGTTCTCAAACTGTGGTACGCGTACCACTGGTGGTACGTGAAGCAGCACGAGGTGGTACGCCAGATAATCTCGGAAAAGTAATTACATGCACCGAAAAAATAAATAATTTAATAATTATGAATAAAAAAAAATCATATGAAACAAATTGTGTAAATTACTAATAAAATCTGTTTCAAAGTTCTTATAATTCTGTTTTAATAAAATCAGTTTAATTAAAACAAATTGTATTAAAACTAATGTGTTTTTAAAAATATTCTGGGCTACGCAGCCACCGTACTTCATTACGTCTATACTTCACGTTCGCGGTTTCCATCTCGGAATTTCCGAAACGTTATCAGTAAAGTTATCAGTAGCTCTCTCACTTTTATCAGAGACAGATCTGCATTTGAAGCTCACTGATCTCGTTCCTGACATCACAAGGCTACTCCGCTAAACAGGCGCACTCACTGAAATGGTCAGTGGTAACTGCATATATACTAGTGATGAGTCGTTCGCGAACGATCCGATTCTATTGAACGGATCTTTGAAATGAACGAAAGGAACCGAGTCTTTTATTTCTGAGCAGCTCTTATCGGCTGTAATCCACCCATTCTGCTTCGCATCAGTAGAGGGAATTAATCATAACTCGTAATAAGAGCTGTTTATTGTCGAAATTCAAATCCGAAATCACTTTCAGTATCGCGGAGAGCAAGCGAGACACACACACACACACACACAGAGAGAGCTAGTAGTATAATGACAAATAATTGAGAAATAAACTATAAACTTGTTTAATTGTGTTAAATACAAGAGAGGATTTTTCTGAAACTTAATGCAATGTAACCACAGTCTGTCTCTTCTCTGTAGTTTTATTCCTTTTAAAATAAATCTTTTTTTCTCGTTTAAGTGTTGTTTGAATTAGGAATACATTTAAGGCAAAGTAGCAAAATTTGATATTAATATCGGGGGTGTCTTATAGTTTACGCAGTAGCGCCTCCCGAAGAACGAAGAGCCATTTTTTTGAACGGCTCTTTAAAAGGAACCGAGCCAAAAGATCCGACTCCCTTCAAGAAGCCATAATTCCCATCACTAATATATATACACACACACCTAATTAATGTGTGCCATATGTGGTTCTGAGATGAGAAACATAGGTGGTACTTGGAAGTTTTGGTTTGATAATGGGTGGTACTTGGTCTAAAAAGTTTGAGAACCACTGTGCTAGAGGAATAATTAACCAAGCTTTTATATTTTACTCTTTTTTTCATTTATTTTTTACACATTATTTTTTATTACTATGTTTGAAGAGTAACATCCAAAAGTTCCTCCACTGCTTCAACCAGAAAACAGGACAAAATCAAAGTTATATCGGACATTTCCATACTCGTACATGAATAACTGCGAGGATGGGAATGAAAGTCAAACTCTGTGCAGTGGTGGGCTAATGTATTTCAAATCTAATAGCATAAGAATACAATAAAATGATAAATGTGCTGTCTTTAGTCCTGTTCCACACTATTTGGTCTTACTAGACAGCAAAGTAGTGAAAAGTAGGGATGAGTAATAAATCCCTGTTGAACTTAAATGTGTGAATACAGACCCAGCATGCAAGTTTATCCTACTTTGTATTTATTCACTAATAAGAATGAAGCATTTTAAACAGAATGTCGAGAATACTCAAATGTATTAAAGAAAAAGTGGATATAAGTTGTTAGTATGGTTGAAGTAGTTTGACAGTTGACAGTGTGAGAAGTTTGTATTTACCTGAATGCAATCACACTTCCTGGAGTGAGCTGATCAAACACAATCTCTTGTAAAAACTCACTGCAACCGTTCGTCTTAGCATCTCCTAGTTTTGCTATCTGGCTGTCCTTTATCTGTCAAAACAAGACCGGAATAAAGTTGGTAACAAATTTACCTCACTGTATTATAATAAATTATCCACTGTTGTAGACCCCTGCCCTGACAGAAAGGAGCTGCAGACTATCAGTCACTCTTCTTTTCACCTGCCAAAGATGGAATCTCACAGAGAGCAGTATCATGTACGGACAGTCTTGCACTGCTATTCTTGAATCAGCCATCCCTCATGCAGGCACCTCAACCAGCCAGCAGAGACTGCAAGTGCAGCACAAACGAGGAGCCCAAGAGTCCTGTTGCGTGCTCTGGTTTGTTGATAGCACAGCTGAGATTCGAACTAAAGAGCTTGAGAGATTAGGGTGATGGGCTAGCACTTTTGTGTTTGTCCTCCCACCCACCTTGAATAAGTTTTAAATACATAGATAAAATCTGAATCCTGACCTGTTATACAAAGTTATTGATGTGGTCACTTTTACAAATGTTCTTACTTCTTTTTTAGCATCACCAAATACCAAGAAATTCTAAGATTTAAAGATGTATTTTTGAAAGATTTAACTTTAAAATTTTAAACCACATTGTATTCAGTTTAAGAAAGTAACAACATTTCCACTAGTGGTCTCAGATGTGTGCCTCTTACTGTATCTATCAGACATTACGTATGTGCTTTATCTGATATAAAAGTTTGGTGGTAGCTTGCATGGGTCCAGCTGTCCATTTAGGCTCAGAATACCTGAACATGTTCCTGCAGCTTCACAGTGTACTCCGGCATGCCATTTATACACTTCTCATCTTTCACATAGAAGTCTGTTTCTCTCTGTACTATCTGAGCCTCCAGAATCACCTCATCTATTTGACCTGTGGAGTCATGGGTTATGTGATAAAACATTTCATTAGGATTTAACATGGACATCAGTATTCATACTTATTCTAAATCTTAACAAATCTTATAATAATAGATCAGACAGTATTTGACAGTGTGCTGACCTGGTATGTACATGGGAGAAACGCTTTCTCTGTAGTGGTGTGTTTTGGGGTTTTTAAAGGCCGTTCTGGAAACAGTTACTACAGATTGATGAGTTCTTGGGCTGTGTCTGGTTATAGCCACAGTGTCCTCATCCAGCTGGTCTACATACACCTACAAACACACAGAAAAAAACAAATACTTCATTTAGTTAAAAAAAGGAAAACTAAATGTAACATTTAATCTTCATGTTTTGCAGTACTACAGGACACCAACTCATCGCAAGTCTTGGCTATCTACCCTTACCCCCCCCACCCACCCCCCATAGCCAATCCTGTCTGTATGTAGATGCCCGATCAGCATAGCACCACTGGGGATTTGAGCTCTGGATCCCAATGGTAGTTGGCAAGTGTAATTTACTACTGTTTCACCAAAACAATAAAGGTAAAAATCCTAAAATTCTGTCTCACAATTATCCCCACTATTATAATTCCTCTTCTGCTTGCACCACCCCCACGCTGGCCTAGGAGTAAGCAGAAAGCCGCAGTGTGAACAGAAATTCATACCATTTCCAGAGTATTTCTCTACTATTCATACTTGCTTATTGACAGGACAGCAAAAGTCGCTGTTGCAGTGGCATTAAGGAAAAACCCCATCTGACCTTCCAAACCACAGACAAGGCCAAATTTGTCTGTTGAGCACCCAATCAGGCTGGAAGCACTACTGAGACTTGGAAAGTTACTGAGACTTAGGGCAGTGATAGCTCAGTGGTTAAGGTACTGGACTAGTAAACAGAAGGTTGCCGGTTCAAGCCCCGCCGCCACCAAGTTGCCACTGTTGGGTCCCTGAGCAAGGCCCTTAACCCTCAATTGCTCATTGTGTAAGTCGCTTTGGATAAAAGCGTCTGCTAAATGCTGAAAATGTAAATGGAAAGTTAAACTAATTTAAATTTAACAGAACAAATTAGAAACCATTAGCTTTGGTCTTTTCCATTATTTTACTACTAATAATATTAGGATGTCCCTTTATGTCACAGAGTAAACGAATGTACAAATACACACAGCACTTCGTGTAACTACCACTCCCAGGAATGGAAAAAACATAGTGTTACAATAGAAATAACTCAATTCTTTTTACTACTACTTCTCTATTTCACTAAAACGGAACTAGTAGTGCAAAAGTATGTCTGTTTTTTACAAGGTTTCAAGATTCCTGGCCTACAGATGCCATACAAACCTGGGTAAAGCCCTTTTCAGCCAGCTCCTGGTGAAGCTTGTTTAGTGCCAGTTTCCCGGCCAGGATGCCCGACTGCAGGTTGATTTCTCCAGGAGAAGAAGGTAGAGCATCTGGGTTCCACCTGGAGTATAATCGCTCCTCAGTGATCACTGAAATCTAGGTAGAAACATTCGAGTGGAAACAAGGTTGACCAACCTGAAACTTTAACCAAGTAAACAATACAATTTACACTAAAGTCATCCTCAATTATTCAGACTGTTAAAGACCACTGTTTGTAGTTTATACATAATCAAGATTAGAAAAACAATCACAGTCTGTTGGTGTAAATTTGGTCATATTTAGCACTATTATCAGTACACTTCCCATGTGACTGGTTTCTATAAAAGTGAACCATTAATAAACAAAATGAAATGTGCTTCATGTTAACTGGATCCTCATCATTATTAAAATCATGCACATTTGGCAAAACAGGGTTAAAGGTCCCACGCTGGTCTTTAAACTAGAGGTTTACTCTACATCAAAGCTAGGCTGGGCAGTTGTTAGCTAGAATGTTCTACCTTCATCCTTACCTGGTGAGGAACCAGCTCATCGTATCCTCTAGTACTGCCTGTGGCACAACAGGCCATAGAGACGATAGCAGAGCTGGGAAGGGAGTCGTACACGGATCGGACCTGTAAAACAGGAACACTGTGCACTGTCATACAAGAACACTATAAACCTTGCCATTTTATTACCCTGATCAGATAGATGCAGATGTTTCCACAGCCTTCGTCAAATTCCATTATTACTCTCGCTCTTTTTACTAACCTGGATGGGACACTCGTTGTCATGGCTAACGTCGAGGAACATAGCAGGCGCTACGCCTGGAACCAAAGGTCTGAGATTGGGCTGGAAAAAGGAGCCGACAGGTTCTCCTCCAAATCGATAGACCAGCCTGCCTTCCTCATGACTGTCGCCAGCGCTCATAGCCTCTGCAGCAACACACGTCCAAAGTCAATTAAATTCAGGAGAAAATTATTCAGAGAAACATTTATGCTCAATTATTTAATAAATGGTAAAAACCATGTGTTGCCTTTACATAAAGCTGAGAAAAAGTATTCACTCCTTTTGAGTTTGCCTTGGTTATGGCATATTAGTCACATTAAACAGTTTTAGTTCATTAAACAAAGCATAATTATGCACAAATGGATGGTGCATTAAAAAAAAAAATTATTAATAATAATTAGTGCATTTAGTAAAGGAACAAAGTTATTCAAAACGTATATCACACATGAAAAAATGCATAGCCCTCATAATGGTTGCACCACCTTTAGTAGCAATGGCATCAAATAAACAGTTTCTATATTTTGAAATTAGTCTTTTACATCAATTTGGAGGGATTATTTAATCCCTGCTTTAAAATGGACAGACTGCTGTTTTTGAGTATGAACTGATTATGAGGTCTTACAACATCAGGTTTTTGGTTTTAGGTCAAACCTTCCATAGATCTTTTAAACTTCAAGTCTGTTTATTTTTATCCATATAGATGTGAACTGGATAATTTTGGATCATTTGTACAACCATATTACTCCTCAGCTCATGGACAGTGATGGTCAAAGATAATGTAAAATTCTCCTTGTGAATTTTATACAACAAAATGAAATTCATTAACCCCTAATTAACAGCTTGTTATCAGGGTCCTGATTCAGCGAAGGACCCTCAAACTATCACATTAGCCATGTTGTGTTTGACTATACGTATGATGTTCTTCCATAAAGATTTAAGTCTGCCATGAATTAAAAGTTGGTGATATTGTCAGAAGTCAAGAACTCAGGTTAGAGGGCAACAAGGAGAACCTTTTTTTGTCCATGTAATAAGCAACAAACCTAACTATCTTTGAGTGGCAAAATCTAAGCCCATGGTGATGTAAAGCTTGCCTGACTGTGGACACTTTCCCCTGTGTCCCATTTACATATTCAGCATTTAGCAGACGCCTTTATCCAAAGCGACTTACAGTCATACCTGTCAAGTCTCCCGTTTTGGCCGGGAAACTACCGTATTTTACCCCTCTTTCCCGCCTTCTTCCCGTATTAGTATTTTCCCGTAAATTTCCCGTATTATATTATTGTGGTATCTTCAATCATCACATCCAAATATAATATATTTAAGTGTCTTTATTATTAACCAACAAATCTCAGATAAGCAATAAAGTCATGTGCAAACTCTCAGAACGGTAACTTTCTTCTGACCCTCCTTTAACCGCACCACAACAATAACAAAAGGTAACAGTGCCTCCCACAGATTCAGCTCCCCATTACAGGTAAGTATTTTTATGTTTCCTTTACACAATACTACAATTATAATTTAAAAAACATTCCTGTGCCTCTCCAAACTGAAATGTCACTAACCTCGCGAGAACTGCCACCCAGGCTGCTGCAAGTGGCAGTTCTCGCGAGGTTAGTGCGGACAGCGGGAACAAACCTGGAACAGGGAGAGATGGATGGATGCAAGGAGAGAGAGGGCATTCCTGCCAAAAAAGTAAAGTCTGCATGTAAATATCTAGAGAAATGGGACATCGAATTTACCTTTCTAAAGAGGAGCAGGATGGGGCAGAGTTATGCATTCTGTAAGGTTTGTAACTGTGTTTTCATTTAGGCTGTATTATAAGAATTACATATGTAGGAATGTCCACAGCATTTCAGTGTCAACAAAGGTAGGCCTATCAGATTCTGATCATCCAATTGTAGTTTGTAAGTGTTTCACAGGTGGTTATTTTAGATTTCTTGTAAACCTGTCTTAAAATGTAAGGGATACTGAACCTCAGTTGGGCTGGTGGGACGGCTCGAAGCGCGCGGCGGAAAATTTCCCTTATTTTTAAATCCAAAACTTGACAGGTATGCTTACAGTACAATTACAGTCTACAATCTGAGCAATTGAGGGTTAAGGGCCTCGCTCAAGGGCCCAACAGCAGCAACCTGGCAGTGATGGGGCTTAAACCAGCGACTTTCTACCCACTAGGTACCCTAACCACTAGGCTATGGCTTGTAATTCATGACTCATGAATTAAGAGGCAGTGTCACAAACCTAAATAACATTTTGAAACTTTCTACACTGCCAAATTAATAAGCCATGTTTCTTTGTGTATATTTGGATGCAACATATTAAAAAAACAGCTTTTTATTCAGGTCCTGATTCAGTCGTGTTTGACTGTATGATGTTCTTCCATAAAGATGTAGTATTTTGCTGTTTAAAAAGTATAAAAAAGTAATAATTATAAAATAGCTACAAAGTGGTTAATAAGTATCATTTATGAAAAACTTATCACACACAACCTGTCCTGTTTGGAAACTCTTAAAAGTAAGTGGGAAGCAGACCTGGATGAATCAATTTCAGAAGTTGTTTGGCATAAAATTTTGGGGAAAATCTTTTCTTCTTCTATATGTTCAAGACATGCTGTTATTCAGTTTAAAGTCGTACACCGCCTTCATTGCTCAAAAGTTAAACTTAGTAAGATTAAAACATCGCTGGATCCCACATGTGATAGATGTAGACAGTCCCCGGCCTCTCTCATACACACGTTTTGGACGTGCCCGAGGCTCCAAGCCTTTTGGCAGTCTTTTTTTTTGACACATTTTCTACAATATTTGGACAGGTAGTAGCTCCCTCACCATTTATAGCATTGTTTGGAGTGGCCCCAGCGGACGCCTCTCTTGGTGAACTGGAAGTAAATATGTTGTCTTTTTGCTCACTTCTTGCTAGGAGACAGATCTTGCTTAAATAGAAAGATGTCACTCCACCAACTTATAATTACCTTAATGGATCTGTTGACAAGTTTTATAATATCTGGCAACCTTTTCTAACATTTGTTGAGAATTTGGAGGCTGACAGCATTATTGTGTAACTCTTATTTATGTCTTTTCTCCTATTACTATTTTTTTTTTTGTTATTTGATCGATTATTTTTGTCAATTTATTTATTAATTTATGTAATGTCTTGCTGGAATTTGGAATACATTTGTCTGGTATTTGATGGGTGAGGGGTGTGGGTGTTTGTTGTACTGTATCTGTGATAAAACTTTGAAAACAATAAAAAGACCTTGTTCAAAAAAAGTAATAATTATGGTTGTAGTTTTAATTGTGCACTGTATAGAGAAATATTGCAATAATTTAGGTATTTCTAAAACCCTTGGGAAATTTGCATACTTGGGAAAATATTTAAGTTATTGTATAATCATTTATTAATCATTCATACTCTATAGATTGCTCAAAATGACTAAAGATTGGATTGAATAACTTTCCACTGTACATGCATTGATTTTCCATGCACTTTCTTCTGTCTCACTCTTACCCCGGATGAGGGAGGTAATTCCAAGGCGAGAGATGAAGACATTGTCCAGCTCCTCGCTCTGCGTAAAAAGCTCAGCCACCACGTACAGATCGGGCCTGTGTTCACGAGCAATCCTCAGCATGTACTGCAGCCACAATCATGCCAGGTATGTAAACAGCAGGGTTAAAGCAGGAAGGAAAGCAGAAGGCAAAGGCCATGCAAAGGCATCCAGAAGAATGTAGTGAGTGTGTAAAATGGACAAAAAGTTACAAATGTTAGCAAGCAAATAAATGTATGTGCAGGTCAGTGCATTTGCATTAGTACAGCAGTAGAGTGAGCAATGCAAATGAAACAGTGAGCACAGTGAGAAATAAAATTTTTGGTAGAATCAAATTATTAATGGCATTATTTACAAAACAGAACACAAGAGAGAGAAAAGGTCAATTTAGACTCATGCATTTAAATACATACAGTTGAATTAAAAACTTTACATACGATTAAAGGCAGATGTATGCCATACCAGTCTTGCAACTGTTCTTTTTGTGTGTAAATTATTGTAATGTATATATTTATATATATAAAAAATAATAATGATAAGTCTGCCATAAGTTAGAACTTGGTGATAGTGTCAGAAGTCAAGAAATGGGGTTAGAGGCCACTCAGGTGATGCAGCGGTAAAATACGCTAGCACACCAGAGCTGGGTTTTCGAATACATCATATAAAAACTCAGGTCTGCCACCGGGTTGGCTGTTGTTCACATTGTTGGGGCAAGCCGGATCATGGGTCCTCATAACTGGTGCAATTACAACATCTGCTGGCTAATTGATGGCACCTACACAGGGCTGAGGAATAATGTTGATCCAGGAGTGGCTGTCTGTGCACAGTGCTGATCAATATATGAACTCGACTCAAAAGGTAAAAATTGCAGTCTGTACTGAGCACGTGTCGGAGGGGGCATGTGTCAGTTGAGAAGCGTCCTCAGTCAGCGGTGGAGGGTTGAATCAGTGGAGGATGCAATCATGGTAAGTGGACTAGATTAGGGGAGAAAATTGGGTGAAAAAAGTTGGAGAAAAATAGAAAATGAAAAAAAAAATGGAATTAGAGCAGTGGTCCCCAACCACTGGGTCACGGACCGGTACCAGTCCGTGGGTCATTTATTACCGGGCCGCACAGAAAGAATAAATATTTATAGATTGCTACAAGAGCAATTACAACCTATAACCTAAAAAAACATTTTAAAACTTTCTACACCACCTAATTAATCCAAGTTTTTTAGGATATTTGGATGCAACAAAAAAAATACACACACAATACAATTATCCAAAACTTAACTAAATTTCAATTTCAATACTGATATGACAGACATGTCCCTACTGGTGTACATAAACTTTTGACTTCAACTGTATGGCTCTTTCAGAAGGCAGTTCATCTCAGTACCTCTGACGAGACTGTTAATCCCCAGACTGTTAACAAAGGTATTGTCAAGCTGCTCGCTGCCAGTAAACAGCTCAGCTATCACGTACAGATTGGGTTTGACCACCCGGGCAGTGGCTAACATCGCCTAGAGCACAACATACCATATGTTACGGTGTATTTTAAATCAATTAGCATCTAGCATGTCCAATTTAGTCTTTGTTTCTGTACAATTCCAGCCTCTGTTGAATCTAAGGTAGCCAATGACCAAATACCTGATTTTAAGGGAAAAAAATATTCTGACCATATTAACCTTTTTACGGCACATAATACACAGCTAACAGTTTAGCCTAGCAGAGCTAGTTTCTAGAATACACTGTATCATTAAAATTATGTGGACATCCTTTCTAATTAGTTGTTTTGCTATTTTAACAACACCCATTGCTAACAGAAGCTTTGAATTAACCATACGACCTGCACTAGCTTTAAAACAGTACATACTAAAAAGTAACATTCAAATGTTGTAAAGCAGAAACCTCTATAAGCAACAAAACTGGGGTTGGAAATAGCAATGTTGGCCAACAACATATCATTGTTTATTGATTTGGATGTGTCCACATACAACTTTTAGCCATATAATGTACATTGCCATTAATTAAGGCCAACATTTGACATGCTTTAATACAAATAAGGTTGCCAGTACCACTCTTTTCACCAGTAGAAATGCCAACAGATTAATCAAAGTCCATGAATGAACCAATAATGGGTTATACAGTCAAAAGTGTTACTCCTAGTGTACACTACATAAAATGAAAAAAGTGTAACAGTGTACCTCAGCTACATGTAGAGGAGTGGAATGGCAGTTGTCCAGACGTAAACCATAGAAGTGTTTGGCTGTGATCTCTGTATACTTTCTCATGTGTTCCCACAGGTACGGACAGTCCTCAGGTTTACTGCCGTAGCGGAGTTTCACACTGTCACCCCAACAAACCAGCTCTCTCCTTAAATAGATGTTGGTGCCTGGTAAATAAAAAATCGATTAAGTTTAATAATAAGTGTTTTATCATTTTCTTCCTCTTGCTTTAAACAACATTGTTAATAAACAACACGCACATCATAATACAAAAACTAGATATACACTTTGATGTACATTCTGTGGCCAAAGGTATGTGAAGACCCTCCAAACTGTTGAATCCAAGTGTTTCTGTAAGGTCCATAAACACACAGGGCTAAACTTCTGGCAATATAGTGTGGAACAAAGCAGCAACATTTACATGGTGTTGGCTTACCAGTTTCTGCAAAGTTCCTGAGAGGGACATCTCCCATTACCCATCCATTTTGGGCCAAAATGTGGCATGCATTATCCGGATTCTGTAGCAGCAGGTCCTCCTTCTCCATGGACATATCCTCAAATGGGAAGGTAAAATATCTGCATCAGAAAATATACAAAACTCAGTCCATACACTCCTCACCTAGTTAATTTTTTACTGCTTAAGCATAATAAGGCATTGCCTTGTCACCAATGGGTGCGTCCTGGTGACCAGTCCTAGTTTGGGACCCTTGGCTGCCAGGCGTTCATATCTCACAGTTCCCAGTATGCAGTTTACAGCCTATAAGTAAAACAACCAACAAATAATGTTTATAAATAGTGGTCTACACGTAATATATATGTACAAGTTGACAGAACCTGATTTGACCTGTTCATGGTGGGTGCGCATTTCCTTATAGCACTCCAAGTTCAATTCCTCCAGACTGTTCTTGAACCAATCACAGCGCACCTGGATGGCTGCTGGACCATTCCTGTTGATTATTAAAATAGCCACCACATCTATAATCAACTATTTGAGATCTGTACAAAGCTCATAAGACTTTCCCTTTGTAGTGCTATTGGCATGTCTTAAAGAACTTACGTGTGTCTGCCAAACATCTTTAGTGCCACCTGCATGTCTACAGTATTTCCAAACCGCCTATACTGTGGATCCTGGATGATCTTCAGCTTATGCTTTTCCTCATTTTCTGTGCCAGCTGGAGTGTTATCTGTGGCACAAAGACACAGATCAATGCACACTGCATTTTACATTTTACAGTCATCTTATCCTAAACTGGACGTAAAAAGACTTGCCAGCTTGCAGAAGCTTTTGAAACTGCTCCACAGCTTTGTCCACATGAACTTGGAGGAACTCCCAGAGCTTCAACAGAGGGAAAACATACTCCCACAGAAGTTCTCTGAGGGTCTGCAAATAGAGATTTGTGGTTTTGTCAGATCCTTGTTTTTCATCATTCCATTACAGTACTCACCAGTAAAATTTACATACAATTGTAAGGATCGTGTATGTGATTTACAAACCCTTAACCCCCCTTTTGGTAAAATTATATGATGGCATCTGATATGTGTGAAGACGTCATTGTTACTGGATGTTTATGATTGTCAACAGAATCTTAAGAATCATCTGGGAACTAAAGACACCAAGCAGTCCAGCTTCTGAATGGAATTTTCCATAATACAAGTCTTCTGCTGCTCAGCATAGTTCTTTTATACTATTCATAACAGGCCAGACAGTTTAATTGGAGACAGGTCTGTCCTGCTAGCAGGTCAGTCTAGCACCTACACACTCTCTCTCTGAGTATGTATGTGCATAATGTGGTTTGGCGATGTCACACAGAAACACTTTACACAAAGATTACCTGCTCCTTTAAATACTATTATATTCTTTTATACAAGGGTTCAAGTTTCTGCACTTTTTATTTAACTCCTAATCATTTATTAGGAATTTCAAAAACAAATAACATCACTTTTCACAGTCACCTACTGATGCATTTTTCCCAGTGTCGTACCAACTTTTTAATGCCATCAGCAAAAAATGTTTTTGGTTGAGTGTGTAGCCACTAATGCACCGCTGCTTTCACATCATCATCACATGAAAATCTTCTTTCCCTTAAAGCTTCTTTGAGCGGTCAAAAAGGTGGAAATTAGATGGTGCTAAATCCGGACTAGAAGCCCTCTCAGTCTCCTACCGAATCACTACTCCTTCCGCCCTCACTGTTTCCAATGAAAATATAAAACTTTTTGAAGATCCCTCGTAGCATCTGCACAAAATGCTATTGTACAAAAATGGTAAAATTACATTTTACTATGTTTCTAGTGCTAACCTGCCCCTGTACCATCCTTTTCTTAATGTGTGCAAAGTGTGCAAATATTTACAAAAAAAAATGAAACTGAAGTAAGTTCAAGTCAACATGGATTTACAATTCACTGCTCCCTGTCTTATGTGCATTACCCTTCCTGTCCCAACTTTTCTGAAACTTATGTTTGTGAGTTAAGAATAAAAAATAAATGTAATGCCAACATGATATATCAAGTGCAGGCACCAAACTCACATCAAGGTGCTTGTCATTCTCAATCAGAGCTGGCAGACCTCTCTCAGTGTATTTTCCATCTGCAACGTCACAGCTGAAGTGCCAGAGAGCTCTGTCCAGCATCCAGGCTGGCCTCAGATGTGGAGAGTTTAGCAGGTTGTAGCCACACTCGGGATGCTGTTTGAGCCATTTACTGTTAGCCGCTAAACAGAAAAACAACACAAATGCTGATAGATTTGGGTCTAGGCAGAATTAAGGCTGAAATTATACTTGTTGTGAGATTAAACGTAGGTAAACACATAATTTTAAATAAAGCAGCAGTAGAATGAGTTCCTTTGATAAACCTAGACAAGTATAAAGGTAAGGGGCAAAATAGTGCAAAAAACCAATACAACAAAAAGTCAGAATGTGTCCCAAATGCATAATAAATAGTAAGCTATGTCAAGCGAGTCACATTCCATAATGTCACTACTAGTTAGAGTAGACCTATTAATTAAGTACTATGTGGTTTGGGACATGGCACTTTTTACATAAGGGTGCAGATCTGTACAGCCACTTAAGGATTTATATACAGCTGTGTTTTTCAGTCAGTGTTTAAGCGAAGCCAAATGTAGTTTGGCAGTATAAACATATTCACTTCGTCAGCTCTAAATTTATTCTAAAATGTTACTCGAAATTAGTTTTAGGGGGAGTTTGGTTTGGGGGACGTGGTAGCTCAGTAGTTAGGGTACTAGATAGTGATGGGCGGATCGATCCAAATATCAATATTATCGATATCAACGTTGGTATTGGTAGGATCGATACTTTAGTTTTACTTTTTCTCCGCTACATTCAGCACGTTTCTCCCGTTTTATCAGAACATAAAGACCATGTCTGTACAGACTCCGCTCCTCTCACATCTTACATGCTCACCTCGCTCCTCCCTCCGGCTCTGCTGTGTTTTGTTGTGGTACCGTCACGTAGTTAAGTTGTTAAAATCCTAACAGACATCGGTACACTGGTAGGCATTGGAAGATTGTAAGTTTTTGAATACTTTGCGTTGCAGATACAGAAATAAGGGCAATTTTATGGAAATAACAGTGCATACATGCGTAGTGAGGCTCTTATTCTGTGTGTTCGTATTTTGGTGAATGAGAGCTTTTTTCTTTTGACTTTGTGCTTATAAATGTAAACAGAATAGCATCTATTTTTTGTTTTAAATTAATAAGGACACCTATATTCGGTCACTATTAAAATGTACACATTTATTTACCCAGCAAACACAACTATGTGGTACGAGTGGCCGCTAAAACACACGCTGTTCACCAGAGCTGAGATCTCAAATACATCGTATCGAATCTCGGCTCCGCCTTGCCGGCTGAGGCTGAGTGGCTACATGAACAACGATTGGCCTGTTGTTCAGATAAGGGGCGGGACTAAAGCCGGATGGGGACTCTCTCTCAGACTAGTGTGATTACGACCTTTGCTGGCTGGTTGGTGGCGCCTGCACGGAGATGTGGAAGGAGTGCGGTAGGGGGTGTGGCCCTCGATACCAAATTTTGCAGTATCGCACACCACTAGTACCAGACTAGTGATTAGAAGGTCACTGGTTTAAGCCCCAGCCCCTAAGCAAGGCCCTTAACCCTCAATTGTGTTGTATCAGTCACCATTGTAAGTCACTTCGGATAAAAGTACATGCTAAATGCCGTACATGTGAATGACAATGAAAAGTATTTTCACAATGTTTAGGCAATTTTGTACAGAACTATTCATAACTCTTTACTCCTAAATTCAAACTGAGTCCATAATTACCCTATATTTTTGAGATCTTTAAACAAGACAGTGCATTGGCATCAGCTCGCACATAGTTAGGATAGTTACATCCATACACCATGCCCTATTTTTAGATCTAGGACAGAATCTTTCTTAATCTCTAGAGGTGTTGAATTTCAGGATAAGGCAAAATGTTTGACCTTCAAAGAATTTTGTAGACATTTGCCAAATTTGTTCACCTCAGCTTTGCTGCATGTGTTTCTTTGGTTCTTGTAGACCAGGGCTGCCCAATTTGGGGCCTGCCGTCTCTTTTTTTTGGCCCGCCTCGCTAGATCAAAGTAGGGCCTACTTTTGTCAGTAGCTGGGAATTTCTTTCAACAGGTTTCAACTGTCTATAACGCTAGCTGCAATCCATTAGCTGACCACAATTTTACATGAGACAGTGGAGAGGAAAGGGGGGCGCTGTGGAGCTCCTGTCAGCAGAGATTAAGTAACCTATGATGACATGAGTGAGGCTGTTAATCATGGAGCATATGAGGCAGTGGCATACGGATAAACAAAAATTTTAAAACAGTTGGCAGCATGAATATTTTTTCACCGAAATAGGTTCGACCGCAGTTTGCCTCATCTGCAGACTAAGAGTGGCTGTGCTAAAGGAGTATAACATCCGTCGGCATTATGACACAACATGCACACCTGTTCTCAAAGTACAGTGGCGAGTTACCTCAAAATCTCATCTTCTTTCAAAGATAATATTTTGATCTGCATGTTTTTTCTTTACAAATTTACATTTGTTCAAATGTTTCTGCTCCTAAAAAGAAAGATTTTCTATCATTCGTTGAAATCAATAAAAACACTGTTAATTAGAATAAACAGTAGTGTTTTATTTAACAATAAAAAGGTGATATATCTTAATTTAATGCAATATTAAAACAACATAATCTTTTTGTTTTGGCCCATGGCCCTTTATTGAGATTAACTTTTGGCCCCTTATAAGGGATTATTTGGACACCACTGTTGTACACACTGTAACTACCTCATCTAAGAGAACTGTCTTTACTGAGTTTTGGTATATGCGGTACAAAAGTGATTGTTAGAGACAATGGATTAGAAGTACCTATTTAGCTAGCTTAGCATGTTACCAACAAAAAGATTGCTGATTGTCATCAAACTCCCAGTGTATGAAACTTGCACATGTTGAACCTTAGTTTGCAAATTAAAACAGCAAAGCCTGCAAGAACAAATTATTTCAAAAATTACATTTTAGGCATAATTAAAATGGGCAGTCATGGCTGTATTGCTAGATGAGCCTCAATGCTTGACCATTATTTTCAAGCCATTAAAATCTACACCAGCAGTTTTCTGGTGTAAATGCTGCAAATCTAGGACACTTGTTATGATAACCATGTCATGTTTCTGGTTTTAGTGTAAAAAAAAAAAAAAGGTAAAAGGTTTAATACCCTACATTTGATTTCCCCAAGAAACCCCATGTCTTTTGTGGTTAAGACTAAACAAATCACAGATGTGTTAATGTTTGTCTTGTTTACCACATATACCTCAAGCCTTCTTTATTTACTACTACTACTTAAATCCATAACTTGTATGACCAATACAGTTTTTGGCCTTTTCGAAGTCACAGTGCAAAGGTAATCTTTATGCATCCCATACGTACAGGCAGGAGGCAATTCCTTAAAGTCATGCCAGTTTAAAGAGAGTGTTGACATTGTCCCAGAACACTTAGAGGACAGAGTGAAACACAGTAATGGCAGAGATAATGCTGTACTCTACTTTTAGAGCTCGGCCATGTCAAGCGAAATGTCAAAAGAACACACCATTGTAGCACCTTCTTTTCTTGCTGCCTGTCAAAGACTATGATGTACTATGTTCATATCAAATTATTTTTTTGAAGAGATTCAGCCATTTTTCCAACTAACCTTTTCTCTGAAAACTAACCTTCAGATGATTGGCGACAGATAGCTGCAGAAATCTGAGAATGTGATGCAATGAAGACAGCTGCTTCTGCAACACTTCTTGCTCAGAAGTTGTTCCCTGTATTATGCAGTATTGGCAGTAAAACACAGAAAGACCACACATCCTCGAACCAGCTGGAAAGGTCGTGGGTTTTAAATCCAGTGAATGACATTAACAAACTGGTCCATGGAAGGAAGAATAGCCAACTTAAGTCATTTTGTCCAGACCTTAAACTGAGACTTACGTGGAGAAAACAAAATTTCTCTGCCCTTTAAACCCCCCAGCTTATCAGAATAGCTGCAGACTAGCACCTGGCTCCTCCAACACGTGTCATCACTGGCTGCTACCTAACACAAGCCAACAGTGTTACATTCTAACAGAGAGCCATAACGTGTACAGAAAGTCAAGCTATTTCCTATGCACTCCTCATGCTGACGCTTAAAATATTGCTGCAGCAATCCGGAGAAACTCTATCCGAGCTCCCCTCCCTCATACATAGCCAATTGTTGAGCTGGTAGCACTGCTGGCAATTAAAATCAAGAGCTTAAACTTTCCACAATAGCTAGGTAGTGCATTAATCTGCTGTGCAACTCAAGCACCCATGCCCATTTTTTTCTGGTTTTAAAAATCCTGGTTCTCTATTGAGTTAAGGTAGCATATTCGGGAAGGGTTGAGCTATTGGAATCATCCCAAGCTTTTTCCATGCTAAAATATCATTAAACGTGCTGTTATAAAAGGCAGAATCTCAGTAGCTTGGTACCTGTATGGTTGTACACAACATCTGTAATGCAAACCATGTTCCAATCTTTTCTGATCTTTTCTGTTAGATTCCCCACATCTGCCCAGGTGAAGGTCTTTCCTGGAGGAGAGAAATCTGGGTTCAGCTCAAGCCGGTCAGCTAGGGAGTAGCAGGAACGTGACTCGCCCAGTGTCTGCAGAGGCGTCAAGTGGATCATGTTGTAACCTGAGTAGAAAAAGCATACATTGTTACAATTTCTCCAAGTCATGGTACATGGGATCTGAGTTATTTCTGTGCAGGGCATTTCTGTACAGGTCAACTATTTTTTTATGATTATAAATTGTACACTGGTGCATTGTCATGCTGAAACAGGAAAAAAACATTGTCTAAACTGTTGTTACAATATAAATGCATGCATTCTTCTAAAAGCTTTGCTGTAGCATTAGTATGTCACTGAAACTAAGTGACCCAGGCCAGTCCACAACAGCTCCATATTGTTCCCTCTCAACAGCCACAGAGCAAGTATGACTTACTAAAAAGGTGGAAATGTGTTTACTAGTTCAAAGGAATGCTTATATGCTTTTACCATTCAAAAATCTCTGTTTCTCTAACCATCATGCTAGATGCTGTTTGGGTTCTTACCAGTTTCCTTGGCCACTCTGAGTCGATCTAGCCATTCATCCAGTGGACCAAGACACTTGGCCAGATAAGTCTGAATGGTGATGCTGTTCAAAGGAAGAGGCTTTATCTCATGGCCCACATGCAGCACAGGGTCCACGACGAAGTACCCACCACCTGACTTCTCTTCATTCCTGACAGGAAAATCATGGTAAAAATCATGCTTGTGCCATGAGGGTTTTAAAAATATTAAAAAATGAAAAACATTCTGAACCCAGAGTTGCAGGGCTGTAAGACCTACCCACAACCAAAGTAATACTGGTAAGATCCTGCAACCTCAAGTTCCAGTTTGCAATACTTGTCAGAGTCATCTTCCTTCCCAGTGGGGTTGATCCAATCCAGGGCTTGAAACTCTTGGCTGTTGAACTTTTTTCCTGGTGTAGGGTAGTTGGTGTAAACACGAACATTCTTTCCTTGCAAGGTGGGCCCCAGACGGAACTGAAGCTCATAGCCTTAAGCAAATTAAAGACACAATAAAGACAAGAACGTCAAACTGTTTTCTCATGCAAGGTTTTGGTCCTGAACTTAATGCTACCCTTTGAGTCTGTGCATGGTCACCCATCCATTCACTTATTTGTGTAATGTATTGAGCATGATCCAGTCTATATATTACAGTACAGTCTGGATGGATCTGCAGTCTTTGGAGCAAAAACTAAGCAGCCCTGCAGCTTATTACATAACTATGCTAATTTGATCCTCCACAGATATGCCTAAGTAATGCAAAATGAGAACCTCAAATCCAGAGGCTTGTGTTGCATGACTCCAACTACTGAAGACATTGATGAAACCTGAGGCAAATCCAGCAACCCCGACAGATATTTTCTACCAACAGATCTTTACTTTACAACAACCTTAACGAAATAAATTGAAAAAATAACACTTTTCTAACTGGAAAAATAAATAAATTTTACTACTCATACCTTGTTCCAGGCGAAACAGAGTCTTCTCTGGTGTCTCCATGTCATTGAGCGAGAGCTGGTCTCTGTGGTGTAGAGCATATCATTCTTTTTTTAGGATAACCTTTACGCGCAACTGTTTCTCTGCAGTGCCAGAATAAAGCGGGGCATACACAAACAACATGTAAAGAGTGTATATAGAAAGACCTATGCAGGTTCATAAATCATTTTCATTCTCAGACCCAGCCACAGTCTTCAGTCCAAAACCTAAAAAGGCTTTAATAATTAAAACTCAGTTTACCTTTTAGACTCTGGACATTTTCTGGATTTAAACTAAAATGACAACTTTAATTATTCAGAAAAAGCTCTGCAGTTACATTCAAAATCTTGAGAATGGAAATCAACTGTTCATACAGTTGAAATATCACCAAGACAATAACAGCAAATGAATACAGCAGATCTTAACACTTTAGTGCTAAGTGCTATTAGAATGTAAATAGCACTTCTAAAACAATGTGCATATAGAAATTGGTGTTTCTAAATCTGTTTTACAAACCCCATTTCCAAAAAAGTTAGGACATTTTGTTAAATGCTGTAAAAACAAGAATTTGATCAACACTTATTTAGCTGCCAAAAGGACAAAAAAGACCCCTAATGCTCTTACTGTATGTTTGTGTACAAGTTATAAATGTGATGCCAGCTACAAACTCAAAAAGTTGGGACAGGGCAAAATAAGAGTAAAAGGTTTAGGTACTGAAACCTTCCACTATAAGCAGGTGAATTAGTAACAAGTGAGGGTATCATGAATGAGTATAAAAAGGCTCATTCTGGGTCAGATGGGTCATGACTGGCCACTATGTACCAAACTTGTTAAGAGAATTGTCATTCATTAAAAAACAAACATTTCTCAATGCAAGATATATACGTACATATTCTGACCTGTGATGAATGAATAATATATACATTAATAATGTAAACAGTTACATGCATAATTAAGACAAACTTACACTGAATTTTTTACATGCAAACATGCAACATGTTTGTCCCAGTAAAAGATGTATGGCTTCAGTACCTCTGTCCTAGTGAAGGGGGTGTGGCCTCTGTGCATGTCAGTCCTAGTGAAGTGGGTGTGGCCTCTGTGCATGTCAGTTCTAGTGAAGTGGGTGTGGCATCAGTGCATGTCAGTTCTAGTGAAGTGGGTGTGGCATCAGTGCATGTCAGTTCTAGTGAAGGGGGTGTGGCCTCTGTGCATGTCAGTTCTAGTGAAGGGGGTGTGGCCTCTGTGCATATCAGTTCTAGTGAAGGGGGTGTGGCCTCTGTGCATGTCAGTTCTAGTGAAGTGGGTGTGGCATCAGTGCATGTCAGTTCTAGTGAAGGGGGTGTGGCCTCTGTGCATATCAGTTCTAGTGAAGTGGGTGTGGCCTCTGTGCATGTCAGTTCTAGTGAAGTGGGTGTGGCATCTGTGCATGTCAGTTCTTGTGAAGTGGGTGTGGCATTTGTACATGTCAGTTCTAGTGAAGTGGGTGTGGCATCTGTGCATGTCAGTTCTAGTGAAGTGGGTGTGGCCTCTGTGCATGTCAGTTCTAGTGAAGTGGGTGTGGCCTCTGTGCATGTCAGTTCTAGTGAAGTGGGTGTGGCATCTGTGCATGTCAGTTCTTGTGAAGTGGGTGTGGCATTTGTACATGTCAGTTCTAGTGAAGTGGGTGTGGCATCTGTGCATGTCAGTTCTAGTGAAGTGGGTGTGGCCTCTGTGCATGTCAGTTCTAGTGAAGTGGGTGTGGCCTCTGTGCATGTCAGTTCTAGTAAAGTGGGTGTGACCTCTGTGCATGTCAGTTCTAGTGAAGTGGGTGTGGCCTCTGTGCATGTCAGTTCTAGTGAAGTGGGTGTGGCCTCTGTGCATGTCAGTTCTAGTGAAGTGGGTGTGGCCTCTGTGCATGTCAGTTCTAGTAAAGTGGGTGTGACCTCTGTGCATGTCAGTTCTAGTGAAGTGGGTGTGGCCTCTGTGCATGTCAGTTCTAGTGAAGTGGGTGTGGCCTCTGTGCATGTCAGTTCTAGTGAAGTGGGTGTGGCCTCTGTGCATGTCAGTTCTAGTAAAGTGGGTGTGACCTCTGTGCATGTCAGTTCTAGTGAAGTGGGTGTGGCCTCTGTGCATGTCAGTTCTAGTAAAGTGGGTGTGACCTCTGTGCAAGTCAGTTCTAGTAAAGTGGGTGTGGCCTCTGTGCATGTCAGTTCTAGTGAAGTGGGTGTGGCCTCTGTGCATGTCAGTTCTAGTGAAGTGGGTGTGGCCTCTGTAAATTAGTATCAATACTTTCCTATGTTTATTTCTACTAACCTCAGTGTAATTTAAAATGACTACAACTATTAACAACTGTATTTATTTTTAGTACATTTGTGAAAGAATGGGAATGGGTCACTCTCAGGAGCTCAGTGAATTCCAGCGTGATACCATGATAGGATGCCATCTGTGCAACAAGTCCAGTCGTGAAATTTCCTCGCTACTAAATATTCCACGGTCAACTGTCAGTGGTATTACAACAAAGTGGAAATGATTGGGAACAACAGCAACTCAGCAACGAAGTGGTAGCCACGTAAAATGACAGAGCGGGGTCAGCGGATGCTGAGGCGCATAGTGCGTAGAGGTCGCCAACTTTCTGCAGAGTCGATCACTACAGACCTCCAAACTTCATGTGGCCTTCATGAACAGTGTGTAGAGAGCTTCATGGAATGGGTTTCCATGGCAGAACAGCTGAATCCAAGCCTTACATCACCAAGCGCAATGCAAAGCATCGGATGCAGTGGTGTAAAGCACGCCGCCACTGGACTCTAGAGCAGTGTAGAGGTGTTTTCTGGAGTGACGAATCACGCTTCTCCGTCTGGCAATCCGATGGACGAGTCTGGGTTTGGTGGTTGCCAGGAGAACGGTACTTGTCTGACTGCATTGTGCCAAGTGTAAAGTTTGGTGGAGTTTTCAGGAGTTGGGCTTGGTTCCTTAGTTCCAGTGAAAGGAACTCTTAATGCTTCAGCATACCAAGAGATTTTGGACAATTTCATGCTCCCAACTTTGTGGAAACAGTTTGGGGATGGCCCCTTCCTGTTCAAACATGACAGTGCAGCAGTGCACAAAGCAAGGTCCATAAAGACATGGATGAGTGAGTTTGGTGTGGAAGAACTTGACTGGCCTGCACAGAGTCCTGACCTTAACCAGATAGAACATCTTTGGGATGAATTAGAGTGGCGACTGCGAGCCAGGCCTTCTCGTCCAACATCGATGTCTGACCTCACAAATGAGCTTCTGGAAGAATGGTCAAAAATTCCCATAAACACACTCCTAAACCTTGTGAAAAGCCTTCCCAGAAGAGTTAAAGCTGTTATAGCTGTAAAGGGTGGGCTGACATAATATTAAACCCTATGGATTAAGAATGGGACGTTACCCAAGTTCATATGCGTGTGAAGGCAGACGAGCGAATACTTTTGGCAATATAGTGTATGTCTGAGTGGAACTGAAATAATTCCTTATTGCTGCTGCAATTGCGACCTCTGCTGCTTGGCTGATGGTGCTGCACATAAACGTGAAATAATGGAGATCAATGTGTGACTCCATAAGCAATACAGATCCCTGTGTGAACCCGCCACGGGCAGGTAAATAAAAAAAATAAATAAAAGGATGGCTTTTGCACATAGTGTCAGAGGGGGGCACCTGTTAGGTACGGCCCTCCTTGGTCAGGAATCAGGGAATCTGCAGCAGTAGAGGAAATACAACTTTGGATTGGAAAAACTGGATATGACTAGATTGAGGGAGGGGGAGGCATAAACAAAATTTAAAAAAGCGACTAGAAGACACCACACATAAGAGATATGTTCATTTTATTTATTCAGTTGTAGATTTACTCTCAATTTATTTATCTTATCTTTATACAATTACTTAAAAATCTACAGCACGCCCAGATAACAAGAGATACATCTTGTGGGCCTTTAAAACAAACAAAAATCCTTACAGCAGAAGACAATACTGATCTAAAGTTTATACATGTTTTTTTTTCTTATTTAGAATAAATATCAATCTTTACAAATGTATCCTTCATTAGAGCAAAATACCTGTCGGGTTTACTTGCAGCTAAATTTAATATTCATGTTTTAAGTGACAAAGTGGAGCTCCTGCTCTTGCTTTGGATGTTCGGAGTGCATGAGTGCAGATTCACAAAAACGTCTGTACACGTCAGTATTTAATGACAGCAGTGCATGTTGGGTGCTCGATGCAACTGCTGCAGTGTGTTGATATCAGATAAAAAGAAAGAACAAGTCACACACACACTAGTTAGGACATCCAGCTGCTTTAAAGGCAGGAAAACATCTGTACATCAGAAGTGTGCAAGACTGCTTGTAGTGAGCATAAGAACAAAATAAATCAAAAGTTGCCAAAGTGCAGCCGGCAAATCTTCCAGTCAGAATTAAAAACAGAAACTGGGAGCACACCCCCCACACAGTTGCAGTAATGACTGAGATGTCAGGAATACCATGTCGCATTCAAGCGTATTCAAACATCTGACTTTCAGATTATATTTATTTAAAGTCATTCAAATTTTGCGGAATGGATTTTCTTTTACAGAATTCAATATATACACAGAGAACTGGGTGCATTTAAGTATTCAGCAGGTATAGACTGACTGTCCAGAAACCCGTACAAATGGGTAAATTACCATAACTGCTGGATTGGCAGCCCTACCATAAAAACCTCAATAAATAAGCATATTACTATTGAGCTAAGGTAGACACATTGTATGTATGTATATATATATATATATATATATATATATATATATATACGTATATATATATAAGCTTGCTGTGGAATTTACAGCACCATCTAAAAGCTAAAAAAAACACTGCTTATCTGGAGGATACAGATTTGAATTTACTTCGACATGGAAGTCAAAACCAACAAGGCAAAAAGTCTGTCCTGGCAGAAACGTCCACATACACACTCAGACATGCAATTCTGAAAAGTGTGCATGAAAGCATGGAAGACAAGATTCAGCTTTGCTTCCTTCTATAAAAATAGCTATAAGCAGTGAGAAAGCAAGAGAATGAAAAAAATCAGAGTATTATTTCCATTAATAGAGAGGAATGTGTGCATTTACTCATGTCTCAGTAGTTTAGAGTTCAGAGAGGCTGCATGCAGATGAAACAGATTCTTCCTCAAGTCTTCTTCGTCAGTTTCATCATCAGTTCATAATACATGGCAAAATAATTAAAATGAAACTAAGCTTTCTTTATTGTAGCCTTCAAATTCTTTTCAAAGTGCAAACGTTTTCTTCAGTCACAAGATTTCCAGCCAATACTTTTTTTTGTAAAAAAAAAACAGAACTTCCCGCCAGATGCGGTTAGATACCCTCACTCAGCAAGAAAAGCCACACGGGCTTAGAACTACAATTCCCACAATGCACCATCTCACCAGCTTCTCTCATAATGATCAGCAGCCAATTAGCTTGTGGAGATTTGTCCATTTCAGCCCCTCGCCTTCTGCTTCATTGTAATAAACACATAAAAGGAAACAAAACACACACGTCATAAACTATGTCAGCAGTTATCACACGTGTCTTATGTCATGAACATTATGTAAACACACACACACACTTCCCCTCAGGCCACACGGTGTCCCTCACATGGGTTAAAATGTGGTAGATATACTAAGTTGTACTGCAAATCAAACAAAAATCAAACCTAACACTAAATAGCTGATGTACTTGTGTGTGTGCAGGTGGGTTTATATTATTTGTGTGAAATGATGTCTGGGTAAGTGCACAGGAACTGGGTATTGAGCCCCTCAATCCCACAACACAGGGAGGTCAAAGGAACAAACAGATATGCTTAATCTTGGATATGGACACACACACCAATGCACGTACAATGCTTTGTCATCTACTGAAAGGTGCCTGAATAAATCTAATAACATAGTGTCAACAGGAGCAGAGGAGGAGCAGCTATCAGAAATCTATATCCCTTTGAATGTTGAAAACATGTTTAGGTCACTTTGTTTTAGAGCAGCTCCACCTTCAGGACTGGAGAATTATTTGACCTCAAGTATGGAAGGATTGGACTCCATGATGGCCACAATGATGCGATCGATGTAGTCCTGGAGGCGAAAGTTTATCTCCTCTTGCTTCTGGATGGCCTCCATTAGCTACACACACAAAAACACAGAGTGACCTGGTTAGAAAAATTCCATTTGAAAATCAAGTCAGGTGTGGCCAGAGCAGTTTTGGGCTGATATGGTATTATAGCAACAGCTTCTGACTAGAGATGCTGAACTGTGTTGTGTTTAAAGGCAAAACTTACTACACATTATGAGTAATCGTCCCATTTAACCTTAACCTGCTTCTTTACAGCGTTTGGGGTAGTGCAGCAGTCTAATATGCCAAACCATCTCAAATCTCTTGTTCGAGTCTCTGCTGTGCCCTTAGACTGGCCAACTGGCTATCTCGTTTAGAAAGTGCTCTGCTTATTGGCCACTTACCATGGCATTAGAAGTAAAAACGGCCAAAAATAAAAACGTAAAAGGTAGATCACATTTCCAGGATTTAATCTATTCTGTGTATTTAGTTAACACATGTGCGCACCTCTGTACGGGAAACATTGTTGATCTCTGCAGCAAGTGACTCGGACAGGGACTCAGTGAAGAGACTTTTTGCCCCCTGAATGCTGAGGTTGATGATCTGTCCATTCAACTCATCATTTTGCTCCTTTAAACTGCGGTTATCCTGTGGAAGGGAAACCAGGGTGAGAAAGATAGTCAGAGAAAAGTAATAAAAAAAGTTTACACACATTTGTAATTTGTTTTTTTTAACTTTCAATAGTGTACAAATATTTTTTTGATAGGCTTGAGGTCAGAACCTCAGGGAGGATGTTTCAAAAGCTTGATTTTAGCCTGATTAAGTCATTATTCATTTGAGGGTGTTTTGTGAGTTTAGGGTCATTGGTTCTGTTGGAACACCCAGTTACATCCAATATTCAATCTTCTGGCTGGTGCTTTGAGATTTTGCTGATTTCTTTAGGTAATCATCCTTCCTCCTTGTAATTCCGTCTACATTTTGCAAGCACCCATTCCACCGGCACAAAACAGTCCCAGAGCTTTATACTACCACCACCGTGCTTCAGTGTTTCTGGCTCTGTTCCTTTAAACATACACCATATAGCACACATTATACAGTTTATTATTAAGTATAATTTATATGAACTACATTATATGATAGAAACCCAGACCAAAAATTGGAAAGAACTTTGGACAGAGATGTTTTTCAATCATTGTAGACATCATTATATTACAAAGGCTCCTAAGTCCTTTAAGTGTGTGTAAACAATTAACCACAACAGTAAATCAGATAAAACCCGAATAGGATGAAACCCAAAAATAATATATACATGGGAAATTACAATGTGTGTGTATACCTGTTTAAGTCTGCGGATTTCCTGCTCTAGCTCGTTTTCTCTCATGTGTGTGTTGTACTCCTGCAGGCCGGCGGCAGGTGAGCGTCCATGTCGAGCCTCCATCTCCAACTTGAACAACTGCAACAGCTCCAACTGCTTCCTTAGGTCCTCTATCAACTACACAAAAACAGAGACAGTTCAACAAGACAGGAACACCCTTCTTTCGGCCACCTCCCTCCCCTCCCAGACATAACCAATTATATTTGTGTAGACGCCTGGTCGGTCAACAGCACCAGAGTGCCAACTGAGCAGGTCATATAAACTCAAATTTCACACCTACCTCTTGTGTGCTCTCTTTCTCTTTTTGGCTGGTGTGGCGCTCATGGCTCAGCTTGTCGGCCATTTTCCTGCGAGAGTCAGTCTCTTTATTCAGCCTGTCAGTCACATCTTCCATCTCGTCCTGAAGCTTCCTCTTCTCCTACAGTAACAGTGTTTCCACACATGGTTTAGAAATGTGCATTTATCAATGAGTCCAGAGCTCAACCCAAAAGAGTGTGTGTGTTGTTAGGAGGAGTGTCAGGAGTGTCCATGTGATAGCAGTTTAATCAAACATATTACAGCAGTATTACTGTAAGTAATACAGTAGCAAAAAAAAAAATAAACCCATGATGTGTATAGTACTGAATTTAAATACACAAGAATGGATCTATCATGCTGTTACCCAACTTTAGGTCCAACAGACTAGCAGTTGGTTTTAAGATCAGCAATATTACTTAAATGTACATTTTTGGCATTTAGAGAGACTTACAGTACTGTGGCAGTACATTGTCTAAGCAATTGAGGGTTAAGTGCTTTGCTTAAGGGCCCAACAGGGGCAACCTGGCAGCAACCTTTTGATTACTAGTCTAGTACCTTAACCACTAGGCTACAACTGCCCTATTATGTACGGGTTGAAAAATTACCCAAATAACAGTCACACATTTTCTTTATTCATTTGCTGCATTATTCAATTTAAAATTTAGCTCTGCAAGAGATCTGAGGGCTTTGAAAATTTCTAATTGCAACTGGAGACTCCAGATAACTAAGACAGTAAATGATATGTCCTTTTTGTAAATAGGCCCCAAATATATATATATTTATATATATACTGTATATTTGGGCCGTATAAAACCCGATCGCGGACCTGCCTGCTTTATACAGTCCATTGTGATCCATTTAACGGCAGTGTTTGTAAAGCTCTGTGTACAGTTCATGCGCTTTACATCCTAATTCATCTGAAATACAGTTAATTACCACGGAGACACCATGTGACACAAAGAGCCAAATAAAAACAGTTAGATAAAAAATTTTTTATATCGATTAAACGATTAACGCGATTAACGACAGCCCTAATATATATATATATATATATATATATATATATACTGTATATATATATATATATATATATATATATACTGTATGGTCAAATGTATGTGGACATCCCTCTTAATCAATGAGTTCAGGTGTTTCAGCCACACATTTACTTTTACAGAATTTAGCAGATGCTTTTATCCAAAGCCTTGCTCATGGATCCAATAGTGACAAGCTGGCAAATGTAGGGCTTGAACCAGCAACTATTCACTACAACTGCCCCACCCCTAGACACAACAGAGTAAACAACAGTGTGTTTTCACCTCTTCAAGTCGTTCGATGTTGGCTCTCAGGCAAGGCACGCATGATCGTAGTTCACCGTTCTCTTCATCCAGCTGCTGTAGCCTGCACATCAGCACAACAAAATGAGCACAAATCACTCAAATACGAGCACAAATACACACACACTAAACAGTTTGCTTTTTTGATCACAACCTGCTCAAGCAAAAAATTTTATACGATTTTATAGCAAACTGTCCCTTTTTAATCAGCAGGTGGCAGCAGAGCACAATCTGGACCCACCTGGCCTGCAGGGTTTCGATCTCCAGCTCTCTCTCACGCTGCAGTTTGTTTAGAGCGTCTCTATGTTTTCGGGAGAGTGTGTTGAGGTCCTCATCAGCGTGGAGCTCCTGCTCCTTAAGCTGCTCCTCCAGCGCATTGGCACGGTGCACCAGTGCCAGGTTCTCCTGTCGCAAGCGCGCATGCTGCTCCTCACTTTCTGCAGAGTCTTTCTCCAGCTCAGACACACGCCGCTCCAGCATCAGCACCTTTACACATAACATGCACAATGTGTGCTTTTACAAACCCAGTTCCAAAAACTTGGCACAGAAGGTAATACCAAAAAATTGCATACCTTATCAGTGATGTCACTGTCAGCGAGGTCCAAGATGTCACGGCTCAAGTTGCTCATGCCATCCAGACCACTGGACTGTAGCAAGTGCCTGTTAGAGAATGAAAACCTTTTATTACTGCAACTAATCAGCAGTACACACGTTCAAAACATACAGGCCTGTATATTACACTTATAACAGAATAGTCACCCAATTTATGACCACCCAACCACCCAAGGCCCACACAGCAACACACAAGAAGGTTCAGGAGATAAAATTCTCACCTTGCTGCTTTCTTACTGGACAGTCTTTTGCTGGAGCTAAGAGTGAGACAGAAAACAAGAGAGAGGGAAAGCAGGAAAAAGATGTCAGGAAAAAAAATCTCAGAGGAAAGCAGAGGGTCGCCCCCTCATCCTAAATCCATGAACTATGGCGTTAAAAACATCCAGGGAAAGTAGGCAGTTCTGACGACTCAGCTTTTTAGCTAAATGCTCAGGGTTCAGTGAACATGTGAAATGCTGAATGCAGGAAAATATGTGGAAATTAATACAGTATAACTAAAAACTAAACTGCCAGGATTGTGCTTGCTTTGATGTAAACACTTTTTTCTGAATTTTCATTCATCGAGTAATCATTATCGTTAATAAATGCCTGATCAGGGTCCGGAGCGAACCCGAAAGAAGTCAGGAATGCACCCTGGACTGGGAGCTGATCATCCACTTACTTACATTAGGGTGAGAAGAAACCAAAATACCCACACACCACCACACAGACATAATGAAAACATAACAAACACATACTGAAGGGAGAAGACGTTTGGATCCAGGTTCCTGTGACCTTCTGTGCTGGTTCTCATACTGTTCCAATTCTGTTTTCCTGTCTGAACCATTCAGTGTAACAGGTCCACCTGAAGTGGAGGTTGGCAGCAAGGCTCTGTTATGAAATCATGTCCTTCTGCTTTGCCAATTATGATCAGCAGATAAAGCACAAAGGTACATATGATTGATATATCAGTTTGCGATTTGCTCCAGGTAAAACTGTTTCTATTTATCACAGTTTCTTCCTCACATATTTGCCAGCTCCTTTGTTGTGAGACCTGCTTTTCTCTTAAAACCATGTAAAACATACGTGTATAATTTCTGGGTGAAGGAAAATGTTCCCCAGACCCCATCACACCCCACAGCACAATGCACACTAACTCAATGGAACATGCAGGATGGTTGCAGAGGGAACAGGGAACAGTAAGGAGTGTGTACAGGGTTTTAGCACACGCACACACACACACACACACACACACACACACACACTGAGTACACACAGCATGAAGAAGGTGTTACCTATTCATTTCTAGTAAATGCAGACGTGTGGAGATATCCTCGAGACGGCTGATCTGTTTGTGACAGTGAGTGCAGAAGAACTCCAGAGATTCAGACTGCAGGAAAGTCTGGAAACTGGATGGAAAAGGATCAGAGCTGAGAGGTGGGTTGGAAGAGGAGGAGAAAGTGGTGGAAAGGAAGAGTAGTGAAGGTATGAAAGAGAAGAGTGAGAAGAACATGTTTAGGTTAGTTAGTGAGGAGGTTAGTGAGAGGAAAGTAAGAACGGGTAAAGAAATTTTAATTAAGAAACACCAGACAAGCAACAGATGGGATTTGGTGTAGCACACACACTTACATTAAAAACAGAAGGATTCTAACAATTGTGCCCTTCCAGTTTTTTAAGAAGCGGATTTTTATTATTTTCATCAATTGTTTAATCATGGTCAGGGTTGCGGTGGGTCTGGTTCAATCAGGAATCATTAAGTACAAGGCATGAACACACCCTGGACAGGACGCAGATCTATTGTGGTGGCACAGCCGTCTCTTATGCTAACCCACTACAGCAGAGATTTTAAGCTGGTATCGGCTGGTCAGGCGTATGCACAGACATACACAGAACAATTTCTGTACCTGCACATGCTTAGAAGGTTTTGTTTCCATCCACCTATTTTACATAAATCTTTTTAGTGTACAACAAACCTCCCGTATTTGTGTGATTCTTCCGCTTATGTACATGCATGTGCGCGTGTGTGTGTGTGTATACCTGGGTGACAGCAGCACTGGTGGCCGATGCAACGGGCTGCCAGCTTGTAAGTGTGGCTCCGGGTCTCCCTCTCCTTCAGGTGCCACCCTTCCCTCCTCCTGACTGGTCGGTAGTAGATCAGAGGAGTTGTTGCTCTCCCCAAAGTCTTCATAGTGCTCTTCTGCTCCACCAATCACAGCCACCATGGCGTGGCCATGCAAATCAGAGCCCAGAGAGAACCTACCACAAAAAGCAGAGGTTTGATAAGAAACAGGTAAACATTTTTTTGGACAGTGATTTTATGTAAAATGTTTTATATACAGTGTATCACAAAAGTGAGTACACCCCTCACATTTCTGCAGATATTTAAGTATATCTTTTCATGGGACAACACTGACAAAATGACACTTTGACACAATGAAAAGTAGTCTGTGTGCAGCTTATATAACAGTGTAAATTTATTCTTCCCTCAAAATAACTCAATATACAGCCATTAATGTCTAAACCACCGGCAACAAAAGTGAGTACACCCCTTAGTGAAAGTTCCTGAAGTGTCAATATTTTGTGTGGCCACCATTATTTCCCAGAACTGCCTTAACTCTCCTGGGCATGGAGTTTACCAGAGCTTCACAGGTTGCCACTGGAATGCTTTTCCACTCCTCCATGACGACATCACGGAGCTGGCGGATATTCGAGACTTTGCGCTCCTCCACCTTCCGCTTGAGGATGCCCCAAAGATGTTCTATTGGGTTTAGGTCTGGAGACATGCTTGGCCAGTCCATCACCTTTACCCTCAGCCTCTTCAATAAAGCAGTGGTCGTCTTAGAGGTGTGTTTGGGGTCATTATCATGCTGGAACACTGCCCTGCGACCCAGTTTCCGGAGGGAGGGGATCATGCTCTGCTCAGTATTTCACAGTACATATTGGAGTTCATGTGTCCTTCAATGAAATGTAACTCCCCAACACCTGCTGCACTCATGCAGCCCCAGACCATGGCATTCCCACCACCATGCTTGACTGTAGGCATGACACACTTATCTTTGTACTCCTCACCTGATTGCCGCCACACATGCTTGAGACCATCTGAACCAAACAAATTAATCTTGGTCTCATCAGACCATAGGACATGGTTCCAGTAATCCATGTCCTTTGTTGACATGTCTTCAGCAAACTGTTTGCGGGCTTTCTTGTGTAGAGACTTCAGAAGAGGCTTCCTTCTGGGGTGACAGCCATGCAGACCAATTTAATGTAGTGTGCGGCGTATGGTCTGAGCACTGACAGGCTGACCCCCCACCTTTTCAATCTCTGCAGCAATGCTGACAGCACTCCTGCGCCTATCTTTCAAAGACAGCAGTTGGATGTGACGCTGAGCACGTGCACTCAGCTTCTTTGGACGACCAACGCGAGGTCTGTTCTGAGTGGACCCTGCTCTTTTAAAACGCTGGATAATCTTGGCCACTATGCTGCAGCTCAGTTTCAGGGTGTTGGCAATCTTCTTGTAGCCTTGGCCATCTTCATGTAGCGCAACAATTCGTCTTTTAAGATCCTCAGAGAGTTCTTTGCCATGAGGTGCCATGTTGGAACTTTCAGTGACCAGTATGAGAGAGTGTGAGCGCTGTACTACTAAATTGAACACACCTGCTCCCTATGCACACCTGAGACCTAGTAACACTAACAAATCACATGACATTTTGGAGGGAAAATGACAAGCAGTGCTCAATTTGGACATTTAGGGGTGTAGTCTCTTAGGGGTGTACTCACTTTTGTTGCCGGTGGTTTAGACATTAATGGCTGTATATTGAGTTATTTTGAGGGAAGAATAAATTTACACTGTTATATAAGCTGCACACAGACTACTTTTCATTGTGTCAAAGTGTCATTTTGTCAGTGTTGTCCCATGAAAAGATATACTTAAATATCTGCAGAAATGTGAGGGGTGTACTCACTTTTGTGATACACTGTATATGAAATGTGTGTTCTCGTAGTTTTCCATTGAATCAGCGATTTTGGTTACTTGTTTTAAATACAAGGTTTCACATTGAATTCCCCAGAAACAAAATGTGTGAAGTAATTTAAAATGGTATTAACATTTAAAATATTTAGCAGATGCCTTTATCTATGAACAGATGTGAATGAATACAATCCAAGCAACTAAGGGTTAGGGACCTTGCTAAAGGGCCCAACAGTGGCAACCTAGCTAGAACCAGCAAACTTCCAATTACAAGACCTTAACCGCTGAGCTAGCACTGGTATAAAACCTTTATCTGTAAGAACTTGAACTGATATGTAACATTCAAGTGTAAAGTTCATGCATTAGATGAGTTATATGCACATCTACTGCCTTATTATGTCAGTCTAAAAAAGACAGAAGTGACGGCCTGGAAACGATCTGAGATCAATATAACTTACTAACGTCACCATTATAAAACTAAGGAGTAATGAAAAAATAAAACAATAAATTGCTGTTCTTTATCTTTTCCTTGTTTACAATAATTAAATTAATACTTTATTGCTATTATAAAAAGTACAAAACCCAATAAAGACCTTTGACTAAGTCACTGAGAAGTTATGAATGTTCCAACAGTAAATCAAACAGGCTTCAAATGAGAACAACTGCCTCATTTCAAACGTATGTGTGTTAATCAGATTTAGAGCTTGCTGACTTGGTAAGCATGTGTCATGGCCACTGTGATGTGTGTAAAGCTTAATCTATTTTGTATTTAATCCCTAGCAACAGCATGTGAGGGTTAGTGTGCTGTGTGTGTGTGTGTGTGTGTGTGTGTGTGTGTGTGTGTGTGTGTGTGTTATATGGCTGTTTAACAATACAGAATATTAAAAAACTGTTTTAATAAAGCCTGGTTTTATTAATATTATTTTATATTTGAGCAGTTTTTAATTCACTACATTTTAATATAAAACAAACTAATTCAAATATTTCTGAACTTGAGCAGCTTTCTTCATTAACAGGAGCATTTGAGTGTAAGAACTTGCTGTTCTCTGACTAGATGGATTGAAGACAATCATGTTAGTTTTAAGACTGAGATGCTGAATCGGCAGAAATGTTAGCCAAGACTTGTCCAGGGTGCAAGGCAGTAACAATGTTCATTGGAAACAGTGATCAATTAACTTCAGATCAAACCTCCAGCACTGCCTACAAATAAAAGTACTAGCATAACCAACTGCCAAATCTACCGAATGTAAAATACAATGATCATTAGAGGAAAATAGTTTTAACTCAATCAAGCAGTATACAGCTACCTACTAAGTCACTTGTCCACCAGTCACTGATATTTCAGATCAGCTTTCTAATAGAACTGTGATTAAGCCGGGAAAATAAAAAACAAGTGAACACATTTATCAAGTCCCTGTATACAGATTCAGAACCCGATTTCTCTAGAAGGAAGTTTTGGATTTACAACACACCACAGTTTTTACTACTGCATGCTGAATCACACACACACACACACACACACACACACACACACACACACACACACACAATACGACACAGCATGAGTGAGATGGAGTGATGGATAGGCTCTCAGATAGGGGAGGAGGAAAAAGTGCAGCCTCCACACTTCCTGCTATTGAGAAGCAGGAAAATTAAGACACAGTGCTGTCAGCTGTGTCAGCTGATAACCCACACAAACACACTCACTCTCTCACACACACAAAGTGGAAACACAAACACCTTGGTCAGCTCCTGGTTGGTTACCGATATTCCAAAAACAGAAATCGGTGCACACACACACACACACACACACACACACACACACAAATAAATCACTGTGGCCACAAATATGTGTTAAGTCAGCCAAATGTAGTTAGTCAGATAAAATTTGGTGTTTGACATTGCGTCTTTTATTATGAGACAGTTTGTGTATTAATAAATTCATTGATTGTCTACTAATTTCATTTGATTTACAACATAATTCAAGACAATTCTAGACAACAAGACAATACTAAACACCAAACATGACCTCGTCTATTCCACTGACTGAATTCCTCCGTCTATTGTCCGAGTGTCTGACTCTTAAATGTAAACGTGCTTAACAGGTGGCATCACACACACACATCGACTACTGTATACATTCTAAAATGTGAAGCAAAAAGTACTTACTGCATTGGAAGAGGTTTGGATTCTGTTAGTGAAATACTGAAATGATGAGGCATTGTTCAGTATCTAGTTCAAGGTTTTTAGACTGTTACACCTTATCTGTGTGTGTGTGTGTGTGTGTGTGTGTGTGTGTGTGTGTGTGTGTGTGTTTGCAGCTCACCAGCAACTGTGGTTAGCTGTTTTTCAAATTTACTAGCCTGTCAGCATGTTTAATTTTTAAAAATAAGATTATTATTTATTATTCTGTAGAAGTGGTTCTACAGAATAATAAATACACACACACACACACACACTAACAGTGGGCCTGTATAGTCATAATTGGAAATATTCAACTCACCCAAAGAAACTCAAGATTTATATCTCCAATCTCACGCACAGCTGAATTTTGCTTTCAATAGCATAATTTTCATTTGAATGATGTAGCAAATGAAGAAATGAATAATGTGGTATTTTATGATCCCTCTGACTATGAGAGTAGATGGGGATTTTGGTTACACTATTACAGTTATTCAGCCCCTACATAAAATTGTTGAGCTTAAAACTGACTTATATGTAAGATCTAAAGTTGGGTTACAACATGATTAATCCATTGGGACTCAATAACCAGCCTTCTATGTATATGTGTCAGCTATGATGTATTATATACACAACCAAGAGAATCAAGTGTTCAAGGAGTTGCAACCAACCACTGTGAAAACTAATCAGTTGCTCTCAAAAGCTGAGAGAAGAGATTTTATTGCACTAAAATGGCAATGGATATTAGAAAAATTTCCCTTTCTTGAACGTTTCTAGAGACACTATTGGGAGTGTAGCCTGGGAGTTTCAAACATATAACGCAGCAGCAAACTTATCTGGGTGTAGAAGAATGCCCAAAATTTTATCAAGAGGTCTGAGCAGTCTCATTAGGCCAACCAAAAGACTCTAAAGACTTACAGAATGACCTGATGAAGACTGGGACAGATGTGTTGGTGGCTACCATGAGAACAATTTGTGTGTGTTTGTGTGTGTATACACGTATTTGGTTTACCTGTTGTGGTCCTCGCTTTCCGTAAGCGTGTTTTCAATGCCGCTGTCCGTCTCGACGTCCTCATGCAGTTCCGGGTGTACCATTGCTCCTGTATCCTCATCTGTAAATGTCTCACACTCACTGTAGGCACTTTCTGAACCCAGGTATGCACTGTCTGACACCTCTGCCTGCTACAGACACAAACATACATCCTCTATAGTTTAGCATTTTACTGGACAGAACACATACTACATAACATTCATGCTTTGAGGATAAAATGGTTTGGCATAACTTGCTGTGCACTGTGATATACATGAAATTGATCCGAATTCCAGCCAATGCCTCTTAGTAAGAAGTCAACACAATCATAGTCAAACAGGAAATTTGGAAGCTGAAAAGTCTGTTCTAGTGACATATTTCTTAGATTTCTTTTCAACATGTGGCTGGAACTAAAAGTCATGCCATTTTGCTTTTTTCTACAAACTGACTTTTTAATCAAGGTTTTTATTGGTATAAGATTTGGATAAAAAATAGAAAAATGGGATCAGAGCACCCATATTAACAACATAAAATGTGAGCAAGTTTGTGGAGGTTTGAGCTGTTTTGTTAAGAATCTTTACCCAAAAGCTCCAGCCTCACAACAGCCCAATGCAACACTTACGCTCATTGCTATTTTAGGTGTGAATGTTTTCCCATAAGAAAATCAAGTCTCCCGAATGTTCCAGCACTTTCACAATAATCTTTAACTCCAGTGTTACTCTTTAATGAACGCAACACCTTGTTATAGTTCTGCTACAGGTTCAACTCACACGGTCAGCAGTTCAAAACACACAATCAGCTACTTGTTTCATTACACTCTTCGCAATCCAACCAGAGACGTGTTATACACTGTACATGGAACGAATTTCAACTCAGAATAACCAGATCATTCTCATAAACACAGGAACCAAATACACACCACCATTGTGCATTTGATGTTTCACATAACCAGCTTCTAGTGAGTTGGAATGGTTACTGTGATAAAGAGTATACTAAATTTAAACAAGTATTGTGTGAGTTACAGAATGGGAGCAGATATAAATAAGAAAATACAACAAGTAAAAGTCAGTCATGGTTAGGGGCTCAAACACATCAGAGAACACAATCTGGTGAAGTGATAGCAAATATTATGTTTGTTGTATTTGTTTAAAGACGGAAAATACCAAGAGTGAGGATGTACCGTTGGCTGTAAACTGTTCGGACCTGAATATTATCCGCATTATTGCAAGCCAGACCCTTTTATCCAACATCTGTGTCTGACCTCACAAATGCTGCTCTGGATGGATGATAATAAATTCCCACAGACACACTGGAAGATCTTGTACAAAGTCTTCCCAGAAGAGTGGAAGCTATTTTAGCAGTGTGAGCAATTGAGGGTAAAGGGCCTTGTTCAGGGGACCCAACAGTGGCAACTTGCAGTATTGTGGCTAGAACCAGCAACCTTCCAATTAACAATCCAGGTCTATCCAAGATAAGCTATATAATTAGGGACCTACTAAATTCACGGGAAAGTGTGCTTAATTTCACGGACCTCATTTGAAATCACAGATTTCATGAATTTGAAAAAGTCATTAAATTACACTCATAAATTAAATAATAGAATAAGTGAAAGCTACAATACAGAGCGCAGCATACTGTAACGCCTAAATGTAAACCAAAACATCCGTGTTTTGATACACCCCCTTTGAGTCAACAGAATTGGTTGGAAGTTTTCCAACTCAGTTACTCAAGTAAGTGTTTTTAGCTCCTATAGACTTTGACATCTTGAACATTTTGTCTAACTGAGTTAGTGTAACCGAGTGTCTTTAGAGTTGCTGAGTTTATAAAGAAAGAACTAAACTGTACATAGACAAACTATCAGGAGAATAATATTTTACTGGCTTGTTCTTTAAGGGCGCAGCACAGACCACAGAGAGATGATCACATATGTAGAGAAGCACACTTTACTATTGGTTATGGAACACTTAAATGGACTAAATGCACTCAATACGGAAACACGCACATCAAACATTGTCAGCACACTTCACCACAGAAAAGTCTGCTACACTAACTTAATTGCCAGATGGTTGCTAGGACCGCTTCATATTGCATATTGTGCGTCATATTTTATACGCTACGCAAATAATAAAAACATTAAATCACTAAACACAAACTTTAAATTTTGAATTTCACAGCAAATTGCATATTACACGGGAAACTGCAAATTGCACAGTTTGTGACGCGATTTTCACGGCTGTGATTTTGGTAGGGCCTAATATATAATAAATATTTTCTCATAACATGACAGAATTTAGGGCATTATTGTTATGTCATCAATAAACTGTCCAGCCTGAAATCAAATCCCACCATACCTGCATGAATGTTGGTGAAAGTCCAGAAGAAGAAAGTCCCAAGGGATAGGAAGCTGTCCGCAGTACCATTATTTTGGGCAAAAAAGTGTCCACAGGAAAAAGCTGAAACGTTACCCCCCCCTTGCTTCAGATCATTCACAGAGCAACAATGGAACGAAACGGTGACAGAGACGACAGGGAGTGAAATGGTGTTTTCAAGTGTAACCCTTGGACGAATGAAGCGTCGCATGGGAAGTCCGAAGGGCAGTGCAGGATCGGGCGGAGCCACAAGGCTTTACATTTACAGCTCATGTGTGTTTGTGCTTCTACAGAGAAGCTAACATTCAACAGTTCAAACTAACAGCCACCCTCCTTACGTCTTACATCTGCCAAGTTCACAGGTAATGTAAACACTACTAAAACAGGTGTGTTTACCTTCAAACTGCTAAACACCAGGGTGCAGGGTGTGGTTAAAAATGTAGATTTTCTGCTCAATACCTATTTGTTTGAGTTCTGGATCTCAATGTTACTCTTCTATAATAGTTCACTGCTGCACCACACATTAAAATCACCCAATATTAAGATCATTAAACATTACAGTTCCTGAAATAATGATTTTGATGCCGCAGTAGTGACATACAGTGTTTATTCTGTCCATCGTACTTCAAGGCTTATTTAAGTGTACGTTTTCCAATGTTGGCCAATGCACATGTTTGGATAATATACCATATCATGCACGGAGAGTCATGTTATGAGCTCTGTGTTTATCCATCCTCTTGTACATACAACTTGACCAGGCAGCAGAGATCACAATTGCACAGCGGCAGTGAGACCTATTCCACTGCCACCTCCATCAGGCATGGCTGATTATGACTGCCTGGTCAATAGCACTGACTGGGATTTAAACTGGAGAGCTTAATATCTAAGCAGGTGTGGGCTAGAGCGTTAGATTGCTGTGCCATCTGAGTCCCACTTTTCAGTTTAAGGCAGCATAGCATTAGATTGGATCTGTAGAATGATAGCTAGCATGCACTATTGAGATGTTCTGAAGATAAGTAATCTTTGTCAGGTATGAGAAAAAAGATCAGATTCAGGGCAGTATGAACCTTGCCCGAGAACATGTGTACATGTAACGAGGGAGAATGTTTTGATCCTGATGTGTACCCATTAGTGGTTCTCTGCTAAAAGTGCTGCTCCTGCTCCACCCAGCCACCTTGTTTAGTTTAAAAGTGAACAGAGAAACATATTCATTCATCGTGCAAAAACTCGAAAAGGTTCAGGGTGGGGAATGAGAGAGGAAGGTAGTCGAAAAAAGAAAAACATTCAGGTGCTCTCCACAAAACACCCTTTCATTAGATTCAGTACTGCATCAACCCTCAGAATTAATGATTAAACTGCACGACATGGACACAAAGATTATACCACAAATGCGTGATTCACCAAAACAACTACCCTGAGGAGCTAATATTAGTCCGAATTTACATACGCTTATCCAGCTTTCCATTTTGATATGATTCAGCCTTAATAATCAAGGCAGAATCTATGGAATGTTTTGGGGGCAGGCGTAAACATATTTGAAACTTATTTTTCTCCTATGTTAAAATAAATAGAATAATAACTTAAGCCAACAGGTATCAGCATTTAGCGGACGTTTTATCCAAAGTGACTGGTTAATGCACACGTGTCGGAGGAGTATACGACAGTATACAGTCTAAGCAATTGAGGGTTAAGGGCCTTGCTCAAGGGCCGAACAGTTGCAACCTGGCAGAGGTGAGGCTTGAACCGGCAACCTTTTGATAACTAGTCCAGTACCTTAACCGCCAGGCTACAACTGCCCTTATCCATTACAAATAAAGCTTTGCAAGAACTACTTGTGGAGCAAAGATGATCACTGTGCTTAACGTCACAAACATTTCTCCACAGTCACCTGACTTAAAGCACATCCAGCATCTATGTAGGCACTTGAGGACAGAAAACCGAGCATGACCATTCAGCAACATTGCAAGATGCTTTTTGGAATAATGCAAAATCATGCTGGGAGAACATGGATCATCAGAATTTAGCTCGAGTACATACTGTCATTACAGCAAAAAATGGAACATAGCAAAAACGAATTCAATATTTTACTTTCATTGTAATGCTGCATGAATGATCATTTTTACTAGCGGTCTCTTTTGCATTTCTAAACTAGCCTATAGATCCTGTATAAATCGTTCCTCACAGCTGACGCAATGCAATGAACAGAACATGATAATGGCTCTAAATTTAGTCTCCTTCTCCTTCGGGGGTAGAGATTTCGAAGCTCTTCATAATAAACGATCCACTACATCTGAGGTGTGAACTGCTAAACAGTGATGGTACGGCAGTGACGCACGTTAGATGAGCTGTTCTGATTTAAAAACACCTCACCAGCAGGAGGCACCAGTTGAACACCACTATAGAACTGACTGCCTGGGGATGAACATTTTGATCCAACATCAACACATTCCAGCATGACACAGGACGAACACCCTCCCAGCTTCTGCATACCCCAGCACCATACCCTATCCCTGTTTGCATATCTGTGTACACCAAACCAACAACATGCCTTAACACTGTCCAACATGAAGCTCATCACTGGTTCCCAATCACTGCCCGCATTCAATACCAAATACTACTTCTAAACTACAAAGCTCTTCATACTCTCGCCGTTCATCACTCATCCCTACGCTACCAGTTACCCACAGATCCTCAAGCCGTATGTGTGTGTGTGTGTGTGTGTGTGTGTGTGAAGGGGGGGTCACAGCGTTTTAGACAGTCGTGTTCTCCTAACTCTGCTCTGGTGGAGGTTTTTTTTTATTTTAGTCATATGTATGATCTAACCTCAGGAATCACTGGACACAAGGCAGGGCTCTTCACCGAACATGATGAGCTGAATTAATAAAAATTTTTTTTAATGTATTTTCTCCATTTTTCTCCCAAATTTTTTGCACATCTGGTTTTTACCCAATTGGTTTATGCTTCCTTTCTACTGGTGCTGACCCCCGCCCCGATTGAGGAAAGTGATATGACACAAGCCCCCTCCAACACATGCGCAGTAGCTGACTGCATCTTTTCACCTGCACAGGGCGAGTTCATATATGGATCAGCCTTGTGCATGGAGAGCCACACCATGATCAGCATTATTCCTCTTCTCTGCATCAGTTATGAGGTCCCTATCCGGCTCCCTCCCTGGATGAATAACAGCCAAACGTTGTTCATATAGCCGCCCAGCCCAGCCGGATGGCAGAGCTGAGATTGGATACAATGTATTCAAAATCCCAGCTCTGAATTAATATTATTAACATTTTACAAATTATAAGAAGTCATTTTACCCTTTTTACACTTTTGATTCTAAAGTAGTTTTGCAACAAATAATATGAGATAAGGTCAGTCACTTTTAATTAAATATACAGTGGGGTCAAAAAGTATTTAGTCAGCCACTGATTGTGCAGGTTCTCCTACTTAGAAAGATGAGAGAGGTCTGTAATTTTCATCATAGGTACACTTCAACTATGAGAGACAAAATGAGGAAAAAAAATCCAGGAAATCACATTGTAGGATTTTTAAAGAATTTATTTGTAAATGATGGTGGAAAATAAGTATTTGGTCAATAACAAAAGTAGCAGTGTGTTTGGGATCATTGTCATGCTGGAAGACCCAGCCACGTTCCATCTTCAATGCTCTCACTGATGGAAGGAGGTTTTGGCTTAAAATCTCATGATACATGGCCCCGTTCATTCTTCCCTTAACACGGATCAGTCGTCCTGTCCCCTTTGCAGAAAAACAGCCCCAAAGCATGATGTTTCCACCCCCATGCTTCACAGTAGGTATGGTGTTCTTGGGTTCTTCTTCTTCCTCCAAACACGACGAGTTGAGTTTTTACCAAAAAGTTCCATTTTGGTTTCATCTGACCACATGATATTCTCCCAATCCTCTTCTGGATCATCCATATGCTCTCTGGCAAACTTCAGACGGGCCTGGACATGTACTGGCTTAAGCAGGGGGACACGCCTGGTACTGCAGGATTTGAGTCCCTCTCGGCGTAGTGTGTTACTGATGGTAGCCTTTGTTACTTTGGTCCCAGCTCTCTGCAGGTCATTCATCAGGTCCCTCCATGTAGTTCTGGGATTTTTGCTCACCGTTCTCATGATCATTTTGACCCCACGGGATGAGATCTTGACCCCAAGGGAAATTATCAATGGTCTTGTATGTCTTCCATTTTCTTACAATTGCTCCCACAGTTGATTTATTCACACCAACCTGCTTGCCTATTGTAGATTCACTCTTCCCAGCCTGGTGCAGGTCTACAATTTTCTTCCTGGTGTCCTTCGACAGCTCTTTGGTCTTGGCCATGGTTGAGTTTGGAGTCTGACTGTTTGAGGCTGTGGACAGGTGTCTTTTATACAGATAACGAGGTCAAACGTGTCATTAATACAGGTAACGAGTGGAGGACAGAAGAGCTTCTTAAAGAAGAAGTTACAGGTCTGTGAGAGCCAGAAATCTTGCTTGTTTGTTATTGACCAAATACTTATTTTCCACCATAATTTACAAATAAATTCTTTAAAAATCCTACAATGTGATTTCCTGGATTTTTTTTTTCTCATTTTGTCTCTCATAGTTGAAGTGTACCTATGATGAAAATTACAGACCTCTCTAATCTTTCTAAGTAGGAGAACTTGCACAATCAGTGGCTGACTAAATACTTTTTGACCCCACTGTAAATAATGTGGAAGCTTGTGTGGTGCAGCAGTCTAACACGCTAGAACCCACTCAAGTTTGAATCTCAGCAGAACCACTGACCTGGCCGGGTGTCCACACAAACACAATTGGTCAAGTTTGAGGGAGAAAAAGTATTTTTATATAGTCATTTCCAATTCACGATTGTGAGCCCGCTGTGGCTTGCACAACCACTGATCTGATCAAGGAGAGCTGGATCACCACACGCCTCCTCCATCCAATCTGTGGCTTATCACCCACACAGAGCTGTATCGTGTACGCAGAGCAATGTTAAACTCCATGTGGTAAAATGGGTTTTTGCATGCCTCTGTCATCATGACTGACAAGCACAGAGGCCAGTACAGAGATATATACACATTCGGCCCAATGAAACAGTCACAGCATAAGAATTGAGGCGCCAGCACCGATTTAAAATGCTGAATTAAAGAATAAAATGAACAGAATGACTTGATGTGTCATATAAACAAATTTTCCACATATCCCAGCTTGTTTGGGGAAAAAAGTCATAACATAAGGTCAGTCATTAAATGGCGCCACTGGAGTCGAGAAAACTGAGAGCCTTGCTCCAGAGCCCAACAGTGGCTGCTGCCAGGATCTGAACCCACAACCTCACGACTTATAGCTTATAGCTAGACTTATAGCCTATCTTACCCGAGCTTTGTTCCTCTCCTAAGACCCAGAGAACAAAGAATACCAATGATCTTATAAACACAACATCCAGAAATGTCAGATATGCTTCCCACCCAGTGTAATGACAGCTGTAGCAGTCCAAAATAGCGACAATAAGAGAGAGCAAGGGTGATGAGAGTTCAGTCAGAAACAGCAGCATTTAGAAAAGCCACTTTCTGTATGTGTGTGTTTGTGTGTGGGTGTGAGTGTTTGTGTAAGGTAAATATACCTCATCATATTCCTCAGCTGCTCCACTGGCTTCTGTTGAATTAAGCTGCAACTTGTAGAGGTCTGGATCAGAACCTGAAGAAAGAAAGCATTCCAGTCAAAATATTGGACTGATTTGCACTGACAGCTGTTTTTTGTGAGTGAATTTCAAATAAGTTAAAGAAGTTGTAGGTGCTCAGGTGGCACAGCAATCTATTATGGTAGCCCACCACCGCTGAGGCCGGCCGGGCGTCTACACAGACATGATTGGCTGAGAAGGGGGGGTGGCCAACACCCTGCAATGGATTGCGCCTTGCCTGGGGTATTCCTCCACCGCCCAGTGTTACCCAGTGGAACCGGACCTGCCACGACCCGGACCATTTCATTAATGCTATTACTTAGCCAGGCTGAAGCTTCACACATTCAGAGAGAGCAGATGACAGAGTGAGTAAATATGACAGCAAACAAGAACACGTTAGTCATTCTCTTTGAGTCATCCTGTTAAAGGAGCAGTGGAACATCACACCAGCTCAATAATCACAGAAGCAACACACACACACACACACACACACACACACACACACACACACACACACACACACACACTTGATATGCCAGGTTTGAAGAACGGAAACAATCTGCTGATTTAACTGAGGTTAGAAACCAAACAACCTCCAATTATCTAATTTTACATTATTGTAGAAGTATGTATAGAACACTAATTTAAAGTTTTTCTTTTTCATTTAATTTTTATCAACTGCTTTATGCTGATCAGGTTCGCAACGGGTTCGGTTCCACTGAGAAACATTGGGGGCAAGGCAGAAATACCGGACAGGGCGCCAATCCATCACAGGGCTTTGGCCACTGCTCATGTCTGTGTAGATGCCCAGCCGGCCAACAGCACCACTGAGATTAGAACCCGGATCTCAGTGGTGGTGGCCAAGCTTGATAGACTGCTGCGCCACCTGAATGCACAGTAACATGTTTTCAGAAAAAAATGCCCATCCAAAAACATATATTTAAAACAAACCTTAAACAATTAAGTGAAAATGAGTGTTGCTATCTGTTATTTAATATGTTTTGAATCTAATACAAATGGCAGGACTCTAAACATTTTATTTATTCTATTTTTTGCATTTTCTACTCATTTCAAATTCATGATTGCAACATATATGCTGCTTACACTGCCCTCCACCCACCATCACCCTGACCGACACACATGCAGTGGACTCTAGGAGAGCCATACTGTGTACGAAGAGTCACGTTATGCCATCTGTAAATAATCCACCCCTTGTGCAGCTACCTCAACCAGCCAGCACAGGTCACAAGTGCAGCAGCAATGAGGAATCCCATCAACCTCCCTCTCTCAGGCAAGGCCAACTGTGCCTGATTGGACAATAGCACAACTGAATTTCAAACTCAAGAGCTCAGCTCAGCTCAGCACATGAGACCGCTGAGTCACTCAAGCACCCAGAATAATTGTCAAGAAAACTGGGAATGACTAGGTAAAAAAAAAAAGTAGAAGGCTGTCATAGTATTAGATGTTCTCGTTAGTAACACTAAGATAAAATTCTGCTTGTATCTACAAAATCATGTAAAGTGAGTATCATTAACAGCCCTACAATAAACAAGACAAAAATAGAATAGATATAAAATAATCAACATACGGCGTATGAAACATGATGAATTTCTCTCTAAGCAGATCTCTATTATAAAGCTTTTAAAGTCATTAAAAAGCTATTAAAGAAGAAAAAGCAATGAAGGGGGTTCAGATATCTGTAGTAATCACCCTTCTACAGTGTTATGTGTATATGTGGGCCGATACTCTAAGTGCCTGCGGGTTCTCAGATTACAGAAGCTTTATGCATCTTTAATGGCGACAGAAACCAAAATCAGGTCAGTCTTACATTAGCAAGTCTTTCTCGGTCTGCAATTGTTTTGTATTAATGTGTCTGTGGGGTTCTGATACTGGCTTCTTTATAACTGTAGATTACAGATACACGTATGGATGCCAACTTCTTTTTACCAACCTTCATCAGATGAGGTTTTATATTCAAGCTTTTAGTTACAGGGAAATGGTTACACATTAGTATTGAGAGGCTTGGATAAAAGGAATGTACTGTATTAAATTGTGCAGATGTGTGTTTGAGTGTGTTTGTAAATGTTGCTGTAAATGTTGCTGTTGGTACTGATGCTGTGTGTGTGTGTGAGAATGTTGCTGTTGGTACTGAAGCATCATGAGTGAGTGAGTTTGTGTGTGTAAATGTTGCCATTGGTAATGACGCTGTGTATGTGTTTGTGTGTGTATAAACGTGTGTGATTGTAAATGTTGCTGCTGGTGGTGATGCATCATGAGTGTGTGTGTGTGTGTGTGTGTGTGTGTGTGTGTGTTTACCTCCATTGCTGATGGCTGTGATGCCTCTGTGGAAATCTTCAAAGCTGATGACACCCATTCCACCGGGGTCGAGGAAGCGTGTTAGATCCTTCACCTGAGAAACACACACACACACACACACACACACACACAAACCACGTTAAGCACACACATGTAAGTTTTTTCTATAAATAAACAGCAACCCACAGCAGCAGAATAAACATTAACATAACAAAACAGAATCTGCCTCTGTCCCTCCCACACACACATGGCAAGAAAAAGCGCTACGTGCATCAACACACACCCGTACAGTAAACACAGGAAATACACTGAATTGTCTTCTAATTAGTGCTGGACAATAATTCGATATCGATATATATCGCGATAGAAAATGTTTCAATAACGGTGATATGATTTTTAAACAAATTCGAACGATACATATTACGTCAGTGCATACTTTTTTGCGGAAGCATTTTTGCTCGCAGGTGTTCCCACAGGGACGCAATTCAACAGCGCACCTCAAGCAAGTAGTTCTCCACCAAAACAGTGCAGTAATACACTCAACATAAATGTCAACCACCAACACAATTACAAAAAAAAGTACTAGTACTGAGTACTAATACTAGTGAGTACTAATACAACTAATATTAGTTGTGGCGCGCTACGAGTAAAGGCACGAACGGGCTCCGCGCGTTCCACTGTTGCCAGATTGGGCTGTTTTCCTCCAAATTGGGCGGGATTTTTTTTTGAAAAACAATTTAATAGCATTTAAATAACACGTCTATTGAAACGAGAATATTCAGTTTTAAGAAGCTCCAGCATTGTAGAAGGCTATTAAAAGTAAAGTCAATTTTCACTGCTGATTTGGCTTAATAGTGCTGGTCAGAATGTGTCATATTCTTGAAAGAAAATTAAAATTAGTTTTCCATGCATTCACGCTGGCATGTTCTGGGGTTCAGATGAGTCTCATCAGTACACACAAGTTTGCAGTCAAATGATCAAGTATTGCAAAGGAATATCTTTGAAATTCTTCCTCATAATGTTACGGTTATAGGCTATATTTTAGTTTTTTACTTGTCGGGGAAAATGAGAAAAAATAAAAAGCTTATTATGCTAGGCTTGATGTAATTCTACATGGTACTCACTGCCATAGGTAAACGAGTGAGTGACCAAAACACTACTAGATCAACAGCCACTAGCCACATACAAAAAATAAGTTATCAGACAGTTTCTGTGCCACCCCTGTGAGCAGTGGTCTCAGTCTGGCCACCCATATAGAAATTGTCTGGCTCCGCCACTGTCCACAGTAGAAAAAGAAGCAGACGAAATAGCTGATAAGAGATGAAGGACTAATTCAGTCGTGTATTCAGCTTGTATTTCTTGCCAGAAACCAGAAAAGAGGTTTGCAGGTACAGCCATCCAATTTTGGTGTTTTTGGCAGTTTTTCTGACATTTGTATTATTCATATCGATATCGGAATTATATCGTATCGACCGAAAATAGGAGTTATATCGTGATATAAATTTTATCCATATCGTCCAGCCCTACTTCTAATCATCATATTGAATTTTATATTTGTATAGTTATGTATGTGGGGCGGCACAGTGGCTCAGCGGGTAGCACAGCAAGAAGGACCTGGGTTCGATCCCCAGGTGGGGTGGTCCGGGTCCTTTTTGTGTGGAGTTTGCATGTTCTCCCCGTGTCTGTGTGGGTTTCCTCCAGGAGCTCCGGTTTCCTCCCACAGTCCAAAGACATGCAGGTGAGGTGAATTGGAGACACTAAATTGGTCATGACATTATGTTTGACATTACACTTGTGAACTGATGAATCTTGTGCAATGGGTAACTACAGTTTCTGTCATAAATGTAACCAAAGTGTAAAACATGACATTAAAATCATAATAAATAAATAAATAAATAAATATGTATGTGCTTTATTATACTGTACATCCAGTCAGCCTAATTAATATAATTCATTACATTCATGTGCAGAATTTAACACACAGTCAAACTTCATACAGACAACAAACAGCTTCTGCTTGTGATTTTAATCTTAAATATAAAAAGCAATTTAATCATTCAGCCCTACCAACTGTCCTCATAATAATAAAGCTTGTGTGAAAGACATCCAAGTGTTTACTTTGTGCAAATACAAGCAATAAAGGCATAAAGACTTACATAAAATGCTTATCTACATCCAGTATAACACTAACACACACACACACACACACACACACAACACCATGGAGCAGTTCTAGATTAATAATTAAGGTACTGGACTAGTAATCGGAAGGTTGCTGGTTCAAGCCATACCACTGCCAGCTTGTCACTGTGGGGCCTCTGAGCAAGGGGGCGGCACGATGGCTAAGTGGGTAGCACTGTCGCCTCACAGCAAGAAGGTCCTGGGTTGATCCCCAGGAGGGGCGGTCCGGGTCCTTTCTGTGTGGAGTTTGCATGTTCTCCCCGTGTCTGTGTTGGTTTCCTCCGGGTGCTCCGGTTTCCTCCCACAATCCAAAGACATGCAAGTAAGGTAAACTGGAGACACTAAATTGTCCATGACTGTGTTTGATATAACCTTGTGAACTAATGAATCTTGTGTGATGAGTAGCTACCGTTTCTGTCATGAATGTAACCAAAGTGTAAAACATGACGTTAAAATCCTAATAAACAAACAAACTGAGCAAGGCCCTTAACACTCAATCGCTGGGACTGTACACTATCAGAACTGTAAGTTACTTTGCATAAAAGCATCTGCTAAATGCAATAATTGCCAAACTTTATCTTTTTAGCCCACATGCTAAGTTGACAACCACACATGTTCATTTAAAGCCATGACATAACACTCTCACACACACGCTTCTTCACCCGTTCTGCAGTCAGCTGATATGATCAGAGTCTAGCCTGTAGCCTAGCAACAGGATATCAGGTTTCCAGGGAGACTGAAAGGGGTTTCAGAATTGGGACATCACATACCCACTTTAAGGTACAATAAAGGTTAGGTGCTAAGGGCAGATCAACAACTACTGTAGCAACAACAAATCCTAATCCCAATTCTTAGAATTAGTATCAGGGCTAACAGTGACCTAAAGTCCAGAATTATGGTGCTGGAAAGATTTAGATCAGGTCTAGACTGGAATCACTAAATTTCTGGCCAAAATGTGCCATCAGTGAATGACCAACTTGCATCAGACTGATACAAAAGTCTATACAAAACAAAACGTACAGTGTGTATGTGCCTAAAATCAGAGAAAACCACGTGAGGAGCTTAGATAACATGATGAGCAATCTTAGAATATTTGATTTCATCCTTTAAATTTGTCATCATCTGTATGTTCATGTGTATGAACTGTTTCATGCCAGTCAACATCTTTTAACATGTTCTCACCATATAAAATGTCGTGTATCAGTTGATTATGATGTAGGAATAAAAAGGTCAGTATCTGTCCCAACACAACCACAGAAATTCTTACTAAAACATTTTTGCTAGACCAACACATTACTCATAGTCAGAATCATAACATTACAAAAAGATCCAGCAATCTGAAACTGAAACTAGTATTTTATCAGATTACTTGGTTAATAGACAGAATTGTGAACAGACAAGACCTCAGTTAGAATTCAAATTTGATGCTACAATGAGGCTAATCTTCCACCCAGGCATGCAAATTCAAACACAAGACTGAGAGACCTAAAGAATGACATTTAAAGAGGTGAGAGGACGTGGTACAGTGAAGTGGGGAAACTGTGTGTGTGTGTGTTTCCTGTTGGTAAGTGGGAAATTTATTACCACTACAACAGAAAGAATGAGCAAGCATGACCATGACATTTAGTGTCTGCTAAAAGCTGGAAACTTCAGTTTAAAAATGTGTGAGAACACAAAGTCAGTTATGGAATTTCACAGATTTTTTTTTACCAGCTTAAAAGGGGCTCAATTAAAGTAAAAGCTCCTCGTCAGATGACTTATACTTCCAACCTTACGGACTGCACTTCTGGCATCCTCTTTACTAACAAACATGATATTTTGTTTCTTGTGTAGCAGCAGCATTCATATGCAGCACAAATGCATTTATCTGTTTATATTATTCACATTTACTAATAAACACAATAACACAACTATTCATAGGTCTGATTTAAAATATATGATAGTGAATCTTTACATTTTATAATCACTGTAGGAAGAAAAGTCTTGTATTTTGAACTACAGTTGTCACCGTGTTTGTAGATTTAAGATTTAGCTGCAAATGAAGTGCAAATATTAATAAATGCAGAAATTAATCCTGATATTAGGAAAAGAGCACCAGTATAACTAACTGGTTTGCTAACACAGCTGTAAGAAGAGGTCTGGTTATGCATTTAGAACTTGTATTACATTTGGGAGCTTTTGCTATTATTATTATTATTATATTTTATTATTGATTTAATACTGTAATGACTACTGTCATTTCTTATTTGTGACACCATATATACAACATCTCAAAGCTCAAATCATTTCAGCTTGTCTCGTAAAAACAAAAATACACTGTTTCACTAACCAGAATCCCCTCTCTAATTTGCCATCCTGTTCTTCCTGCAAAAGTGACTTCCTGTCCAGGATTTGCATATGAGCATTTGAGTAAATGAAAAATGGGCTGCTGAACATTCTGTTGCTTGTTGTCCATTAACAGACTGTGCAAGTCTATCTTTTTTATGCTAATCTGTAACTTTACATTTCTTTTGAAAAAAAGGTCATTTATAAAAATAAACATGTCATTATGTTGTATTTATGTCATTATATACGTAGAGTCACAGTTTCAAATAGCATAGCATGACTTTCTGTGCAAGTCCAGGTCAGAAAGGCAGTGGTGCAAACGACAGAGGAATTACAATACAGAGTAACTACATTAAAAGAGAAAAACTATTTACTATTCACAACTATTTACACACTCACAGTACTAAGAATCATCTCATGTAAAATCACTCAGCTAAGAAAATTCTTGCTGAAGATGTGAGCTGTACTATGATTCTGTACTCTGTGCAATACATCATTAGAGTGTTATTACTGTGTAACAGCAACAAATATTCACACATAGTCTGGAAGTCATCTGTTTTCCAAAATTATGTTCCTACACTTTGAAAAATAGTCCTTTTCTGTTCCAGTGTAATTGTGCTCCTATCCATGACATGGTTTCACGAGTTTGGTGTGGAGACACTCCAGTGGCTTGAACAAAGCCCTGACCTCAACATCCTTCCAAAAGCAAGCTGCTTTCACTGAATAGGCAAAAATTTCCAACACACCACAAAAGCTTGCTGCTAAAGAGTGAGAGAGCACTTTATTAATGCTCATGGTTTTGGACTGGAACATTTGTTGCATTGTACTTCTAAAGCTGTTTACACAACCTCCATTCTGCCCAAGCAGAGTCGGCTTCTGATCACCTTCCAGTGACGGGTTGGGACACAGAGGGACAGAGTGTCACACCCCCACCACCCTCTATCACTCATCCTAGTGCCTAGACCAGTCCCGGAGAACACATATCAGACCTCCAACTTGTGAGGCTGAACACTTTTTTTTCAAAAAATTCCCTTCATTTCCCTAATTTTCTGGATTTCAGGTATTTTTATTTACTTCTGTATTTGTTACTGGGTACTGTACTGTGTCCACTGCCTAATGTGTCTATTCTGAAAAGTACCTGGTACTGTATCCACTTCATACAAAACACCATCTCTCCTTTTTAAGCAAGGAAAACATTTGAATATTTACTCCGGTTTGCAGTGATGCTAGGGTTTGGCAGATGCTCTATTTTTTGCATACACAAACTCTACACATGGAAAAGAGGAAACGGGTTCTCTTTAAGCTGTTATTTTTGCACGAAAATACGAGAATGGAATTGGAGGGCAAACTGAGGTTAACCTCGGAAAAATACAAAGAAAAACAAACCTCAGCTCTGCAGCTCTTGGTTCATTCTTTCTTTCTCATCCTGCCAATCTAATCTTTCCTCTGTTAACGTCGGCATTTTTTTGGCTTTGACAAAAGAGCCAGACTTCCTGTACTAATGCTATCCATCCATCCACAGATACACACACATACACACACACAGACTGGATAGTACCTAAAATATAGGTGTTCTATATCAGAACACCAGTTTAAAAGGTAAGTGAAAAATCAGCTGATGAACTTGTGAATGGTTTAATGATTAATGTGGTCACTGTGCTGAATCTGGTTGTAAAACACATATTAAAGACTGCTAAAACCACGTTAAAAACATAAAAGAAAATGAACTGCATCTGCAAATAAGCTGTAAAAACACTTGCACTATTTAAAAAGGCTCAGCAAAAGCCAGTATCAACAACTGCTACTAGTCATGAATGATTTGAATTATAAATAATACTAGTAAGTTAACAAAGCCTAACTTACAACAGTATTAGTACACAAAAAAGCAATAACACAAAAATGAATATAAAAGAGCAGCATGGCAAAAAAAAAAGATGTACAAATGTATTTACATGTTTACACAATTACAGAAACATTGATATTAGTCATTTCTTTTCCATATAGTATCACTACACTAATCTATAAATCTACAAATTGCACATAAATGATCTGAACAATGCACCAAAACCTGTTTAGATGTAACTGTAATATATTGAAACTTCAGAAGTGCTGGAATGACTAGCAAGATCAATTTAAATAACTATGGCATGACCCATTTCACTATTACTGACCTGCAAAATAAACATTCTTAGCTCCAATGCTGCAAATGCTGCACAGTCCTTTTGTCTATGCATGCACCAATCCCACTTTTCCAACTTCTTCAATAAAAAGTTAGAAGTATCACCAATACAATACTGACCCAACACTGGCATCCTAACAGTGACAGAGTTAACTCACTGCAAGCTATGCCAGACATTACAGGCAACTTGTGACCTACATTCAGGCACGTGAGCTATGTGGGGTAGGTCAATATAAACCACCCAACACGTTCATGCACAGTGGCGATCAGATCACACCCCCCCTCAGACATAGCCAATTCGACCTCTGGATCCCAGCAGTAGGCGGCTAGAGTAATTTACTTCTGCTCCACTTCAGAGCCTAGATCTGACAAGACGACCCAAATTCTGTGCATTACCAATCCAATTCAAACCAAAATCAGACCTGACAATAATACTAAACATTAAACTGGTGCATCCAAGTTTTTGTCTGAACAGCTACAACAGAAATATGCAGATTTTCAGGATATACAATTTATATAAAACATATTGCAAGACTTGAACATTATGCTGAGGCTTTTCAACTAAGTGCCAACCAAGCTGTTAAGCAACATTATTTATGACAACATACAGTATACTATCTAAAGATAGTAATGTGTCCATGGGTAGAGATTTAGCTCTACTATTAATACCATAGTACTAAGATATCTGGTGTAATTGGTCCTAAAACAATGCTGTCACCAGAACTGCTTTACACTATTGTAATGTGAGGGAAATAAGAAATTCTAATTAATAATAATAATAATAAGTTCAACTTATATAGCGCCTTTCACCAAGCTCAAGGTCGCTGTACAGTAATAAAAAGTGAAAACAAACGACAACACGCAAAACAAGACAAGGCAAAACAAAACAAAAACAAAACAAAAACAAACCGACAGTGAGTAAGGATAGGTTAGAGATATAAGTTCAAGAAGTAGAATGAAAATGTTGTGAGAAGAGATGGGTTTTTAGAGACACCTTGAAAGCAGAAAGAGAAGAAATAGAGCGAAGAGTCGAGGGCAGAGAGTTCCAGAGTGTTGGGGCGGCAACGCTGAAGGATCTGCCGCCCATAGTGGACATCCTAAATCTAGGAACAGATAGTTGATTCGTGTCTGACGACCTTAGTTTGCGTGATGGTGTGTGATGTGTGAGGAGTTTAGTAAGATAGGCGTAAGACCATGAAGTGCTTTAAAAGTCAAGACCAGAATTTTATATTTAATGCGCATGGAAATTGGCAGCCAATGTAGTTCTTCCAAAACAGGGGTGATGTGGTCAAACTTTCAGGTAAATGTCAGGACCCGAGCAGCTGCATTTTGTATAGTTTGCAGGGGACGGAGGGTTTTTTTAAACATTATCATACAGCTTAGACTGTGAATACTCTTGCAGACTGCCACCACTGTTCACAAACACTACAACACGTGATGATTATTTTTGTGAATAAGACCAACAAAGGAAACAAATTACCACAGGAGATGAGCAGCCAACATATTTAATGTATGCGCATCTAGTTAACAGAACCTATAATTTCAAAAGGATGACTATAAAGGATAACTATACAGATCCTGGACCTCATTAGCTAAAAAATGTAAACAGCAGATGTGATTGAAACAACACTGTGGAGTCTACTGTTGAAATTAAACATCCCACTTGTTATTTTTGTCACTGTTTTAGACAGATTAACTAAAGAGAGTATTGCCAAAGTATTGCCAATTCATGGAAAACATAAAAAAAAAGATTTTTGAACTATCCTGATAATCCTTTTAGTCAATTTTTGGTTTTAGAAGCATGTATTTATCATGATATAACTTTGCCATATTGTCCTTATTTCAATTTAAGCAAAGACACACACAGGCCAAGTTGTCTTGATGGCACAAATAACTACTAGGAATAAAAAGTAGCAAAGAGGCTGTCAAGGCTAACAAACCATAATAATCAAACCATCTAATTAACCCTGTGTATGAGCAACAATTAACAATTTAAATTAAAAAAACAGTGAAACTAAAGACACTACAGCTTGTGTGAGAGTCAGGGAAAAAACTAGTGGTTTGATTCCCCGAGAGTGTGAATAAATAATAAGCTCTTCTTGGGTGTCAGTGAGCTCAAGTTTTCTTTTGGTGTATTGTGACTAAAGGAAAAACCAACAGCCGCTCTATAAGTAAATTACACCCGCAGGCAGAGTTCTAGACTGAATATATCACCAAAACACACAAAACATCAGATAATACATGAGAGAAATTTTATTCAGACCTCATATGAAACCAGGAACACACAACGTAACTCACCTGTTCTGCTCCATATGCAGTGGCAAACTCCATAAACTCCTCAATACGAACAAATCCATCTCCATCCTGGTCCAAAGCTTGGAAAACCGCCCGTAGTGCAGACGAGTCTTCATCTCGATAAGTTGCTGTGGGAACAACGTTGGCACCAACACTTTCACCCCGGATGATATCTGAGTTCACATGTAAGTCCAGAGCCATTTCCACATTGCTGGGATCAATGTTAATGATGTCCTCCTCCATTAGAGGTGGGCATGTTTCCTCCAGCTGGAAAACTCCGCTGGTAGACTCATTACTGAGCGGTGAGAGGCAATTTACCTCTGGATCTGCTACCTGAGAAAGGTCTAGTTGTGTTTGCTGGCCAGGTAGATCAGTTACCCCCTCTGTCCTTAGATCAGCTGACTGACTGAGCCTTGATGTAGCCCCTCCTACCTCCTGCTCCACAGCATTACCAACCTGACAATCGGTACCTGAGAGGAAGGTGGAGTCAGGAAGACTCACAGAAGAATAGGTCAGATTTTGAAGGGTATTTTTGTCCTCTCTTTCTTCATCCTGCTCAAACAGAACTTCAGGTCCTGCATCATCAGAGGAGCCTGTCGATGTTTGTGTATTCTGGTAGTCATCAGATATTTTGTGTTCACTTGTAGTTTCTTCGGGTGTAGTTTTGTGTTCTAGTGCATGCTCGCAGTTATTGGCACCAAAGGAAAGGTCTTCAGATACCTTCTGTTTATTTAGATCGTGGCAGTTTGGCTGAGCTGTATTATTTTCTAGGATGTTTTCTGACATGTAAAGCTTAGTCGGGGCTAATGAGCGTTCATCCTCAGCAGCAAAGATGGGTATGTCTAATATGGCTACATTTGGTATACTGATTGTCTCTTTGTTGCCTGTGTCCTCAGGCAAGTTACCCATGACTAAAGGTGTAGATTCTTCATGTGAAATATGAGGTTGGGATTCAGACTCAGGTAAGATTGTCTTCGCATTTGGGTCAGTTGAGATCACAAGCAAAACATTTGCAGAGGAGATGAGAGGTGGTGAGCTTTCTAAGGCAGGAAAAGAGTCAACAACTGTATCTTTCGTAGAATCAAATGGGTCCCAATTCTGGATTTCACCTGTACATACAGAAAAGTTGGAGTCTCCATTTAGGACATGTGATGTTTCAGATAGATTATCAGTCTCTGAATGATCTGTATTTACACAGTGCTCCTCCTTTCTGTACTCAGGTAGAGAGTCAGTCTGAGGAGAGTGCAAGAGGGAAGAGAATAAGTCCACTGAAATTGTTGGTTCAGGTTCAAATTCCGGTGTAAACAAAACAGCTTGATTAAAATCTGATTTTGTTTCATGTATCAAACTGTTTTTGGTTACTGCATCAGACGGGAAGTCTCTATCTGCATCTTTAATTTCACATGAACTCTCACAATTTTGGTCCAGTAAGCTGCTCTCAGGCAGATCATATGCAGACACACAGGATGATATGTACTCAGGTGGTTCAAGTTTGGCATATAAATCTAATTCAGAATTTTCTAGTTCCGTTTTTTCTGATGCTAGCGAACCTGCATGTGTGGCCTCGACCTCAGGGGTATTGCCACATATCGTATTACTACCTGAAGCTGTGTCAATGCTGGCCTTAACAGCCTGATGACAAATGTGGTTTACAACAGATGTGTTGACTGGTGATTCCCCACAAAATGGCGCTGACGAAGGGTTATCTAAGGGGTCTAGTTGACAAGAGGGGCTTGAAAATAAAGATGAAGAGCCGACATAGGGCAAAGGGATCAACCCTTCAGGTGAATTCAGAAGATTACAGGGTGTAGTCCTACTTAAAACTTCTGCTTCTGGAAAAGGCTCGGTCAGATCCAACAAATTTGCAGAATCTAAACAAAAGAGATTTTCAATCTGCTCAGATGGGCTCTGCGAGCAAGACAAATCACTTAAAACTCTATGTGAGCCCAGACTCTCAAAAACATTACTTCTCTCAACAGGCAGGGTTGTAGAGAGTTTCTGGTCCAGCAAAGGATCTAGTGGGAGCTGCTCTATTAAGCCATCAAATAGACAATCCAGGTTAGGGCTTCCAGAAGGTTGCAAAAGGTCCATGGCCGGCATAGATGTGCTAATGTGTGTAGGACTAGACGCATTGGAGTTAAAACTGATGAAATCTGTTTTGTCCACATCACATGGAGTATTACAGCATTTCTTTTCGGATAAATCCTGTGGTTGAGGATGCTGTTTATCCCATGCTGAAGAAACACAGTCCAAACTCCTCTCACTTGGACATGTCTGGTCTAATCCTGAATACCGAGATGCCCTAAAGAGTTCATCTAAATTGAAGGTATTTTCCTGAAAAATCTCATCAAAGCTTAGAGAGACAATGCCAGGCTCTCTGTCTGGATTCTTAGGGCTGCCTGCAATGGCATCATTATCTGTATCCAAAAGAAAAAATCCAAGCGCATTCTTGGATTCCGATTCCCAGTTGGAATGACCTCTCGGGCTGGAGAGAACCTGCTCCATTTAGGAGCAGCGTTTCCCCCCTGGTGTAGAAACACTCCAGGAGGTCTTTTGTATTAAAGCTCAGAGTAATAATGTTTGGAATTTGAGGTCTGTATGTGTCTGCAAAGTGCAGACAGATTTTTAAATCTATACACAGATGTGTGCTTAAGGACACATAACCTTTTCAATTAATTTATTCCGAAATTCAAGGCTCTTGGCAATGCTTACTTGTCTTATGTTTACACAACTACAACAAATCCTGTTTAGCCTTTTTAAAGCTGCATAAGCTACAACACAATCTGAAACTAATACAACAGTATTACCTGTTGATGACTAAGGCATGTAAACCTTGTAACTTCTCATTTCTTTGATTATTTTAACTGACTCAATTATTTGATTTTAATACACATTTTGATCACATCATATAGAATAACAAAAGCTGGAGTTTAGACTAGATTACCAGGTTCAAATGCCATATTAAAAATACCCAAACAAAGACAGTTTCCATAATATTTATGATCTCTTATATCTCCATAACCCATCTATACATTCCGATTTATTCCCAGTCAAACCAGCAACCATGAAGCAGGCCTAAAATTTCCCTTTCTCAAATCTACGTTGTATGTAACGTAACCAAAGATAAATAAGCAGTATTTATCTGAGGCATTAATGGATTTTCAGAGCTAATCTACAGCTTTGTATGATCCATAAAGCTGTAAATTAGCCAGATTTTAGAATGTGAAGCTAGCCAGCTAGCTAAATTGGCTAGCAACAGCATCTCCTGCTCCCTGACTGAAAACCGAATCAGACAGAACTGGAAAGCGGGCTCGAGGCGAATTGTTGTTCCATTCTCGAACATATAAGTTTATACTCGTTCTCCTTAACAAAATTCAGTGGAAATATGTATTTTCATGTGATAAACACAAATCCTCTTCGACCAGTCCAGAAAAAAATCCACCTGCGCTGAGGTTAGCTCGCGTTTAGCTCGTTTAAATGGCGAACAAAATTCCGTTAATCCTTCATTCGGTGATAACACATCCCCGACCGAATCCCTCAGAAATCCCGTAATAATTCCGGATTAATCCTTCCACACTTCATTAGAATCTGTATTCGGGTTAAAACCCGGTCAGTTCGTTTTGCATTACGGATAGAGAGCAGCTCTCATCAGCAGCAATAACACACAGGTTGCAATACACACAAGTGATGAGCGGTTAAATAAAACACTCGGCTCTTTGAGTCGAATCTTTTAGATGAACCTTGTGAGTCGACTCTCAGTAAAGAGTCGTCAACAGACTGTTAAACTGCATAAGTTTTGTTTACGGTCACCGGACAGTTGTGTGATCGAAAATAATTTCCAAAAAGATTAAAAAACAAAGGTATGAGTAAATTTATGCTTAGTTGCACATTAATAGGATTGTTTTATTATTTATTTTATTATAGGTTAGTATTTTTAACCGTTAAGGTACTAAAAGAGAGCCATACATATTGTCCCTAATAAGTACATAAAAATAGTTAGCATTACAAAATAAAAACATAATAATTGAATACCATTTTTAGTTTGGCTAATGTAATTTTGTATATTGTGTGAAAATGGACTTGTTTAGGAATGTTGTTTGTGTAATAAATGGTACAGCAAAATCTATACTGAAAGCCACTTTATCATATATATACGTATATATACACTGCCTGGCCAAAAACAAGGTCACACACTAATATTTCGTTGGACCACCTTTAGCTTTGATTACGGCACGCATTCACTGTGGCATTTGGACCAGTCTTCTCCAGCACATCCCAAAGATTCTCAATGGGATTCAGGTCTGGACTCTGTGGTGGCCAATCCATGTGTGACAATGATGTCTCATGCTCCCTGAACCTCTCTCTTTCACAATTTGAGCCCGATGAATCCCGGCATTGTCATCTTGGAATATGCCTGTGCCATCAGGGAAGAAAAAATCCATTGATGGAATAACCTGGTCATTCAGTATATAACGTTGCTGAACCTACACCTGACCAACTGCAGCAACCCCAGATCATAGCACAGCCCCCATAGGCTTGTACGGTAGGCACTTGGCATGATGGGGGCATCACTTCAGCCTCCTCTCTTCTTACCCTGATGCGCCCATCACTCTGGAACGGGGTAAATCTGGACTCATCGCCGATCACGATCATTCAAGATTTTTTTCCAACCACATTCCTTCCTCGAAGATGTTTCCCCACTGTCCTTCCACTTTTTAATAATGCGTTGCACAGTTCTTAACCCGATTTTAGTAGTTTCAGCTTCTCCTTAGATGTTTTCTCTGCTTGATGCATGCCAATAATTTGACCCTTCTGAAACAGATTAGCATCTTTTCCACGACCACAGGATGTGTCTTTCGACATGGTTGTTTAACAAATGAGAAGCTACTCACTGCATCAGTTAGGGTTAAATAACTTGTTGCCAGCTGAAACATAATCACCCATGCAGTAATCATCCAATGGGAGGCTCTTACCTATTTGCTTAGTTAAATCCAGTTGGTGACCTTTTTTTGGCCAGGCAGTGTATATAAACTGGTCTGGTGTTAATAAACAAAGAGTTGTTTGAGTCGACTCCTAATGGGCTGGGTCAAACAATATGACTCACTGAATGAGCCAGAACTCCCATCACTATACACACTCTCCAAACCAACTTCGTATAAAGCGCATGCGTAGAACTGGTCGCCGCACAAAAGTACCAGCATCATGGCGCCGAGCATCATTTTTAAATCGGTGTTAATGCCTTATTGTGGAATGAAAAAAATTTCCAAAATGCTTGCAGTGCGTGATTAAATGTGACAAGGACAAGAATGATCATATTTCTGCGATATCATCCTTCGACCGTTCGTGACTGTAAACTAGATAACAGGCTTCATCCCAAATAACTCATACTTCTCACAAAAGTGCACTAGTGTGTTCGCAACGGCTATAGACCTGAATGTAGTCTTATCGTTCCAGTAGGAAGCTATTAGATCTCTCTCTGTATCTCAACTATTAAAGAAGTATTTGTAAAAAGCCACACATGCTCAATTCCAAATCAACGATTTTTGCAACTGCTCTTTTTATGATAAGACATGATTGGATCACATCCTAGGTGGGCGTTACATAAGGCTTTTTTCTTGCTTTTCTAAAACTCACTCGACTGTGGACACTTGAGTTCAGACAAATTCTAATAAATGGCAGACCAATTTCTGGATTACATCTGAACATTTGGGCAGTCTTTCACTCGCATAAAGTGACAATTTAGGTTTTTTTGGTTTGTGTACTTTATTATTATAAATAATCAGCTCTGGTCAATCATAATCATTAGGAGGCCATGGCACAAAGTTAAATGACATTATACAATTTCTACAGCGTTATACATTATAACCTGAACTGTTGTGTGCATGTTTTCTACCAGGGTAGATTTACTGAGTAGATTGACTGGGTAGATTTAAAAAAATCATAATACACTTAAGAACTCAAAGCTTTGTTTTGGACAATAAAGTGTGTTCTAATCATTCAGTCACAAAAAAGAAGCATAAATCACTAAAATCCCAAGGCTGCATGACATACATGTCTCTTACAAATGTATGCAATCTTTGAACATGAACTGTAAAATTGAATTAAAATAATTCAAGTTGCTTAATTATACACAGAGCAAGTGTGGATCTGGCTTTCGAAATAAAACATTATTAGTATAATTTTTAGCTTTGTTAGTTAGATTTTGTACAAACACTTTGCACCCTCCAGTGGCTAAACCAAGATTGTACACCAATAATTACAATTTATAAATAATTTGTACACCACGGTTCAGAAAGAATTACAAAGGATTTATTAAGGGAAATAATTAATACCAAACTATGTGCAGTGTTCTTTTTCCTGAAAACATTTTAGTCATTTACATCATTCTCACATTTAGTGTTACCATTACAGCACACAGAAATGCTGGTTATCAATACTATAAAACTGGTAGCTTTTAGGAATTAGGCTTGAAGAAATCAAGGCACAGTATGACATGACAATACAACCCTGTGCCATGCAACATACTATGAAACATCTAAGCACAAAAAGTCTTCCAATATTTCAGTTATCAGTTCATTAGGTATACCTACTCACTATAAGGTCTATTAGTAAAAACCAAGGCTGTTCAGAAATCTAGAGAGAGACTGGTTCTGTAAAAGTTCATGTTTACATACCACCATACAACATATTGTAGATCTGAGCAGAATCAGATTTGTGAATCGATTATAAATGGCTGAAGGGAGTAACCCTCGGCCCTGCAATTCATTACACATGCAAACCATGCGACAGGAGTTTGGTAGAACCCATCATCAATTTCTTACTAAAAACATGTATTACTTTTTATTTTATCATCATAAAAATTTATCATTATTCATGGAAACACTGAGAGCTTCAGATGTGTCTCTAAGCTGCTTTGTGCAGCCAAATACTAACCAAATACAGGTTAAAGATGACCCAACTTATTTTAAGATTAGATTATAGCAGCTTCCAATTTTAAGACCTAAAAAGGTGCCCAATAAACTAAATAAAATAAACCAACTGTGATGGACTTTTTAAATGAGATTTATTTGTCCTTCCTCTTCTCCTCCCAAACACCTGAAAACAACAAAAAGCAAGTAAAAAATCAAATATGTTCAGTAAAATTAACACAATGCATGGAATCTGGAAAACCAAAAAGCCCTTTTGTTTTGGTATTGGTTTTATTTGCATTCAAAAAACCAGTGTGTGCAAATAATTATCAAATCTGCCAAAGACCAGCTACAAAGGAATGGCCTCTAAACCTTTGCCAGTAATATAAGCGTGCCAGTGAAGGCAGTGTGTCTGTCCTGTGTGCCTCAGCCCTTGTAAAACCGGCTTAGCCAATGTGCATGCCAGTACCAGTAGCCTCTTTCACCATCAGTCTCAGTGAAGAAGCCGTGGCTGTCAGTGCCAATGAATAAGGTGAGGCCTCTGGACATGTCAGTCTCAGTTAAAGTGAAGATAGCGTGGTCTATGTCTCTGATTAGGGTTTCATAATTAATTTTAAAAAACAAATTAGTTTCAGTTTTGCAGCTTATAAAGGAATGCATGGATCAGCAGAGTATTTTCAATCATCAGTTTACTTGCAAGCTTTTAAAAAGCAGATGATTTGCACAGATTCAATCAGTTAAATTCAATATAATTAATTCAGAAATGTGCATGCGGTTAGTAAAGTAAAGCTGAATTGTGTGTTTTAGTAGAAAAGAAAGATGCAGCACCACACCAAGCATGTAATCACACAGTTAATCACACGTGTCAAAACACATACATACATACTAACTGAATATATGTAGCTATCAGAACTAATACTATTAGACTACACGAATATTGTGAACAACTACAGATGTGAAATTTAGGAATTTATTATCTGTAGTTTGAAAAAAGTCACATGTTTAAGGAAACAAATGCTATACAAACAAATAAATGCTTGTTAGAATACTTTCTAACATATATCAGCTAGCCTGATGCTAGTCAAATAAATCTTCTGATGCATTTGCCCAGTTCCATCTTACATCCCACGAAAACATTTTTTTTTACTTTTCCTGCATGTAATAATGTTAATTTTTCTCTCACACACACACACACACACACACACACACACACACCCACACACCCACACACACACACCCACACACACCCACACACACCTGTGCGGTGCTGCCTTTCAGAGTTTAGCAGATGGAGTTGATTGTATACCCAGCAGGCGCTCCACATCGTTGGCTGACGTAAGCCACGACCCTCCATCAGCTACCACTGTGGCACCTGTAACATACGACGATGCACGACTTGCCAAGAACAGAACAGCGTGTGCCATTTCGGTTTTATTTCCCGCCCTCTGCAGCGGAATACTCCGAAAAACTCCAGCGCTTTCTGCCTGGGCACCACCTGAGAGAGACAGAACGAGTAAATACTAGTAATGATTGTACAGTTTACTGTTCTGCTTACTACATACAGGTAAACTCAAAGGTTCATATTGAGTTGTAAGGGACACGTGTAAAGACAGGTCTGGAATTTAAATGTTTTCCTTTAGTTTTCTGTATCTATGCAGATGCAGCAGGAAACTGTTCTTTTTCTGTTCCATGATGCCATTTACCATGATAGCATAGGACTAATGTGACTGCACCCAGTAAAAAGTACATGAATTTATGTTTTGTCTTTATGGAATCTAAAAAACACAAAAAGGTGCCATGAAATGTAAGTGACATCAGTCAAGAAGATATTACATTGCCACAGGTTTAGAAACTGGCATGCAAAAAATCCCCCCAGCCTCTTCATTTTCCTCTGTCCAAGTGATCAGCAACAAATTTTAAATAAGCTTTATTATGCAGGATAGTCTATCTGGTGCAGCAGCCTCTAAGCCCATCATAAAGCTTGCTGGACAGTGAGTAATATTACCACTTTTAACAGCTTCTTCTTTATGGCAGACTTGTTTTTGATGATTCTTAGATATATCTGGCCACACAGAAGTTTTAAAATAGGAATGAATATGTCAACACTAAATTTATTTTCTTACCGAGCCGGCGGTAGCCCTCTGTGCCAGAGATGGGTCCTGGTGACACTGTGTTTACCCTCACACCACTGGGACCCCACTCCACTGCTAAGTGCCTTGTCATGGCATCTACACACACACACAGAATGACAGTGGTAATAAAAATTTTACATTAAGGGCTTTATGTATAAAATAATCCTGAGCAACTATTGAAACTTAATGTCCATATACTTCAATTATACAGGGAGAAAAAAATCACAAATGATAATTTTAAACTGTTCTGTGTTTCCTCATGTTCTCCTCATCTTGTATTACTTTTCTAAAAGGATCTAAAACCTTTTAGTATGACCACTGTGCAAAACAAAGAAAGATATAGGAGGCCACCACTTTTTCCGCAGCACTATAGATAGCCAGGTCATGGACATAATAAAAGTGTGTGCAAGAGATTATTTTCAACTACTGGAAATCACAACATTATCATCAGTAAACTGTTCTAAAAAAAAAAAAAAGTACTTTATTAAGTGATTAATAAAGTATGGAACAAATGCGTAAATTCCTACACAAGGGCTGCTTTGGTGCTGTTGAAGAACCCCAGTGGCCATGGCAATATGTCTGTGTTTGAAGTTTTGTTGCATAAACACTAGCACTGTATGCTTCTCAGAGCCGTAAGTGTCAGTAACACTTTGTAATTTTCTTTGCCTTATTTCTTTTTTGTAAATTGTATTGATATTTTCCACTTTACAGTAAATAAGAGTTAAAATATTTGCATAATATAGTTAAATATAATTAAATCATGTTTGTCTATCACGCACCGTTTATTGGGTTATGACAATACATAGATACCTTAAACTTACATAATGTGATCAAGTCACTGCTATTATGTGCCCAGTGTAAAGCTGGAACAAAATACCAACTCACCATTAGCAGCTTTTGCAGAACCAGCATGCACCTGCAATGCCTGGCCCTTGTATCCGAGAGTGGCTGAGATGTTCACAATGGAGCCGCCATGATCCTGATATACACAAACACACAGAAATACAATCAAAATTTCCTGATGATAGGGAGGGTGCATGACTTTTAATTAACTATTTAACTATTCTGATAGAACTTGTCTGATAGAACAAGTAGTAGAACTTGTTTTATACTGACATAATAAAGTACTTGTTATAAGGAGAAGCGGAGGACCCAAGAATGCAGAGAAATATATATATTTATTTGTTATAAACAATATATATTTTATAAAACACAAAATTGGAAAAGGATAACAAAAAACAAATCGGGAGAACCCCGATTGAAGCCGCAGGCGCCGCAGGCAACTGAAAAAGACAAAAATGAAAAATATATAAATAAACACAATACCGCGAGTCACGAACCCGGATCGCCGGCGTGCGAGGCGTTCGTGTACTCACAGAGCTATCTACTAGCTGGAGAAAAAGGGGGAAGTCTCGCGCTTCGGAGTTTCTCGGACCAGCGCTGTCACCAGCTTCGCACCGCTGAGCTGGGAGGAAACCGATCTGCTAAGGGGGAAAAAATAGAGAACACAAAAAGGTTACTGCGCGGATCCGAACCGACGCTGACAGCGTCATAAACAAACGCTTAGCCCACTAGGCTAAGCTGGCACTGAAGGGTCCGCCTACTTTAGCGGATAAGATCTCTTTCGCTGTACCGGCGGCTAGGCTAACGTTAGCCACCAGCTAACGGATACAGAGGAGATCTGGCAAAAAGGCGAGGAACAGAACAGCAGCGCGAGGACTGCGCGGGGTCGCACCGATCTTTCCCTACCTGGAAAAGAAAACCCTATTTACCTCTGTCTTTCAACATACACACCCGACCATTCTAGTAATGCCCGGGGATACCGAACTGACCCTGAAAAAAGGGGTGCGACTGCACAGCCATTGCGTGTGAAAACAAGAGAGAAGGTGCGACGCCTACAGCTATGCGAGGCTCACTTAAATAGCGCGAGTGCAGCTGCAGGTCGTTGCACTAATTAGGCAGCCTCCTATTTAAAGCTTTGCTGTTCTGTGCTCTGTAACACCTGCGACGCTGGGAGCTGGTGGTGCGTTCACCAGACGCCGCAGGTACCCTAACAGAACCCCCTCCTCTAGGGACAGCTCCTGAGGTCCCAAGATCCGCTGCCTGGTTCCGTCGGAACTCGCGGATCAGTTCCGGGTCCAGGATATGATGAGCCGGTACCCACGAACGTTCCTCGGGGCCAAAACCCTCCCAATCCACCAGGTATTGGGTGCTACCCTGCACTCTCCTGCTATCCAGGAGGCGGCGCACCGTGAATGCAGGGGCACCCTGGATGATACGAGGGGCGGGAGGTTGGGGAGGGGGTATAGCTCCCTCGCACGCAAATGGGCGAAGTTGGGAGACGTGGAAGGTTGGATGCGCCTTCATCCTGGGAGGTAGCTCCAACCTATATGTCACCGGGTTTATCCGTCTTACCACCTTGAACGGGCCAATATACCTCGGCGCCAGCTTATGAGGGGTACCTTTGACGGGGAGATCCCTCGTCGACAGGAGGACTCGTTGGCCCGGCCGGAACGTAAGAGCCGGCTGCCGTCTGCGGTCAGCATTGCGCTTCATGGTGCGCTGGGAGGCCAGAAGAGCCTCTCTTGCTTTCCGCCAGGCGGCACGGCAGCGACGGATATGTTGCTGCACAGTTGGGACCGCAACCTCTTGTTCCTGATCGGGAAACAGCGGAGGCGGGTATCCAAACTGTGCCTCAAACGGTGACATACCAAGTGCGGCGTGGTGCAGGGTATTGTGGGCAAATTCAGCCCACAACAGTTTATCCGCCCAAGTGGCTGGATTCCCTGCAGTTAAGCACCGAAGCATCTTGCCTAGGTCTTGAATGACCCGCTCTGACTGCCCGTTGGACTCAGGATGGTATCCTGAGGATAAACTAGCCGTCGCCCCGAGGAGTTGACAGAAGGCTCGCCAGCACTGACTCACAAACTGCGGGCCCCGATCCGACACAATGTCGGATGGGACCCCATGTGCTCTCACCACATGTTGCAGTATCGCCTGAGCGGTAGTCATGGCAGACGGGAGCTTGGGCAGCGGAACAAAGAGGCAAGACTTGGTGAACCGGTCAACAATCACCAGTACTACCGTGAATCCCCTGGATCTTGGCAAACCTGTCACAAAATCCAGTGCCAGATGGGACCATGGTCTGGAGGGCACTGGCAATGGATGGAGTAGTCCCCGTGGACGCTCTCTAGTGCTTTTATTTGTAGCACAGACAGCGCAGGTGCGGACAAAGTCCTTCACCTGACTCTCCATCCCCGGCCACCAAAACCTTCGGCGTAGCAACACCAGGGTCTTAAAGACTCCTGGGTGAGCCGCAAATGGGGACGCATGGGCCCATTCAAACACCTGCCGGCGAACTGTTGTTGGAACAAACAGTCGGTCAGGCGGACCTCCACCTGGGTCGGGCTCCACAACCTGAGCGTCCCGGACAACCTTGAATATGCCCCGGGGCATATTCAAGGTGACCGGGGCAGCAATCTGACTCGCAGGGATGATGGGATCAGGCTCGGTTTCAGGTCTGGTCGGCTCCCACTGCCTGGATAAGGCATCCGGCTTACCGTTTTTCGACCCTGGTCTATAAGACAGAGTGAACTGGAAACGACCAAAAAAAAGGGACCAGCGAGCCTGACGAGAATTCATCCTCTTCGCTTGCTGGATAAACGACAGATTTTTATGGTCTGTCCAGACAAGGAAGTGATGTTTCGCCCCCTCAAGCCAATGTCGCCACTCATCCAGCGCTAGCTTGATGGCCAGAAGCTCCTTGTCTCCTACCGGGTAGTTACGCTCGGCAGGAGTTAAACGGTGCGAAAAGAAGGCGCAAGGGTGGAGCTTCTTTTCTGGGCCCACTCTCTGGGAAAGCACTGCCCCAACCCCGACATCAGAGGCGTCCACTTCTACAATGAAAGGTTCCTCTGGATCGGGCAACTGCAACACGGGAGCAGTGGTAAGGAGAGCTTTCAGCCTGTTAAAGGCTTGTTGGGCTTGCACCGTCCATTTAAACGGACCCTTCCCAGTAAGGACCGTTAAAGGAGCGGCGACCGTACTAAAGTTCCGTACGAAACGCCTGAAAAAGTTTGCAAAGCCCAAAAACCTTTGCACCTGGCGTACGGAACAGGGAGTTGGCCAATCCTCCACTGATTTGATTTTAGCCGGATCCATTCGGAGGGCGCCCTGAGAAACAATAAACCCCAAAAATGAAATAGTTGGGGCATGGAAAACGGACTTCTCCAGCTTGACAAACAAATGGTGGTCGAGCAGAAGCTGGAGAATCCGGCGGACGTGCCTCACGTGTTCCTCGATGGACCGGCTAAAAATTAGGATATCGTCTAGATAAACGTAGACGTATCTATCAAGGGCCTCTCGCAGAGCCTCATTGATGAAGCGTTGGAAGACTGCAGGGGCATTCATTAACCCAAAGGGCATCACTAGATATTCATAGTGTCCCGTGGGCGTAATGAACGCAGTCTTCCACTCATCCCCTCGCCTGATCCGAATCAGGTTATACGCGCTGCGTAAATCAAGCTTCGAAAAAATGGAAGCTCGCTGAAGGGCTTCGAAAGCCGTGGCCATCAGCGGCAGCGGATACCGATCCTTGATTGTTATGGCGTTCAGACCCCGATAGTCAATGCAAGGGCGCAAGGTCCCGTCCTTCTTCCCAACAAAGAAGAACCCAGCCCCAGCTGGGGAGGACGAAGGACGAATGAAGCCCTGTTGGAGCGCTTCCCTAACGTACTCCTCCATGGCGGTCTTCTCGGGTCCCGACAGGGAGAAAAGACGCCCCCTAGGAGGAGATGTACCGGGGAGCAGATTTATAGCACAATCAAAGGGTCTGTGGGGGGGCAAGTCCCGCGCCCGGGACTTGCTAAAAACCTCATGAAGATCATGGTAAACAGGTGGTACCCGGGCCAGATCAGGGGCTATCGCGTCAGGCGATGGCGATGCCGGCGAGAGGCTAGCTGGCAACAAGCATGCATCCTGGCACCGCGTTCCCCAGGCAAAGATTGACCCAGTTACCCAGTCAATTTGGGGATTGTGCCTCCTAAGCCACGAGTGCCCTAGAACCACCTGGAGCTGAGGGACCTGAGTCACCAAGAAGGTGATCCGCTCCTCGTGGTTCCCCAGACGCATTGTAAGAGGAGGCGTCTGGTGGGTGATGGGACTACCGGCCACCGCTCGGTCGTCCACAGCGTGAACCGTGATGGGTACTCGTAGCGGTCGGAGCTCAATCCCCAACCTGCGCACCAGGCAGCGATCGATGAAACTTTCGACCGCGCCCGAATCAATACAAACCTTGAGCTCCACGTTCCCCGAACCCCAATGCAATGACACGGTAAGAAACAAACCATGATCAGGGATGTTGGATCGGCTCACCCTCGACTCCCTGCCTTGAGAGTGGCCTACTCGTTTAACCGAGCACGGGCCCTCAGGGCGGAGTCGGGAGATGGTGGTGTGGCCGCCCTAGCTGATCCCAATTGCATGGGTTCAGGGTCCTGGTCCCGCAACGGCGGTCGGGGTGCGCCCTGGAACCGACCAAAGGGTGGATGCAACCCTCGCTCCCGAGCCCGCTGTCGGAGCCTGGTGTCAATGGTGGTTGCAAGGAGGTAAAAGGCCTTAAGCGAAGTGGGGAGCTCACGAGTGGCCAACTCGTCCTTAATTTTTTCCCCCAGCCCGCGATGGAAAATCGCAATTAATGCGCCCTCATCCCACCCACATTCAGCCGCTAGAGTGCGAAACTCTATTACAAAGTCAGCTACCGAGCGCCCCCCTTGGGACAGGTCGAGTAACCGAGGGCCCGCCTCTCTTCCACCCGTAGGGTGGAAAAAAGTGTCCTTAAGAGCCTCCGTGAAGGCGCGCTCTGAAAAACACTCGGGTGCACTCTGCTCCCAGAGGGCAGTGGCCCACTCTAGGGCTTTACCTGTGAGTAGTGAGATTATGAACGCAACTTTGGAGCGCTCAGATGGAAATCTAGAGGGTTGCAATTCGAATGTCAGGGAACATTGCAGGAGGAAACCCCGGCATTTCTTTGCCTCCCCTGAAAAACGTTCAGGGGGTGGGATGGGGGTCTCTACCCCGGCTGATGCCCCAGAATGAACAGGGGCCTGGGTCTGGCTGTTTGAACTGGCACCCAGCGTAGGCAGCAGCTGGGCGATCTCAGACAAACGCTGAGCCAGCTCATTGAGAGCCAGCTCGTGTCTCCCTAACGTTATCCCCTGGTGACGTAGGACGTCAGATACAGGGGGGATCTCTGCTGGGTCCATGATTGGTCGCACCTTACTGTTATAAGGAGAAGCGGAGGACCCAAGAATGCAGAGAAATATATATATTTATTTGTTATAAACAATATATATTTTATAAAACACAAAATTGGAAAAGGATAACAAAAAACAAATCGGGAGAACCCCGATTGAAGCCGCAGGCGCCGCAGGCAACTGAAAAAGACAAAAATGAAAAATATATAAATAAACACAATACCGCGAGTCACGAACCCGGATCGCCGGCGTGCGAGGCGTTCGTGTACTCACAGAGCTATCTACTAGCTGGAGAAAAAGGGGGAAGTCTCGCGCTTAAAAGGCGCCGAGAACAAACGGTCCCAAAACGCGGAGAAGAGAAACCAAAACCGAAACCGGCAAGAGTTTCGGAGTTTCTCGGACCAGCGCTGTCACCAGCTTCGCACCGCTGAGCTGGGAGGAAACCGATCTGCTAAGGGGGAAAAAATAGAGAACACAAAAAGGTTACTGCGCGGATCCGAACCGACGCTGACAGCGTCATAAACAAACGCTTAGCCCACTAGGCTAAGCTGGCACTGAAGGGTCCGCCTACTTTAGCGGATAAGATCTCTTTCGCTGTACCGGCGGCTAGGCTAACGTTAGCCACCAGCTAACGGATACAGAGGAGATCTGGCAAAAAGGCGAGGAACAGAACAGCAGCGCGAGGACTGCGCGGGGTCGCACCGATCTTTCCCTACCTGGAAAAGAAAACCCTATTTACCTCTGTCTTTCAACATACACACCCGACCATTCTAGTAATGCCCGGGGATACCGAACTGACCCTGAAAAAAGGGGTGCGACTGCACAGCCATTGCGTGTGAAAACAAGAGAGAAGGTGCGACGCCTACAGCTATGCGAGGCTCACTTAAATAGCGCGAGTGCAGCTGCAGGTCGTTGCACTAATTAGGCAGCCTCCTATTTAAAGCTTTGCTGTTCTGTGCTCTGTAACACCTGCGACGCTGGGAGCTGGTGGTGCGTTCACCAGACGCCGCAGGTACCCTAACAGTACTGACTGTCTTTGTGTAGCTAATACATCAATATAATTCAATAAACCCGTCTCTACAGATTAGTTGTACAGATTTGCCTCAACCATTGCAATTTTGTGCAACCGGCAGAGGTTCCAAGAGTGCAAAGAGGAATTATGTATATCCAAACTGGGGCAATGCAATAAAAAAAATGCAGGGACTGAATGTACGTGTGAGTGTGCGTCCTAATAAACAAACAGTTTAAACTTAATTTACTGTACAATGGTCTATTACTGACTAAATACTGTATTTCTTAGGGGGCAGCTTAATCTTTTTTTTTTTTTTTTTACCTTAAACCACTTCTCATAAACAACTTTGCTGGTGTTAAAGGTTCCCATGGTGTCAATCTCCAGAACGGTCTTAAAGGCGTTGAAGGACAGAGATGTGGCTGGACACAGAAAGTTTCCTGCTGCGTCTGCATAGATACAGAAAACGTAACATTAAGTATGGGCAGAGATTCTGATTTTCCACTGAAAAAAAAAAATCTAAAGCTTTAAAGAATTCATGTCAATTCAACATAAATGCATGTATTATTGGTTTGCTGCTTGTTGTTAATTATATCAGTTTTAAAATTGATGTAATTGCCTCTACACCAATGTTGTGACTACTGTGACTCAACCCAAAACTTACTGTTAATGAGAATGTCAACACGTCCAAACTCCTTTAGTGTCTCATCAATGGCAGTGGAGATGGTATCTGGTTGACGGACATCTATCTGCATAGGCAAGCAATGTCTGCCTGTAGAACTGGTCAGCTTTTTTGCAGCCTACAAACAACAAAAGCAAAAAAATCTACACACCATGTATTTATAATAAAAATAAAAACCATATAGACCTGTAGCAGTAGTCAGCTGGACCTCAGAAAATTGTCTCTCATACATTTATTGCAGATTTATTGACGCATATCGTATATTAGTTTATTTAAAAGGTATGATCACCTCAGTAAGTTTCTTCAGGTCCCTGCTGGCGATAACAGTATCACAACCATGCCTGAAAGGAACAGAAGTATATATTGGATTTCTTGCAGAAATATTGTGAGCTTGCATTTCAGTTGAGGACAGGTGACAGTCATACAGTACATGTAAACAGATGAGGCAGAAGGGTATACAGGCAGCATACAGCACCAGATTTGTTTAAAGTTCAGTCAGACATGAATAATAAAAAGGTATACTAAGCTGGGAAATACAAATAACATACCTCATTAGGATTTCTGCAATACGGAAGCCAATACCAGAGCCCCCACCTGTTATAAATGCTACGTGATCCCTAAAGAAGAAGTAGAATGCCTTTATTTGTCATATATACATATACAGATGTACAGTACATCAAAATTCTTTCTTCGCATATGCCAGCTTGTTGGAAGCTGGGGTCAGAGCGCAGGGTCAGCCATTGTATGGCGCGCCTGGAGCAGAGAGGGTTAAGGGCCTTGCTCAAGGGCCCAACAGCTGCATGGCAGAGCTGGGATTCGAACTCTCAACCTTTCAGTTGATAGCATATAGCTCTACCCACTAGGCAGACACAAAGACATACAACACAAAGACATACAACACAAAGACACACAGCACAAACACAAAGACACACAGCACAAACACAAAGACATACAGCTGAAAAGCTCTTGTTATGCAAGCATTTGTGAGGGACATGTTATATGTATAAGTACAAAGTCAAAACGTGGTAATGATGGAAATGGAAGTGAATTGTGGTTACTTCAGCAGGTCTGGACTGTAGATGTGTGTGTAGGTGGTCAGACAGTCATCAGTCGAAACGTCCTCTGGTTCTGCCATCCTTTCAAATCTCCTCAGTCCTCTAACCTGAAGAATAAATCACATCAATTATTAATATGCACAAATTATAACCATGAACAAAACAACTAGTAGCCGAACAAAATATTAAATGAAGTGTTCAGCTTTGTCCTTGTAGGTGCATGAAAGTTAGTCCAGAAACACTTCTATATTTTACCTGATTCACAAAACCGTCGATAAACCTTAAAGCAATCTAAACCGCAGGTACAAATACAACTTAGGTGAAAAGAAATTATAATAAAATGCGATTAACAACTACATGCAAAAATACTGGAACTACATTCGCAAGCGAACCTTGGACGGAACGCCTTTCAACCGCGCTGTATTGTGGGAAATGTAGTTCATATCTGTCACGGCGCACTAAAAAAACGTTTATTCATTCTTAAAGAACAGAACCTAGCTATGGAGCGGAACGAAATTCAAAAAGCTGCACCACCATGAAACCGTATTTATAAAATTATAGCTAATCCTTAAAAAAAAAAAAATTTAATTTAAGATGTGGTGAACTTCATAGACTTACCTGTAACCCACTCAGACATTCACCACCCTGTTCTTTCTGCTTTTCATCAAAAACAATTTATATTCTTGAATGAAGAACTTGCCAAACTCAGTCTGACAATCAACAACCAGCCTTGAGGTTTGAACCCAGGTGCGTGGAATTGCAAGTCCAAACTTCCAAAAAATGTTCATGCACAGTATCTTTAATGACTATACATAAAAGTTCTTTATTTATTGAACGTTTTAAAACACTGGTGGGAAGCATTAGCTCAGCAGTTAAGGTAATGTTCTAGTAATCAAAAGCCCACACCATGTTAGGTTGCCACCATTGGTCCCCAAAGCAAGGCCCTTAACCCTCAATAGTAAGTCACTTTGGACAAAGCATCTGCTAAATGCCATACAAATAAATACTGACTTTGCTTGGTCATTTTTTACAATCTAGAAACAGTAATTTATTGTGAAATACTTTTTTCTTCTTCTTTCGGCTGCTCCCACATTTTAAGTGTCACAGTGGAACATTCTGGTCTGCATACCTGGCGCAACCCAGCTTATTTTATCCGGGCTTGGGACCGGCGCTGAGAGCACTCTGACAAGAGCACCTGCCAATGACTAAGCTGTTAGACCAATGCCCCCTTCCCAGCTTTAATGTACACCCAACCAGTCGATAATGCCGCTGAGATTTAAACCTTGAATCTCAGTATTAGTGGCCAGCTTGTTTTCACTGCTGCACTGTGCACATTCCTGTTAAATACTTACATTTTTGTAAATGTTTATAAAAATATCATTAAAATATTCGCTTCTAAAGGAATTTAGCAAACCTCAGCTAAAACAATCTGTGCATGAGGTTTATATTCCACTGGGCTGCAGCGTTTAATTACCTTGAGTGGCTTACTAGTGAATAAATCTGGTAAACTGGCTGAATTATTGAGGAAAATGTGACAAATATACATCAGCAAAGGCAAAATAAAATAGAGGAAAATACTTTTTCATGACACTTATTTACTCCAACAACATTGTGAATTCAAATTTACCTTGTTCTTCTGCAGCAGGAGTTAAATGCATATTTGTTTTATAATGAACAGTAAATAGATTAAATACATTTTGTTGCATTTTATAGCATTTATACATTAAATAATTTTTATTAATACAAAAAAATTAAAGTGTTTACATTTCAAGCACCACGTGCAGACCTTAAGGATGACACCTTAATAAAGAAACCCAATGCAAATCTGTCCATTAACAGTTTGACTGTGTCAATCCAAATTCAGCTGAATAAGCGTACGGCAGAGGCTGCCAATCTAATCCGAAACAGGCCAGTGTTTTTTGCATACCAACGTGTTCAGTCGTATGATCCAAGTTAATGTGAACGCAGTTGGAGTCTTCTTCTTAAATTACTGTTTAATATTATTTGGTTGGAATAAAAACCTGCAGCCAAACTGGCCCTGTGCAGATATAACTGGACGGCCTGGTTTATGGGATGAAAATTTTGCTAATGGCAAACATGTCAAACTCACGCTTTTAACATGGCAGCAAGCTATGTGGGAAAGGTCTGAGTCTGTTCAAGTGAATTGTGTGTTATACTCTCGGAAGAAGACCTTGGAACTGAAATGGTGTTTTTTAAGCCCACAAGTGATGCACTGATGTCCCAGAGTTTCACTGCAATTTCCTGATCCAGAGCCTGAGGGGCGGGTTCCTTCTCCTTCATAACATCATAATAACGTCCAGTTACGCCCTCCAGCTCCTCAGCAACAGCCAGGTAGATGCTGGGCTGAGCACCAAGCTCAGGTGACTTTATCAGCAAGTAGAAAAAAGGACCTACAATAAAATGCACACACAGTGAAGTATATTTAATATTTATATTTAAGTGCACAGACAGACACCAAATGGTGAGCAAAACATTTTCATAAGAGATTCACTGTTTGTTCATTAACACTGGTAATTATGGCTCACTATAGTTTTGACAGTTTACTTTTAGTTTTCATTTTATTTTCAAGTTTTGCCATCGCTTTAAACTGGTCAGGGTTGCAGTGGGTCCGGCTTTCCTGAAATCACTGGGTATAGTTACAGTTCAAGTCGAAGATTTACATGCACTTATTAAATACATGATATTAATTAATTGTTGAGGATAAAAAAAGGCCACACAATGGATTGGCATCCTTTCAGGGGTGTGTTACTGCACTGCCCTGTGATTGTGGGCAAAACCGGACCCACCTTGCCCCTGATCAGGATAAAGCGATAGTAAAACATGGAAATGAAATTAAATGAAATAAAACAGTACAAGCCCTAGTCATTCTTTCAACTAAAGACACTGCATTTTTATGGTACCTGGTTGATTTAAAAATGATTGATTGACTCACTGAGTATGGTGCTGGAGAACTGAGACTGGTGCATGCCTGTGTGTCTACCCAGATCTGTGGCAACAACTCCAGGGTGCAGAGCATTTACCGTGACCCCTGTACCTATGACATGCACATACATACATAATCGTAAACCAGAACATTAAATCTTTGTTTGCAAGTGATAAAAAATGAAAGCATTAAAAAAAAAACTTTAAAGCAGTTTAAACGTTTTGGAAACCCCCATTTTATAAATGACAGCTTAATTAAGACATTTCTCACACACTCACCCTCAAGTCTGCGAGCAAGTTCTCGTGTAAAGAGGATGATAG